>NC_052958.1:19367183-19696072 GCF_013358895.1 Oreochromis aureus | reverse complement strand
GTTGTGCATTTGCGTTTGCATACATAAGCATTTATTCTCAAACAACACAAAGACAAGCATACGTGAAAAATACACAAATCAGTACCATACAGTGAATGGCTGCCATGACTTCTCATTAGTAGTGATTGTGAACTTAATTAGAAAATATTACTTAAGCAGTACGTCTTCCCTTACAACAGCCAGGTGTTTTTGCGTACTGCTGTTGTGATAATACAGCATGCACGGTTTGGACAGATTATGGAAATGAACTGGAAACTGGAACCAAGCAGAACAAGTAGAGATACAGTGAAGGCAAACATGTCAGTAATGCTGATAAGACAGCTGGTTGATTTCACATGAAACTATTTGTGGTTTCAAAACTGGCAACAGAGGATTGAGCTGATGGTGACAGATAGAGAAGGACTCTGAATGAATCATAACACCTTTGCAATAAACAGTAAAAGTGAACACGTCGCAGTCTTTTCCCCTTCTGCACAGTGCACACCAGGGCTACAGTAAATCTACTTTAAAGCTGGAATAATCCTTTATTTTTATGAGACATTAACATGCTGATTTTTAAAATAAACCATTAAGGTACAAAAGGTTCAACACAACCTCTCGTTTCCCCAGAGTGAAATCTTCAGATTGCTTTCTCTGTCTGCGGTTCATTACAATAAGTGGAACACATCAGCTGGGTCATTGAGCGTCTCGTCTTCTGAGTGGAGAGAACTGGTGACTGAAGTTGAGACCAGGCACATCGCACAGACAGACACAAAGGGTATTGTGTGTGTTTGCCAGTCTATTAAGAATATACTATTGCTGCTATTCTGAGTATCTGACGTGCAGCATCATTGAGATAAAGGCATAGAGTGTCTAGTGTAGGGGCGGTTAGACCAGAAAGACGGATTTAGACAATCTGCATTCTTTCTAATGGCCAGCAGGGGGCAAATCCTTTGGTTTCAGAGAGAAGTCCAGCTGAACTGAAGTCTATAGAAGTGATTCTGACTTCATTAATGAGCTTAGTGAACACTTTCCTGTTAAATTTATAGGTTTCAGATCTTATACGATACAACATGACAGTCATTATATAAGTTGAGGACTGATTATTGTAGCCACATTGGTCATGTCTCATCCACAGCTCTGTTTTACAGTGGTGAGGGCGCAGGTACCCAATGTATTCTTCTAAATGATAGGCGAAGACGAAACCTCTGCATCAGTGGTGCTGGTGTAAACCAGAACAAGCAGGAAGATCATCTTCCTATGTGTAATCTCTGACTCTCTGAGCTTGTGTACTGATGCATCATTGAAGTGATGGTCAAACCAATACAGTCGTCTGCAAAAAGCCTGATCCATGTTTTATCATCCTTATGGACTCTAATGAGGACCATAATTTACAGAAGAAACATAAAACTGTACTCAATAATACTTTATACAAGTGATTGAGTCCAAAAACCCAAAAGAAAGGTGTTTACTAAGGACAGTTTTAAGGCTTTAGCCAGGATCTGGGAGCCAGAGGAGTAGCCCCCTGCTGGCCATGAGAAAGAATGCACGTTTTACACCGTAGTGTTTCAGAATGAAAAGCGCTGTAAGTCATTTAGAAATCAGTCTAAGCTCACACAACCAATTCTGCAGTTTCCATCTGTCTCTTTTATCTGTTTTAGTGTCTGCTTTCTGGGTTTTTGTCAGCGCAGAGAAATGTTACTTTAACTGCTTAGAGATCACAAATGTAATCTGAACAGGACCTATTTTAAACCATGAACGTAAACACAGGGAACATTAACAGTGAACGTGTCGAGACACAAGTCTAGATATGCCAGTGAAAAGAAGAAGAATGAGTCCAATCAGAGAGACAGATGCACCAACACCCACGATCCTCCTCCCCACCAGGAAGAGCAGTGGAGCCAGCAGACGGTAGGCCTCATGTCAGGTGACGGCGTTCAGGTTCTGGCCTCCATCGGTCGGGGTGAAGAACTGGACTTTAGGCACGGCAAGGCCTGAGTTGTTCCTGCGGAGGCTCCCGCTGCTTCCTGCGCCTTTGCGCATGGAGTTGTTGCGTCTCATGGAGTTGCGCTTCCTCAGCGAGTTCTGGTGCGACAGCTCGCTCTTCTGGAGGGTTTGGATTAAGATGGACGGCTTCTCGTCCAGTTCTCTGGCACTGCAGCATGGCGTCGCAACCTGCAGGAGGAACAAGAGAACATTTTGCGAACATCTCTTAAACCAAGTTCACCAGTGGGAAGAGACACTGACCCAAATCAACGGTATCAATGTTTTGCTGTGACTGATGATGATGATGAACAAAAGTCCACTAGGATCTTTTTGTTTTAGCGTTTACCTTGACTGTGTTGCCAAATTTGGAGTAGTCGACAGAATACGCGCCCTCCTCCTCTGTTACTATGGGAACGAAGCGGTGGCCCCACTGGATCTCCTCGGAGACGTAGGAAGTCCGTGCCTGCGTGGTGATGCCCGTTGTCTCCACAACTCCCTCCAGGATGACGATCACCTCCAGGTCGCTGCACTGCAGCTCCATGGCTGACAGGTCGTACAGCGGGCTGAGGGCAGAGTGGGCGGAGTCCAGGTTTAAATATGTTTCAAATGATGGGGTCAGAGTATGTGCAGGTGATACATGGTTTCGGTTTTAGTTGTTTTATTTAAACTGTAAGTCTGTGTTTGTCCAGCAGGTGGTGGCAGGGCATAAACAAGGCTCAGCTTCTTATCTCACACTGTTACCCTTCCACAGTTTGCTTTCTTAAACTACTTTATTACTTTTATGAGTTTTCTCTTTCCAGTGATTAACTTTTAAAAAGAACTAAAGGTAAAACAATTACATTAAAATATGAGCAGAAAAAGAACCACTTTGGATTATTTTTAAAGCAAAAGCAGCCAAATGCCAATATTCTCTCCTCTCTGCCATTTTCTGTTAACCATAAATCAGCCGAGGGGCTTTCTGGTTGATAACACATCACATATTATCTGTTTGTGTGGACTGTGGAGAACACAAAGTGGGGTTTAGTCAGGTGTAATAAAGCCACAGCCTCTGTGACGTGTTTGTGGACCTGTTTTTGTCGATGACGTGGCAGATGATGAGCGGGGCGAGGAGGAACAGGCTGTTGCTGCCCACAGCGCTCTCTGTCTGCACATCGATCTGATGGATGGGGATCACCTCCCCCTCTGGTGTGGTTGTCTTCCTCACCACCTGCAAGCAGACGAGGTGTAGTCCTAATTAACTAACAGCTCAATTAAACCTGAGAAAAAAAATAGCTTTTGAGTAAATTCTGAGGTAATTAAAAAACAACCACATTAGCAGACATATTAGACTTCATATGTAACTGATATCACCCGGTGCCTGATCCTGTTCAAGCCAAGTCCTTCAAATAAAACTTGATACAACCTCAATTCCTAACTCTACTCAGCTGTAAAATGTAAATACAAACAGAATTTATATACAAATATTTAAACTGAGATATTTTAGTTTTTCAAGTGGGCACCAAAAATCTGGAAAAGCAAGGGTTACTGAAAACAAACAGCTGGAGAGATGTTTAGAAGGTAATGAGGTTAATTAGCAGAGACTGGGTATCAAAAAGGTTGAGAGGCAGAGTAGAAATGGCCAGAGGTTCACCAATCTGCAAAATGTTGCATCTAGAAATTGTGGAACAATTTCAGAAGAAAAATGTGAATAATTAGAATATTTAATATTCTATCTACAGAAAATAAAATCAAAAGATTCAGAAAATTTGGAGAAATCTCTGTGCGCGAGGGATGAGGCTGAGAATCAGTGCTGGATGCCCGGCACATTGCATTAATGCATGAGCTCTGGTCTGCTGAGCAACTAAAATCCTCCATCAGATTAGAATCAGACATCATTCCTCTCCTGAAGGTTTAGCAGCTGCTCCCCAGATGTTCCCAGATGTTTACAGACTGTAGTTAAAAGGAGACAGTCTTTCCCAACATTTTTGAGACGTGCTATCAAACTAAAAATGAGCTCATATTTCTCTTATATTTTAAAATGCTACATTTTGTAAGTTTAAACATTTTCTGTGTCCACTGTGAATAAAATATGGATTTATGAGATTTGTGCACTTCACACAGCATCCCAATATATTTCAAAGTGGATCTGTAGATACTTTGGTGAGATAGCGACATCGAGGTAAATAGAGTCAAGCTGAAGATTTCTCCTCTTGCCCCTTTGTCGTTATATCTTTACTGCAGCCCCTTATTTAAGCTTTCCTTTTTACTAAGCTACTTGTTGCTTTATTTAGGTAGATAGATACTTCAGTGATTAGAGAGGTGGGGTATATCATCTGAAGTGAAGAAAAGTACCCAGCTGATCATTTCTGCATTTTTGTAGTGAGTAATTACTTAAGTTGTGTTACATGAATAAATGTGGGTAACTTTCTTAGACTGGAGGTGCTCACGGAGATAAAACTGCCACAAACAGCTCGAC
Source organism: Oreochromis aureus (assembly GCF_013358895.1). Taxonomy (NCBI): domain Eukaryota; kingdom Metazoa; phylum Chordata; class Actinopteri; order Cichliformes; family Cichlidae; genus Oreochromis; species Oreochromis aureus. The sequence goes on along the minus strand of NC_052958.1, from coordinate 19,691,652 downwards.
CAACAGATGAAACTTCAGCTCTGGTCAAAACGTCTTTCACATGTTGGTTCTTTATTCATTGAAAGAATTAAAAAAAAGTCACACTTCAGTTTGTAATAGATGCAACAACTCTGATCACCACATAAGAAGAAAACACTTATGTAATAAAAGTTTTTCTTGTGTTTTCAATAATTCATTTTGATGTTCTGATGGTTTACTTGTTGAACTTTTGTCTTGTTGTTACCTGGAAAGACCTTACGGACCAAAAGTAGATCAGGAAAGGAGGAATAACATTTAATAATAGACATTTTTAAACCCATGTTTGAGTTGCTTCGTTTCTATGGGCTCAAAATGTGGTCATAAATATTTTGTACTTGTAAATCAGTTTTGTACTTGTAAATCAGGATTTGTATGTGTAAAAAGAATTTGTGCGTGCGTAAAAAAAGATTTGTATGTGTAAAAAAATTTTGTGCGTGCGTAAAAAGATTTGTATGTAAAAAAGAATTTGTGCGTGTGTAAAAAGATTTGTATGTGTAAAAAGAATTTGTGCGTGCGTAAAAAAGATTTGTATGTGTAAAAAAGATTTGTGTGTGGACTTAGCCAAAAACCCCCCTGCAAGTTACAAGTACGAATTGACCCTATTTTTCTTCCTGTCATCTGATTGGTCAATGTCATGTCAATCACAAATGTAACAATCCAATCAGAGAACAGATGGGTTTGGCTGTCGGAGGGGCACTTTTTTGAACTGCAGGTCCTTGAAGGGAATAAATGCCCTTTTACATGCCAACCCCGCATTTTCCTTCATCACCACGAAGGAAAACAGTCTGTGGTCGTCCGAGTTTGGTGATTTTTGTGTCACAGGTCTACGTGTTTAATACAGGGACTTCCACAGCCTTTTCAACAGCGCTGCGGATCGCGGGGGGGGGGGCAGTGTTTTGGAAATGACAGTCTTCATTACAAAGCTTTCTTCGTTATGAATTAGCATACATGTTTTTATTGAACATTTGAAGAACTAGCAAAAAAAACAGAAACTCTTGTAGAGGACATAAAGTCAGAGATAGAAACGACAAGGAGCAGGTGCATCTAGTACAGACAGAGCTGCTGCAAAAACCCACAGAGCTCAGCAGCCAGCGCAACTAATTCTGGATCCTTGGCTTTTAGTTAGCAGTTAGCATTAGCAGCACATCCTGCGTCAGATGTGAAAGGACCTTTATGCTGCGCACTGTGACTCACAGCAATGGTCCCGGGTCAGCCCTGACTTTGTGTTAAACTAATCCTAAAGTAATGATGGTATTTCTAACCACTGACATACCACAACTTTATCCTTTCAACAGCTGCTGAAAGTAAGGGGACCTAGCTGCTATCGGATATTTATATAGAGATCCTCCAGCTTCAAACTGTATTACCCTTCAAGGACCTGCAGTTCAAAAAAGTGCCCCTCCGACAGCCAAACCCATCTGTTCTCTGATTGGATTGTTACATTTGTGATTGACATGACATTGACCAATCAGATGACAGGAAGAAAAATAGGGTCAAAATTCATACTTGTAACTTGCAGGGGGGTTTTTTGGCTAAGTCCACACACAAATCTTTTTTACACATACAAATCTTTTTTACGCACGCACAAATTCTTTTTACACATACAAATCTTTTTTACACACGCACAAATTCTTTTTACACATACAAATCTTTTTAACGCACGCACAAATTCTTTTTTACACATACAAATCTTTTTTACGCACGCACAAATTCTTTTTACACATACAAATCCTGATTTACAAGTACAAAACTGATTTACAAGTACAAAATATTTATGACCACATTTTGAGCCCATACGTTTCTTTTAAAAATGTGAATATTTCACTGAAACTTTAAACAGAATTATTAGAATTATTAGAACTGATCCCAAAGATCATTTTAAAAATCATTTTAAAAGATCATTTTAAAAAAGCATTATCTGGGACTCTCGGCCATTTGACCTTAGAACTGAAGAAGCTTCTCGGATGAGAGGTGAAACGTCTTCAAGCAACTTAAAGAAGTCCAGATGCTTTTCTTTGCAAACTCCTTTGACTTTATTGTAAAAAGATCTCTTGCAATACGTTCCAGGCCCACTAGGGGGCCGTGACCCACACTGTGATTGGTAAGGGAAAGATAAAGGAAAGCCCAACACACAACAGGTTATTTTGTTATTTGGGAGAGGTCTCTTTTATATGTCTTTGAACATGTAAAGGTTGGTCAATATCACACATTTCTATGACATCACAGTGTTTACTATTTAATAATGTTATAAAATCTTTGGATTGTGGTGCAGTGCTGTTTTCTCTTTTGTTTTTATTCTTTAGTTATGATTTGTATTTATTTTACTTTGTGTGTTTCTTCTGATTTTTCATCTTTATTTCTATGTACATTTTATGAGTATATAAAATGAGTATGTGTAAAGCTATATAGGCGTATTTACAAAGTTTACACTTTCTATTAAAAAATGTGGCAGCTAACATCTTAGAGCAGCAATTAGCTGGAAAACGTCTCAGATTTTTTTTTCTCTTCCTTTTGTTGTTGTTTATTTGTCTGTTTTGTTAGCTTAGAGAAAAAGGGGGCATAAGTTCTATCAATTTGTAACAACCATGATACTTGCTCCTAATAAAAGATATTTGGAAAACGTCTCAGATTCATATAGACAAACACAAAAACATATGTTGAGCGAGTTTGATTTTACTGGTGGTTAAAATGAGAGGCTCGCCTGTAACCTGACGGTCGCTCCGATGATCATGCTCTTCCTCAGATCCCCGATACGAATCATGAAGCACAGCCGGTTGTTCCGGACTGCGATCACGGCGTGGCGGCTGAAGATGAGGGTCTCTGCCCGACGGTTCGACTGAGCCGTCTTCATGAAGATACAACCTGAGAAGGTAAAACTCGGCAAGGTTAACCTGAGCAGGTGCTTCTATGCACGCATCAGTACTTATAGGTAAGAACAGAGCAAAGCACTGCAGTTCTTTTAACACGCCAAGAGTCAAAATAGCTTCACTGCCTGTGTTTGAGTGGAAATGAAGAAGCAGGCGCTGTTCTGGATAAATAATTCGTTTCTCCTGATCTCATCTGAACCCTTTTTCTTCAAGTTAAAAATGAGTCATGTAACCTATCTGACCCGAGAGTCAGAATCATACATAATTAAAAAGAGGGCAAAGGGTCACGCTGGAATTGTGCACTGTAGGGCCAGGCTGCTTTAAACACGCAGGTCAGAAATGTTTGATGTTTCTTTTTGTCTCTTTCAGGAGAAATTTCACTTCAAAATAACTCAAAGACATACTTAAAAACATCCAAAGTGCTTTGCTTCTCAAACAAAAGAAACCGCTTTATTAGATATAGTTTTCTGGTATACTTTGAGCTCCTGAGCACCACGGCCTACCTAAGCACAGTTGCTGACCATGATCACCTTTTTATGGCCACACCGCATCCATGCTTACAGCAGGATAATGTTTCATGCCACAAAGCTCAAATCATCTTAAACTGGTTTCTGTGACATGACACTGTGTGATGCTGTCATGTAAACATGAAGCAAAAGTCTCAGAGAAATGTTTCTAGCAGCTTGTGACTCTGTGCATGAAGGATTAAAGCAGCCCTGAAGTATAAACAGCATCCAAGGTGACAAAAACTGAGCAAGGTTGATATTTCTGTCTTTTTTAACCCTTTAAATCCTTTGATCAATGGTTTAGATTTTGCTTTCAGTTTTTTTTTCTCACTATCTATTATTTGCTGAACCCTTTGCTGAATAAAGCTGAATGTTTTGCTTCATTCACATGAACGCACCGACGTTCCCGGTTCAGGAGGTTTAATCAAAAAAAATCATCTGATGTGTTGGACCTACAAGCAGAAGCAGCGGTTTTAACCATCCATCTTCTGCTGATCCTGTTAGGTTTGAGGTAAACATTTCGTGCACCTTACCCAACATCACAGCGTTGATGATGAGTCCTACTATGTTCTGCAGGATGAGGACGGTGATGGCAGTGGGACACTGCTCCGTTATCACACGTTCTCCAAAGCCGATGGTCACCTGAACCTCGATGGAGAAGAGGAAGGCTGACGTGAACGACCTGAAGAGGGGGAGACAAGTTAAATCAGATAGCCCGGGGGATAAAGTATCATGAAATATTCCCCTGGTGCTGCTGGACCTATCGCTTCATGGTTGAAATAAGCTTCACTGTGAAAGAAACAATGTAAAACCAGAAACAATGTAAAATAATTATTTTAGTTCAGCTCAGTTCACTCTTTTTCATTGAGGAGCACTTCGACAGCGCCCCCTGCCTTCCGCAGGCTGAATCTCAACCAATTTCATGCACAATGGGCTTAACCTCTAAGATCCAGGTCTTCATGGCTGATCAGGGTTAGGGATGGGGGTCACAACCACCAAGGGGTCAAAATGCATGTGAGATACTTGATGTGTAAGGTCATCTTTTAAATTCAAGTTTTTATTCAGTTTGATTAAACATGTTACTAAAATGCACCCTAACCCTGAATGTCGTTTATTCACAGACATGTTGGATGTTGAGAAGTTAACAGGAAGTAGAGTTGCGGTCTTCAGATCAGGTCTGGTCAAACCCTGTTACTCACGACATTTGCTCCCCAACTACTTTTCCACAAGACTAATTCATAAAGCAAGAAATGATGACAAACATAGAAAAAACAGAGCTGACCTCCAAAAATACTTTTGATGTAATATTCATGAAGGTCTTTTAATCACTGGTGCGTCAATATTAAAAAACACGTGAACAAGTCGAAGTCCTGCAGTTAAAATTCAGATAAGATAAAAGTGCAGACGCTTCATCACCTAAAAGTAAATTCAGGACATAAAACTTTTCATGTGAAAAGGTTATGATGATTATGATTATGAGATTTAGGGAGTGTGAAAATAAAGCAGTATTTCAATGGAAGATGGAACCGCTACCTCCAGTGGTTCCCGACCATGGATTCTGATCATTTCCAAGAAAGAAGCAAAAGCAAATTTCCTATTTTCCTTTCTGTGTCTTCTCCTTCACTGTGGTAAGGATTCATGGGGGTGAGGGTGGATGCGCTAACATGGAAGTGCCAAAAAGCTTTTCACCACATGCAATCTTTCTGCTTCTGCTCTTTTATTTCCCTGAAATAAACGCAGCAGAAGTTCTCTCATTCCCTCTTCTTTCTCTTCCCCAGTTTAAAAATGGAGAATGTTGGCGAAGAGAAGAGGAGGCGGGTGGGAGCTGGGAGGTTTGGATCAAGTGGAGACGGAGACAGAAAGAATTTCGACAGAGAGCAAAACTTGACGAATTTACACCAAACACACTTTAACAACCTCGTTTTCGTAGAACAGATAACATAAAAGCACTCAAGCTTTTCCTTACTTCAGATTTTTTACGCAGTCGGTCTCGTTTTTACGCGTAGGGTCCAGGTCTCCGTGCGCAAATGCCACCAGCCACCAGCTCATGGCGAACAGCAGCCAGCTGCTGACGAATGTCGTGGTGAAGATGACCAGCGTGAAGCGCCATTTAAGGTCCACCAGCGTGGTGAAGACGTCCTGCAGGAATCTCCCCTGCTCGCGGATGTTCTTGTGCGCCAAGTTGCACGAGCCATTTTTGGCGATGAAGCGCGCTTTGTTCACGCGGTCCCTGAACACCGGCTTGCGGGGCATCCGGGAGACGAGCCCCGGGAGACCGAACTCCTCCGGGATGATGCTTTTCCTCGCCAGCATCTTCTCCTCCGCCCGCCGCTCCCGATGGCAAAGAAAACAGTCCTCAGTGCGTCTTTACGCACGGACGCAGCATGCCCACCAGCAGGGAAACGTTCAAAGACGAGCAGTTATACCTCCGTCGCCTTTCGGAGATGTTTCGGACTGAAGGCAGCGCGCCGCCTCTGCTCTGAGCCTCTGAGGGCTGGGACGGTCTCCACTCTGCTGTTGACGCACTTCCAGAGTCAAGACCCGCTCGGATCAGAGCGCTGCTGCCTTCAGGCCCCCTCAAAGGCAGTGGGAAAGGGCAAAACCACCGAAACAGCCCGCTTTGGAAGGCCCTAAAATCTTTTTATCTTATAGGGTTTTGTTTTTTTGTTTTTTTTTGTCTTTCTTGCAGTTTTTTAAGCACTAAAACAGTTTTTTAAGCACTGCAGGTCCGAACAATTGGACAATCGGTCCTGCAGGGAACTTTAGTTAGAGCTGGGCACAAAGTCAGCACTTTCCCTGCTAATCTACGTCAATGAAACCAGTCAAACTAGACTCAGTTCTCTTTAACTGTCTATAAAAACCTTTATATTTACCCTTACCTTTTCTATCCAGTTTAAATTTGTCAAGCTACAGAGATGTTCTCCAGGCAAGCTAAATGTTCCTCTGGGACAACCCCATACACCTATAGGATGGTTGAGAGGTGGGTGTCAGGTAAAGTAAGGGCAAGATTTCGATTGTGCCGCTATCATTCATGCAGGAATGACTCTGTGAGTTCCGGTAAAACAAAAACAAACAACAGCTGTTGATAAAACCAGTGTCCCGTTTGACTGGTTTTGTGTTTCAATCTGTAAACACATCTTTGAAAATGAACACAGAAGCTCAACAAGGAAAAGTTTATTAAGAACAACAAAAAAGAAAAAAGAAAAACGCCTAACAGCTCTTATTTTCATATATTTTATGAAATGTGTGCAATTTCCTAGTATTTGGATTTATTTTAGACACAGTCATCAGGGGGCGCCATTTAGCAATTTATCACATCTAGTATTGAGGGTAGCGTGACTCCTGGCCTGTGTCCTGAGGCAGGAAAGGTCAAGAGTTTACAGCCGTGAAAGCAGCCCAACACAAACAAACAGCCTCACGTCACTCAAAAGCATTTTATTGTTATTACAAGTGTAAAAAACAAATCAGGCACACATAATAATAGCAGTTTAATATATATATATATATGTTTAAACCCTTGGATATACAGGCTACTACATACAGAATGTACATATAGAAAAAAATGACCATCTCCAAACTGATCTGTGAGAACGATGTCAGTATTTAAGATGCACTCTGTTAACAGTCAACTTCATGAACGCAAGTAAAGCTCTCTGCAACAATGAGTTACATGCAGTCCCCTCGCATTTCCACCCGCTGTTTGCTGTTTTTATGTACTTGTTTGTTCCCAAAAACTAAAACACACGTGACACCTGATCGAAAAGAGACATTCTTTGAGTGAAAAAACCTGTGCAAAGTGTAACGTGGAAAAATGGGACCGCTGCTTTTTTGCTCTTGGTGTAAAATGTCAGCTTCAAAGACAAAAAGTGGTTTGGGGTGTGAGAGGATGAGTTTACAAGGCAGCCGTGTGCAGGTTCAGAACAGGAGCAGCATCGAAGCACAGCAAGGAAAACAAAGGATTTATGAGTGTGACGGTGGCCAAGAGCATAAAAAGTGCAGCTGAACGAGGATCAAAGAAGAGGAAGAGTACTCGATCGCTAACAGAGGAGACGGACGAGGACTTGGAAGAACTGCAGGGACAGAATATAAAGCTATAAAACAACAAAGACATTCAGTGTTACAGTTAAAGCTGTCAGGGGAAAGAAAAGTGCAGGCGAAGCTTGTGATCACCAAGTGTGATGGTAATCCTCGTGTGTGTTATATATATTAAAACAAGTTGTAAAATGAGAAACCACAAAGTTCAAAAGCTTAAGTGACAACTTCTTGAGATGAAACATAAGATTATTTAAACAAGAAAAGGCTGAAAAATCATGTTTGGCATTCAACACTGTACAGTACAAAGTTTCAAAATTTAGTCCAAAAGCAAAGTAAGTCTGATTAATATACAATAATACAAAGGGACAATAGCACCGCTCCCAGAGAGATTGGAAAAGATATTCTAAAGAAATGCACTGAATGCTGAGCTGTAACTACATATTGTCAATTGCTGTGCGCTGAAAATATCACCCAAAAGCTGAGACCTTGGCTCACATGTATGATTTATTATCACTTAATTTGAGATCCGTAAAGTGTTGGTCAGTCATTTTTATGTTTGAGAGCACAGGAGTGGCAGCGCAAAGTGATTGCAATGAGCTTGTTTCCTTTGGATAACATTTATATTTATGACATTTTAAATATTCAAAAAACTTATTACCCTTTTCTTTTGCTTAATAGCCTCTTTAGTTTTGCTTAATAGCCTATTAATTCATTGATATGCATGTTGCGTGTGTGTTTTTAACTACAGAAAGGGACGACTTCTGTTTTTATATGAAAACTTGCATTGTAATGACAGTTACAAAGAATCTTGACTCTCTATTATTTGAAACCAACAGATGCAATAACCATCACTAAGTTGCTTATTAAATCTCAAAATGATTAAAAACACGACAGTTCCCAAGCATATTATGAAGTGGTTCCATTTCCTGTCCCAGTGCACAGTGTGAACATTGTCAGGCACGTTTCTGTTGCATTTATCTATTATTGTACATTATCTTGCGATGATGAGAAGTTTTCTTTTATCTGGGAGATAACAGTCATAATTATGAGATACTGTCTCCCAAATATTTTTCTTTCAATGCAAAAGAAGGGACTCTGGCATCTCTGTCTGCATGTTTGATTCTTTGTCCACAAACCCCTCCCAGAGCATCAGAAGTCAGGCAGACAAACTTGGCTCACAGGTGCATCTCCGGCCCCCGAAGGTTCTTATCTATGTCAGATATTGTGATGCCATTACGTTGCCTAGCAACCACCTAGCAATGGACTAAAATAACATTTACACATGTACAACAGCTCACAACATCATCCTATAGTTTAAATTTTATGAGACCTGATCCACATTAGTTGAATTACACATGCCGAGCGAGAACCCATCAATAAGCTTTTTTAGGATGTCAGTTAGCCAACATTACAACTTTTTTGTACAGATGAAAGAAATTATATATCAAATGTTCATTTTTCACTTTTTAAAGGTGGCTTGTGGTTATGAATATACATGTAAAATGCCTTCATAACTCTGCATGCAGAGACAAAGTGTCTGCCTCTAATAGGATTTCCAGCAGAAAATGCACTCTCCTAGTTTAATCGATGCTTTAAACAAAGCTACATGAAAACATTAAATCTAAACCTATTACACAATCCATTGCACATAAAACTAAAAGTGTTAGCTAGGACTTCCAAGAAGAATCCAATCAGTTTGATAAAAACAGTGATCATGTGTTAAAGTTTCATTATTTTACTACTGGCTAAAAACATGTCTTGATATCATCCCATCAAAGAGATGGGAGCAGCTCCCATATGCAAAAGCTCTTTTTTATTAGATGGACTCATCTTTATGTTCATCTTGTGAATGCAAGTCTAAAATTCAGTCTCTCCTATGGGCTCTAATTTGGTTTCATCCAATTCATTACGAATCTTTCATTATTAATGTCAGAAATAGAGATGCAGCTCTAAATTTCAGCCCCTAGAATTGATTAACAGTATTATTAAGTTACTGCTAGTTACTGCTCTTCCTCAGTAAAAAAAGAAAAAAAAGAAAAGACATCACTACCCTCTCAAACATCCATGAAGGATCTCTGGAGTTAACGGGAGCCACGCTGGGTATCTATTGTCCCCGAGGATAAAAAGTTCAGCAAAGCATGACCGCAGACAGACAGCAGGTTCACCGGCTGCAGGCCGAGCCGTGACACCTTACAGTGTTTGTACTAATGGAGGCATAGACGTACAACTGATAGAACAGGGAGGAAGGAAAAGTAGGCCAAAAATAGAAGATCCAGCTTTCACTTTGGAAACTCCTGTTGGTATTTTGTGACATCTCATTTTTGGCATTTCATGTGAAAAATGGCAACACATGTTCAGTCAAAGAAGGGCCACAACAATCAGCTCTGTTATTTATCATTATAAATGCATCCTTAAACTGGTTAATAAAACCATATGATTCCATCAGCTTTGTCATTTCTATCAGTGTTACCTCTATGGCAGAACTTAAAGTCAAAAAGTAGCGTAGAATACAAAAGGGTCGATTTAAAATCCTTCCACTGTGTTATTTGGAAAAAAAATGGCCAAAGAGCCAACAGTCATTTTTAAAAAGGATTTTAAATACATTTAAAAAATCTTCCATCATTATTATTGCATAATACAGGTGCTAGTCAGTATAAATAGAGGTGGTGCATGATCTAAAAAGTAACAAATTTTTTACACAAGATAATTAAAGACTGTAAAAATTCTATTAATATGAAACAACACTTCTGTTCACTCTCCAACTATTAAATCTTTACATTTTACACTTTTCACAGCCTCAACGCCTGAAATGAAATCTCAAAGCCATAATTTCTATTTAATAAACTGAATGTATTTCTTACTGTCTACAAATCCCATGAATAGACCAACTAATATTAGCCTCTGTCTTAATACTATGGCGTCCCTCAACTCCCAGGAACTCTGTTAAAGAAAACCTTTCAAATCCATTTAAAACGGTGTAAAAATGTGTTAAAAAGAGGTAACAGTGCATTTGTTAAGGCAGGTAATCCATATTCGGTGTTCTCAGAGAGATTTTATATAAATATGGTAGTTATAACAACCATGATGTCATGGCTTTAGCATTATTTTTATGGAGCCAAAAGCTATCAGCTAGTGCTTATTAGCTTGGTTAGAAAAGTGCATCCACAAGTTTAATACAAACCTAGAAAAATCAGATCCAAAAGACGCCAATGCCATAAACATGGGTGAGATGTCTAGTTCTAGTTCTAGTAATGCCTAACTTTAAACATATATACAATTTAAATGGGTCGTATAGTCCTAGACACCTATCATGTGGCCAACTTTAGCTCAGGAGGAGGAGCAGGTTGTCCACCAATCAAAAGGTTGGTAAGTTTGATTCGTGGCTCATCCAGTCTGCATGTCAAAAGTGAGCGAGATGCTGAACTCCAAGTTGCCCCTGATTCATTTGTTTTGTCACTAGAATTGAAGATTTGCATTGCAAATGTTGACTTGTCCTGCCAAAACCAACAAAAGGAACAACTTTTACTTTGAAGGTGAACAGTCGTCATTTGCAGTCTTCATCGCATTCCTCACAGTTTGACTGCTGCACAACCTGCAACTGCAGCAATCTGCTACAGACCAAAGCAACCACAGCGGTTGTCAGTGCAGCTCCGTACACCTCTTTGTGGCCAATTTTCAGCAACTGCAGGCACCGATCTGGGATAGATGCTTTATCAACATGTTTTTTTTGTAAATTTAGACATTTTAACACAGGATCTGTGTAGATTTTTTGAAGCCAGCATCAAGTGGTCACAACTGCAGTTTTTAAGACTCTATTGCTTTTTTTGTATTTGTGGTTGCATTATTTAGTATGTTTTGAGTACATATTTTATAGTAGGTTTGGTCATTCGTGGGATTTACTGGCAATAAGAAATGAAATAACTTTGCTTGATGACCTTTAATTTGTTTGCTTTTTATCAGTTCTTTATTAACTAGTAACTGTTCTCACTATTCTTAGTCTTAGAGCACAGGTAAGATCTGCCTGGCTGCCTGTTTTAATACTGTGAGCTCCGCAAGCATTATATTTATTGCTTATCTTCTTGTTTAGAAGGGAGATCTTGAAAAAATCTTGAAAGGTGGAAAAATATCTTTAGATTTTCTATGAGACAAGTGAGAAAATATATTCATTTGTAGTTTGCATTAGCCATCCATCACATATAAGATATATCTTTATTATTACTATGAGCTTTCCAGTCAGAATACTGGTAATGTCGTGGTTTGTGTTATTGGGTTTTGATAAATTCAAACAAAATAAAACGGGATAGACCAATCGATGGACTCATTCTTTAGTATGGCTTTTAAACCCACTGACTGACAGTTGACCCCGTCTCCTTTTGGTGAGTGCACAGGGAAGCTTCTTCTTGCAGAAACAGTATGTTACCGGCTTCCCCGCAGTGCTGTAGTCTCTCAGAGGGCTGTTCACCTCATCAAGAAAATAATTCAGGTTAAAAAAACAAAAACAAAAAGAAACCAAGAAACTGAGCAGGCTGTCAGCCGTTGGGTCCCGCGTGTCCCTACATGTCAGCTTTGACAAACGAGGCAAACATCCCGTCCTCCTGCTCCAAAAGAGTCTCAGGTTTGTCGTACTCCATGATGTTGCCTCGCTTCATCACAATGACCAGATCAGCTGTTAGGATGGTGTGGACACGGTGCTGGAGACACACAGGGACGACACAAAACACAAACATAATAAGTCTAAGTGAAATGTATTGTTTAAAACATATCATAATTTTATTAAAACTAGTTTTGTTGGATCAAGGATTTGGTAAGAATCTTATAGACTGGTCAGCTGCTATAAAATTAAAATATGTGGACTCTCCACAGTTTTGGAGATGATGTTATTCTTTTTCCAAGAGATGTCCAAAGACCCATTCTTTTCAGGTTTTCTTTTTATTGATACAGTCCAATTTTCCAGTAACCTGCTGAATGAGAGGAAGGTAAAACATCTGAACCAGTCAGCTACTAAAAATACAATTTCAGGTTTAATTCTAACTGAATCCCTTCTCAATTTTTAGTTTGGAGTACAAACAATGTCAAAACACTGCAGACTGTTGTCAAATTTGCACTGCAAGGAATATCTTTAAAAGAGCATGCAGTATTTTCTTGTACCAACCAGGCTGTCAGTGGCAGTAAAGCTTCAGCAGACCCAGAGTCAGACTTCAGCTGTGGCTCAGCCAGGAAAAGAAACAGAAACAGGTAGGAAAATGGAAGAAAACAGGAGAGACCGAGAGTTGGCTGAGCCAAAGTGGTCTGTGTTGATCCGGGTCTACTTGTGAGTCCTCACTAGCACACTGAAGAGGCTCTCCTCCTGTGCTAGCAGGTTGGGACCAGAGTCACTTTCCACCAAGATCCCTGAGGAGAAGACCAACACCTGCTCGGCATCCAAGATAGAGGACACACGATGCTGGTGGCAGGACAAAGGGAGAGGAAGGAGGACAACAAAAAACAGGGAGGAGGGGAAAACATGAGTGACAGATGTAGTAAAAATGAAAAAGTGAGAAAACAAAAAAGAAAAGGAAGGAGGTGGGGGGAAGGGAGGAATTTGGGAAAAAGTAGGAGACAGCAGATTGAAAACAGGAAAGAAAAACAGAGCAGGAAGAGACAGCAACACAAAGAGACAAAAGTCAGAAAAAAGGGAAGCATATAAATAAAAGAACCGGACAAGAGGACTGAATTTAAGTCACTAAATCCACAAGGAACTATGTGTTACAAACTATGCTGATGTATGGGAAAGGCCATTAATAAAAGGCACAGATAAAGGAAACATCCTTGGGGTAAATAATTTAACGATAGATGAACATAGAGCTCGGAGCAAAGAGAGCCACATATCTGCATCTATCTGTACAAACCTCAGCTGACCTCAGCAGTTTGGTTTTTTTGCCTCATTACTAACAACAGGATAAAAGACTGAAGGACTTACTGCGATTGTTACGACTGTCCTATCTGCAAACGCCGTCATCACGACTTTCTGTAAGATGTTCTCCTGCAAGACAGAAAGACAAAACAGAGAATAGAAATCGTATCGTCAGGGGAGGAAGTGCTGAGCTGCTGTAAACGTGAATCAAACCAGTGCGAGGCCAAAATGGGGCAGTCGCGATGCAAACTGCTTTGCAACCCACCTCCAGTCCAGTTATATTTATTTCAAGCTGTTTATGATGTCATGTCTCTTTTTACTGATGCCTTAGAAATAACCTGTTTTAACTAAAAATTCATTCATTCAGTCTCTTTTCCTGATTTGTTCATTTTTTGCTTTTTTCTCTAGTATTTTAGGGACAACTGGGACTACATAAGTAAAATGAAACTGGCTGATGATAATACTTAATTACAATCCCACAAATATGTGTGTCTATTAAGGAAAAAGCTTCTGTACATGATTGCACAAGATGCAATGAATAAGCACACACCGTGGCCATGTCTATAGATGCTGTGGCTTCATCCATGATGAAGATGCTGCTCTTTCTGACGAAAGCTCTAGCCAAACAGAAGAGCTGCCGCTGCCCAACGCTGAAGTTCTCTCCTCCTTCTGTCACGACAGCGTCTAAACACAAACACATCGATCAAGTACTCGACTTCAAAACCGACTTTTGGCGCAATAAGATGTATTCTTTCTCGAGTTAAGTTTGCGCACCTAGTCCTCCAGGCAAAGCTTTCACCATGTTCTTGAGCTGAGCGATCTCTAGGGCCTCCCAGAGTCGATCATCAGTGCACATCTTCTCCGGATCGAGATTAAACCTGCAACGAGTAAACATCATTAACACACAAAAAAAGCATATTTCTGCCTCTCATGGACTGATCATAGATTTAATACACCACCTGCAGAGGCTGATAAACACAGTGATGGACCCGAGATCAACAAAGACAAAGACAGGAATGTGAACTGTTTCACCAACTTTTACTGTCTTTTTAGTCTTAGGCAGCCAGGAAGGAGAGCGAGTCCTTTAAATGAATAAAAATGCCAAAAACACATCAAATGACTGATCAGCACAACACATTTCTATAGAGAGTCCTACATCATGAAAAGAAGAAAAGGAAGAAGAAACATTCGGGATCATGAATGGCTTGCTTACTGGGCTAAGCTTTGCTTAATCCCTGTTGTGTTTAAATGAATTATATTTTATCTTATCTCATAGTGAGGACAACTGGCAGGAACTGATCTAAAGAATTCAGCCTCAGTCCAATCAGTCTTTTGCCCATATTACATCCAACATCATCCTAACGACTGAACCTGAAAAACAAGGAGGACATTCAGAGCTCTTGTGATGTTTCTGCCTTCTGTTCTGTTCTCTGTCAGGATGATCCCACACTGCTTGGGGATCTGGGAAGGCCGATCCATGACTGATAGTGTTCCACTGTGTGTTTTTCTATCCAGGTGTGGGTGTCCCAAAGGGTGTGTTTGGGATTGCTGTCACACTGAAAAAACAAAGCTTTTGCCAATCAGACGCTTTCCATTTCACATTCCCAACACCACTGACATGCAGCCGTTTTTCTTAACGATAATACTTTCAGAAACTGCTCGTCTACTGCTAGACCTTCCAGTTCTTCCTCTGTCCAGTTTACTCAAATGTTTGAAAGACACATAGCACACCATGCCAAGATGAGAAAAATATCTATAAAACACATTTTATAGATTTAACTAAAGAAATGGCAGAAGCGATGTGTTTTAGTGACAGGCTGTTAGTAACAAAGTGCCTAAACATATAATTTAAATTGGTTCTTTGCTAAGTTGTCTGGTATGTGTAGACACAACACTGGTTCATCCCTTCAGTTAGGTGTCTTTTATGTTTCAATGGCTCATAGTTCAGTGCAAAAACCCCCAAAATGTTTCTCTGAAAATGATCAGGTACAAGAACTGGACTGAAAATGAGTAAAAAAGCAGCCAATGTCCAAAGAAAAGCTTTGGAAGACCTTCAGAAACACAATTTTTTATGTACATTCAGCTTCACGTTCTGCATTTTAACATCTTGCATGAATATACAGATGCACAAGCTGCCATAATCTTCCATATAACTCACAAATGATCTTTTAGTCTTGCAGCTGAAGGATCACATGTGTGTGCATTTTAATATGTGATGAACAAAATGTCATCATTACCCCTGAAACTCTAAAAGTGATATGTCAGAAGTCCAGCAGTTGCATTTGGTGCACGCTACGGCTGATGGATCTTTTCTTGGCTGCACTCTGAGCGCAAAAAATTCAAATTATCTAAACAGGACAAAGCAAAAATATTACTGACCTTTTCTAGATAGATGGAAATTGGAAATTTAACTTAAGACCCACTTAGTTAAATATGCCAAACAAGCAAAAGACGTCCTTGGATGACATCAGTGTGGTCAAAAGACCACAAAAGAAGTCGTTCTTTTATGTCTAAATCTGGCGGAAAAGTGAAAAGTAAAAAAGGATTTTTTTTCAGGCTGCACATTACTTGGAGTCAATCTAATGTCAGCCATTCAGCAATAGCACAATGAGCAGTTTTCTGTTGTTTATAACTCTAAAAAATGTTTAATTCGTACAGCAAGCTGAAAACTGGGTTAAATTTGGCTCTAAAGTGAAGGTTTCGTACTCGTCTACTCTTCATACTGCTTGTTTAAAAAAACATCTTCATTGTTTTATACATTTGATTGACAGCCACATAAATCATAAGTCAAGTTGACACAGAATTGTCAGGCAAATGTCTTCAACGGGTTTTTGCAGAGTGTGCTGCAAGTTTGGAAGTTCGGGCCAAACAGGAAAAAGAAAGCAAATAAAGCAGTTTTAAATGATCATTGTTGTGATAAATAGAAGTTAAAGGCACTGAGTTCTAAACAAGGAGAGAAGGAGAAAATGGTAAATAATAATAATAATAACAATAATTAAAAAGAAAGTTGTTCTGTTTATCCTTATTTTGTGTCATGTTTATACTGAGCTTAATGTTCATAAACATAGATTTAAATAATGACATCGGCACATGTACAAGCAGTCCCTGTGGGCCAAAAGCTCAGTTTCAGGCATCTGTTTCTACTCTTGTCTCTGTATGCTGTTTTAGAGAGCTGATATGCCTAACATGGTCATCTTGGGCATAGAAGCCACGCCCACCTGCTGGTTAAGCCTTCTGCTTAGGAGGGGCAGCCAATAAAAAAAATTACTGGGGTAAACTGAGGAACATAGGAACTAAAATCACTCATTTCAGACCGAAAATTAACTGAGAGGCTGTGAACAGCCAAAAGAAGATTATTATTTGAAAATGTGAATCTAGTAAAGTCCAAGAACAAAAATATGGAACGTGTAGATAAACAGAATAGGTCCTGTTTGCATTTAAGAAGGTTAAAAGGTTAACATAACAATTACTTCAATGTTTGTTTTAAAACTGAGGCATTTCAAATAATTATAAATAATGCATTCATTACTACTTCTCTGTGTGTGTGTGTGTGTGTGTGTGTGTGTGTGTGTGTGTGTGTGTGTGTGTGTGTGAGAGAGTGTGTGAGTGTGAGTGTGAGAGAGCATCTATGATAACAGTGTGAAGCAGTCACTGCCGACCATTCACCTCAGGCTTACGTTCACATAAACAAGAGCTGCTGAAAATGCCAAAACACAGACACACACTCACCGTCTCCCACTTTCACATACAATTATCTGGAGCAGCATATCTGTCCAAACAAACAGCACATGTACTTTGTCTTTTATAACAAACAGAGTCACTGTATCATCTGGTAACACAAACACACAGAGGCTGCGAGTGTGTACGGCAGACGCACAAAACGGCGCTGGGTCCTTCATCTCTCCAGCGACCTCCTCGGTACGTGACGTCTGTGACAAAAGTCAGATTAGGTCCCGGCCAGAGTTCCCACTGCGTTCTCAACCGCTAACCCCACAGCTGGGACTTTGTGACGTCATGTGACAAACATCTTTCGGGACAGAACTCGGACTACGATTTAGCAAAGAGGGTTTTTTCTCTCTTTCTGGTTAAGAGCTCACAGTGAGGCGAGTCAGGGTTTTCCAAATCTGAGTGTGGTAAATCAAACAGTGTGACACTCAGCTATGGAGGCTTAAAAGAGCCAGTGCTCTGACGTCATGTTTAGATGTTGGTCCACTAACTTTTGTGGCAAGTATCAGTGTTTCTGCATCAGAAGAGAACAGGACCCCCCCCAAACCGTCTGTATAGATCTTTTCTTCAGTTTTTCAGCTGTAATTTCAGGCCAGGCAAACTCCTTCCACTGTTTCTGGTATCAATTTTCCTCATCACAGTCTCTAAGAGTTGGACAAACATAAGAGACGCGGTCTGCACTTGCTCTTGTGCATCTGCCGTGCGTGCTGGATCTAATCTAGTGTGTCAAAACAGCTTGACTTAATTTTCATCCTGGGCAACTGGAGGCATGCGTACAGAGGCAAATCTGGTGAGTGGAGCAGGTGCTGAGCCAAGGCTGTGTGGAAAAAAACACAAACTCACAATGGAGTGCTCCACGGTTCGGTTGTTTCCAGTAAATGTTCTCCCTCAAACACCTCTGGATGTTTCAGTTGACTTTACTGTGATGTCAAGTGTTCTGGTTTTTTAAACTGCAGGGCGACAGCCAGCAGTCACACGATCCGATCTGCGGTAAACAGCAAAGCATACGGCTCACCTGGTCATAACTGGACTCCTAGGACCAAATTTGCAGGAAGCCATTTGGACGTAGATAAGAAATTTAAAGATTTGAATCTGGTATTTTTCTTTTTATGGGTTGATTGAGGTAACTTTTTGATCATATCTTACCTTTCTCAAAATTATTCATCTAAATGGCCCCACATTTACAGGTCTATGGGAACAAGCAAGTACTAATTACAAACCCACAGAAAAACCAAAAAAGACTACAGCGAGTACAAACAATGGACCATCATGGTCCCCGTGTAGTCTAGGTGTGGTACCTGCCTCTCTGCTATGTATGAAATGAAGTGGTGGGTGTGGCTTCTAGAAGTCCTGGCCTGGCACACCTGCTACTCATCACCAATCAATGTCATATTTAAGCTGGGTCTCGAGGCTTGGATGATGTGCCAGTAAAATTACCAAAACTGTTTGAAATACCAAGCTGATCATGACTACTTTGCTCATACTCACTGTTTGATCTCTCTCTTAGAGCTAGAAGCCAGACACCCGAAAGGCCAGTCAGACCCCCAACCAGCCCACCCAAGTAAGAGTATTGATGTTTTGTTCTTTGAAAACTGAAGAGGAGAGTTGCTAATTTCGAGAGACATACAGTTTGAATCCCTGTCCTAAAAAACAGACATTGTTTGATTACCTACCTGAAGCTCCTTATCTGTAATTCATTCCAGAGGGAATTTATCACAGCTGGAATTAGCTGAAGACTGTTTAGTTTTTAACCCTTTCACTGTGTCATGTGCTTGAGTCCTGAGTGTGAACCCTAACATCCAGGACTAAAAACCGAAGCCAACGTAAAAATGTCTCTGGATTCTTTTTTATGGCCACAAGGGGGCGACTTTTGTGGCTCCCAAGAGGTTTGTACGGTTCTAAATCGGCTGACAGATTCACAGATATTTATCCCCAGATGCCACATTGGAGGTAGTCCTGAAGGTCATACACTCACTATTAATCATGTGGCTCATCACATGTGTGCTATTGATGTCAAGGAGTAGGTGGGGTTGGATTACCTGGGAAGAGATCTCAAGACTGGTGTTGTAGCTGCTGTTTAACAATAGATGTTCGCAGTGGACATAGATGGCCTCCTTTACTTGTCTCTGACACCATCTGTCTAGTCCAGGGGTGGGCAATTCCAGGCCCCGAGGGCCGGTGTCCCTGCAGGTTTTAGAGCTCACCTTGGGTCAACACACCTGAATCACATGATTAGTTCGTTACCAGGCCTCTGGAGAACATCAGGACATGTTGAGGAGCTAATTTAGCCATTTAAATCAGCTGTGTTGGTTCAAGGACACATGTAAAACCTGCAGGGACACCGGCCCTCGGTGCCCACCCCTGGTCTAGTCTGTCCAAAATGTGAGTGCTGGCGGCCTCAAAAGAGTGACAATTTACCTTTTACATGCAGGCGCACAGCTGAGACTTGTCCCAGTGGGGTTGGCTCTCCTAAATTGTGGTGTATGAGCGTACAGTGGTGGTTTAGTTTGTCGAGTTTCTGTTTGGGTGATTAGTCCTTGGAATAAACCATTTTTTGTCTGAGGTGCATCGTGACATCAGTTTTTTCTGTCCATAAATGACTTTGTAGAGAAGCAAACAACAGTCAGGATGTAAATTTTTTGTTCACGTTTAACAGATAACTGCTGCTTTTAATCTTGGAGAGGAAATTTGAATTAAAGCTCTGTAAACAAATCTTATTCAGACTTTGTTGATGTTACCCTTTGTTGTTACCTCTCTTTACCTTTTAGGTAACCAGTTTGGAAGTACAGACCACAGAGAGCACAAATTATAGTTCTGATTGGTAACACAAGAATAAAATTATAAACAGGGATCTCTGGGAAGGAAAACATGGCGAGGAACCAGATCCTAAGGCTTTACATAATGAGTCTTCAAAAAGACTGCATTTAAAAAAAAAAAAAAAAAGGATACACTTAAGTTCTCTGTAGGCATGTTAATCACGAGTGTTTACCTTATTGATCCACTAAATAAGACCGGGTCCTGGAGGATGATCGAGAGTCGAGACCTGAGAGTCTGCAGAGGAAGCTTACAGATGTCAATCCCATCTATGATGATCTTTCCTGCAAATAAGCAAAACACTGTGTTCACATTCCAGGTAGTTTAATACCCACTGACGCTCCTCTCATAACACAAAAATAACAGTTAAATTATCCAGTACACCTTTCTTCTGAACTTTCTTTCTATATCTACAGCTCATGAAGTTCATTTATAGTGGCACTTGAGGTGTGCTGTTCTCACTGTGATCTTCTCCAGAATACTCCAAAAAAACATTCTGCATCAGCTGCAGGAATAGAGTTCAAACTGCTTTTCCTTCTGTTTAATCTGGAAATCTCACGGCAACATTATAAGACAAATCACCAAAGCTTGGTGACATCACACCTGTTAGTGTGATGTCACCACTTTTCCCATGGGCCTCTCATCAGGAGGGTGACATCAGCAAGTATAAACTAACTGTTAAGCATCAGTTGTTCACTTAATCAAGTACATCAAGTACATATTTTAAGCTTTATTTATATTTTTGGCAGCCAGAGTTAGCACCTCATTTTATGCCACAGTGAAATATAGACGCATTTTACTAATCAACTAATAGTTAATAACTCATATGTTTACCCTTCGGCTCAAACTGTGTCATTTCTGGCTTACAAAGCTTACATAATTAAAAATAAGTAGACCAGCTGATGTCTCTTACTCAATATTTCATGTTAAAGATACACTATGGAAAAACGTTGCTGCACAACCGCAGCATGGAAAAATTATTGGGATGTTTACAGTGAATGCGCGACGTTGTTGCTTTGAAATGGTTGCTGAGGTCTGCAGCCATCACAGTCAGTTACCATCTTTAAAGTGACTTTGCTGCATCAAGAGTCAGAGTCAGTCTGCCATCAGTTCCCCATCAGTGTGCACGCAAATCAAGTCCAATTAGCAATCTGTTTGTGATAAATCATCAAAAATTGCAAACCTGTTGCTGTCGACGTAAACAGAAATTCAATTGAACTACAAACATCCAGAGTTGGGTCAGAACCTCATGGATTGGAAATTTCTTTGCATATGGTGACGTAGTTGTGGTAAGCTGGAGATTTTAATTGCAAAATGGCACAGGTGCTCGGAAACCTTGTTTTTATAAAGGAACATAACCAGAATGGAAACCAGCTGAGTCCCTGATTGCAGAGAAACGTGTCACGGAGGAGTTGCACTCATCGGCACAAACTTGCATAGGTTTGCTGTAATTAAACCACCTTTAATATCTACCTTTTTCTCCTAAAGCTCTTTCATGTGGACACGATGAACGACCCTGAAGAAATGTTTTTGTTCAGTTGAACACAATGTTTTATTTTCAGAGTAATGAAATCAAGAATGTTCTGTACAGCTCACTCAGAAGAGCAATCACCAGGAAGGTGCTCTGCTTTTATTTCACTGCTTTATAAGGAAATGCTGCTGACACAATGGTCTTAAATTTACAGTTAAATGAACTGTCTTCCCAGCTGTGTGTGTGTGAGTGCATGGAAAAAGTGACTGTGTAATCTCACCCCTGTCTGAATAATCCGTCTAGGAACAGCCGTCATCAGCCAGAGTGAAAACAGAGTGGTACGATTACGACTTGCTTTCAAAATGCAATAACTAAAACAGACAGCTTTAGGACTTTATTTCTGCCCTCTTGAAGGAACATGTCTAGAGCCTGGAAATGAGTGCAGGAGAATGGGTCGAGCCTTTTTGCTATGTCCTTATCCTAGTTCTTTGATACAAGAGTCTACTTCAGGTTCTCTTAGAGTAAAACAAGGCACACGAAGAACAAAAAGGCCTTCAGATTTGCACTTAGGACTCGCACGAGTGTTTAAAAAGAGCTGAATAAATATTTCCTCCAACATATACATCGTACTGCAGTAGTGGCTGATGACAGAACACCTTTTAAAGGAATAATTTACAATAAGAAGTGCTTTAGTTCTAACAAAACTCACTGCAATATCTATCGTCATTTTGTCTCTGGGACTCAGTCACCTTAAATACCTTTATTACTGCTCACTCTGACAGATAATTTACAGCATATTGGATTTATAAAAGTAACGCTATTAAGCTTGTTCAAGTCGTATTGGGGTCTATAAATATCACTTCATGGACAGCTTGAATCCACATAACAACCATCTCAGATTCAGGAGGAGCGATCCAGCTTCGATTCTAGCTGTGGAACAGTGGAACAGCTCTATACTGTCAGGAAACTTCTGGAGCTGTCATGAAGTTTGACAGTCTAGTCTACATGTGCTTTGTGAATGTGCAGAAAGCTTATGACCAATGAGCCCCAGGATCCTGTCAGGTATACTCCTGCAGGACTGTGTTCCACAGTGTTGTTACGAGCCATCAGGTCATATAACCAAAATCATGTCTCCTTCCTCTCTCCCACACAAAGTCAAGCATGCTTTCTGGTATTGGTGCTGGTATTCACTAGGGTTTCCCTTGGTCCCCAATCCTACCTGTGATATTCAGGACATTGTTAGAATCAGCTTGGAGCCCATTGTGTTGTCACAACTGACTTGATCTACCGTGGCACAAATTCAACAAGGCGGTGCATTCCTCAGAGCATCTCACAGCTGCTACAGATTTATCAGCTGCTCATCCATGATGTGAATCTCCTGTTTCTCCACATCCCAGAGGTGGCTACTGGACTGACATCTGGTCACTGTGAAGGCCGTTAGAGTACAACTGATTTCAGCTTTGTGACCTGGGGCGTTATCCTACTGAAGCAGCAACAACACTCGGACAGGCTGTGGTGTTTAAATGTCAGTTGGTACTAAAACCCCCCACAGCATTACACCACCAGCAGCCTAAACCATCAATACAAGACAAGACGGAGCCACACTTTCATGCCGTTTACACCAAATTTTGATCCTATCATCTGAATGTCACAGCAGAAATCGAGAGCAGACAACTTTGTTCCAGTCTTGTGTTGTCCAGTTTTGCACAAATTGTGTGACGTGTAACTTCAAAGACTGATTACCAACATGTTAGAATCAATCTCAGACACGGAGCAATGCATCTCTTTGCAGCAGGGTTCTCCAATCATCTGCTTACCAGTTGGCTGTATTCTGGGTATTTTCCCATATAGCAGCAAAGCTGGAGAGGAAGCAGTGATATCGCTATTTGTGGAAGAAGTTCTGTTTCAGATCTGTGAGGTTCTGACTGGAGTCTGAATGTAAGTAGTGAATGTGACTTTCTGTTTACATAGACAGCAACAGATTTTCCCTCATTTCTAAAAGTTAATCAATTTATTCTGACAAAGAAACTCCATGAAAGTGCCAATTTGACCCCATTCAATCACAAGCTGATTGCAGACTGACTCAGTCTGACGAGTGGTCACAGACCTGATCTTCATCTTCAAAGACAACAAGATCTTGATCTATTCTAGCGAGAAATAAAAGATACTCCACACTTCCACACCCTAAAGAAAGTGTTGCATTATTTATTCTAAGTGGGACCTCAGTGTACAAAATAAACATAAAAAAACTGAGCAGCTGAGAGCAACACCTCTTTTATGCAATCACCGAAGCTGCCCCTGCTGGCCATTATGAAGACTGCAAGATTCAGAGGCAACGGCTTCTTTTCTGAGACTAAATCCATCTTTTATAAACAGTCTCACAACAGCTTTCCATCAACCAAAGAAGAAAAAGAAATAAAGAAAGAAGGGGAGAAGGGGAGTTGAAGCATGTGAAATCATGAATCCACTCAAAACCTCACGAAAAAGTAATTAAATCGCACATAATAGTTTAATTTTACTCTTGAAAATGTGTAAATCCTCCTGTCAGGAACATCTTTTGAAGGGAAAGTTTTTTTTCTTGTAAGTGGCTCAGAGGAAACTGGAAACCAAAAACGGGGACCATAACTGTGTTTTTGCTTTTTGGGCAAAGTAGAACCTTGGGTCAAGAGCTACTCATAGAAACAACCCCGAGGGAAATCTTTCCGCAAAGTTTCCAAACAGAACAGAGATTATCTTAATGAGACATAAACATACCGAACCAGAGAAAGACAACGAGAGGGAGGCTTCAGGGACAGAAAGCAAAGCTTGAAGATGAAAGAAGTGGAAAAAAACAACGTGCTCTCTCCTTGTGAGGAGAGCTAACAGCGTGACAGGAGACAGACTCACCTTCAAAAACATCCACCATGTTGAAAAAAGCCAACGACAGAGAAGACTTCCCGCTGCCTGTGCGGCCACAGATTCCCACCTGAGGAGAGAAAAACCAATAAGCTTCACTACGCTTGATGCTGCTGTGAGACATCAGACACCTGTGTGATAACAGGGTAGCAGCTACATGCTGTGCGTGGATGGAGTTTGGTGACCAAGTGTCATTTTACAGTTTATTAGAGGCATGTGGCTGTGAGTTCAAAGAAAGCTCCAGCAACATCACACTCCACACTTTAAAACAAAGTTCACCTTAGGAAGGATCAGCCAGACTACACAGGACTGAATTACTAAGCACTCCAAAGCACATTTAATTATGTCTTTATAGGTATCCTACTGTACAGGGGGTGCACGTCTACTCTGAATAAAATTCATGCCAAGCGTAGACTGTATATAGAAGATGGATGTAGCAACTGCAATATCGCCCGTGGATTTTTGGGCTCTGGTTTTTAAAACCTCTGTGTTTACTTAGCACAGTAAAGTCTGGTAATTTATCTTTCAGGAGTATCACCTTCACCTCCTCTAAGTAGATGACTTTTTTAGATTTTAAATTTGATTATTAAGCAGATAACATTGCTTGCTCTGCTACAGGAAAGTCCAAGATTTTTTTTTAGTCTGTTTAAAAATTTTAGTATTTTATTAGTCTGTTACTTAGTTTGCAGACATGAACTAGATGCAGTTCACTAACCAAGATTACTAATGTTTGGTCTTTTTCTGACTCTTAAAAAAAAAATCAAAACTCAAATAGGTGTAACACGGACTCTGTTCATTTTTGGAGATTTGGAGGTGCTCAGAGTCTAACAACAGACTTTGAGGAAAATGAAAAGGAGTTGCTTTCCATCCAAGAATCATTCAGGGGTTTTAAACTGCTCCAGTCCTTCCAGTCATTACTGTGAGTAAATATTCTCTATCCCCTGAACCTCCCATTGGGCCTCTTGGGAAAATTTTCTCCTGTCTGTATGACACTGCTTTTTCATTGCAGTGTTAAGTGAGGCCCACAGTTCCCTGCAAACCTCTGTGACTCACTGCTCCTGCAGACAAGGTATACTGCATAACATGGACATGTACTCCAGTGTCAGACTTCTGAGTGAAGAAGAACTCTGTAAAGTCCCTGTGGGCTGTCTTATATTAAGGGACAGGCATTTAAAAATTGATGAAAATAAAATTGTATTGACGGTAGACTTAATGGGAGCTTTGCCTCAACACATCCAGCATTAACTGACTTTATTAACTTTAGGAAATCTAGTTCCACCACTCTACCAGATGAAAATTCCTGAATGATTGAATGATTCCATTCTTCTCACAGAATAAGTATTTACCTTCTGGCCTGGTTTGATGTATGCGTTTACGTGTTTGAGCACTGGTTTGAGCATTGGGTCGTAGCGCACACACAGGCCCTGGATCTTTATCTCACCGTCCTGGGGCCAGTTCTCAGGGACCTGAGAGGCATCTGTAGGGAGAGACACAGATGAAGGTTTATTCCTGTCTTTTTTTTTTAAACTTTAATTCTTACTCACCCTCAGACCAGAAAACAGCTCTTGAAGTTTAAGAACACCACAACAAAAAGCAGACCTCTTACAGCTGCTACTGTCTATATTACAGTCCTGGATGATGTAAACAGGAGCTATAGACCATGCAGAGCATGTCATAACACCACAGATAGTTGACTTTTCAATGATCCCTTTGCCCATAGATAGGACTGGGTGTGCTCAGGATGGTATGGGTGAAAGCCAGTGGACCTTTTACTGAAATTCTGATTAAATGCCACAGGATTTTACTGCTACATATCCTGCAGTTTTTGAAGGATTCAGACTCTATCCAGTATTTTATCTTAGAATTAACTTTTGCCTCAAGTTGTAGCTTTTTGAGGCTTCAGAACTCAGTTGGCATCAGTCTCTGCAAGCATTGGTAAACTATAACAATTTCTTTAAAACTCGATTTGTATTTCTTTGTTGTCTTTGGATAAGGTTTCTGTTATTGTTAGTATGTAGTTTTCTTTTCACACAGTTGTTGGCAATTTCCTATTTTATACACTGTTTATGGTTTATTTTCTAGTTTTCAGTTCTTAGCTTCAGTTACTGTTGACTTTAGGATTGTGTGTAATTAGTTCCCCTTTGTGTTTCCATTCTGTTCCTTTTTCTGTCTCATCTATTTTTCTTCCTCATCTCTGTCTAGTTTCTTTAGTTACTTGGTGTCTTTACTTTGAATGGTTCAGTTTTCCCTTGTGAGTAGTGTTCCTTCCTTTCTCTACAATCACTGATTCCTTGATTGTCTTCAACTGTGTTTTGGTTCCCACCTGTTTCCTCTTTCAGAAAGCACTTGCTTTCACACATTCACACCACATTTGTGCAGATGTGAACACAGTAATTGCACTCAGGTGAAAAACAACCCCACTAAGATCCTTTGTAGGAAGGATCTTTGTAGGGTTGGTGAAGAACCGTTCATCTATGATGTAAATGTGATCCGACCTCGATCTGAACCAACTAAGAGGTGCACGCTGCAGGTTTAAGCTAAAAAAAACACTTCCCTTTGCCTCATATGCTTTGAATTCTGGAATGTGGAAAGGTACTATAGATGTGCAAAAGTCAGTATGGACTAGCAACTAGGTGTGAAATGAATGAATTCTCGATGTTCTCCAATAATCCAGAACACAGCACTTTATTCCCGTATTTACTTTTGTTGCTCACATCTGCACATCTGGCCAATAATCACACTGAACATTCTCAAAGTTCACTTGGATTTTTTCTCTGAATGAAAAGCAAACAAAAAAAGCTATAAATTTATAAACTCATTGACTGATTCAGACAAGACTGAATGAACTGCAGGTATGAAATCGCCCTCAGGTGTAGAAGAAAGTGTTACAGAAGTACCAGTCCATTTACCGTACCTCTGTGTTCTTCAGCTTGGGTTTCTCTGTGTTTTCTAAAGAAGTATTCCTACTGGTTCCTGGATGCTTTGCTCTCTGCTAGTTCTTACATTATAGAACTTTGTTATCTAATCAGCCTCAGATGCTCATCTTATGTTCGGTTTTTGTCACCTGAGTCCTGCATTTGAGTCCACAACCCTGAACACACAGTGGATCATGACAGGAACAAGATCCCTGGGCAGAGATGTGTAAAATCACCTGCAGAGGACCATCACACCCAGAGTGACTGTACCTCAGGTTCTGTTTTTTGTTTTTTTACACGTCTTTGCTATAATATTGCAGCCAAATTTCATTTGCTTATTTATAACTGATTATCCATTAATTTTGGTCACTTTTGCACGTGTTTGTTACAATTCTTTCCTCCCTGGTGTTTTTATGCTCCGTTATTTAGCCTCTGTCTCTTTCACATCTCATTTTGTTTCTAATGTTGGTGCCACATATGCACTAAAACGGGGGCATGCTGACTTTTTGGGCCATGGCTGTGTGTTCCAGTAATGCTACTAATGCACTGAGGAAAAGGTCAAGAGGCTCTGGGGGGCTGTGAGCTAACAGCTAACCTTTGTATTCCAACATGCTCACAATTAATATGGTAGCATGTTACAGTTTAGCAGATGTAGTTCTGATCAAGCTTACTTTGCCGTGTTAGCGTGCTGTTTGTTTTGGTCATAAACCAAGGGGACTGTTTTAACTGAAACAAAAAGATGAAGAAAAAAAATGCTCTCCATCCAGAGTAAAACCGCTGCTGGGCAATTATTCAAATTTTAAAATCAGTTATGATTTTGGCCTCCAACAGTCAACTAAAGAAAATAAAGAAAATATTTGGGATAAAAAAAAGACAGGAAATGGAAACAGAGGAAAACTCTGTGCACCCTTTTCCTTTCATCCTTCCCTAAAGGCTCAAACTCAGATTTAGCCCACATGACCAAAACTGAGCCTTCATTCAACAAGTTCTATGCAGAGGAAATAAAGCACTCAAGGTCAACCTATACAATTATCATTAGCAGTTGCCTCTGAATCCAGAGTGCTCAGGATTTCTCAGTTTAATAAACGCGTGTTAGCAGTCCTATGACATGCTACAAAAAAGCTGAGTCTGCGTCCTGCATTGATCATATTACTGCACTGAAAGGTAAGGATTTCATAGTCCTGCTTTCAGCTTACCCCTCGTTTGCCTCTATCTTTATCAGTTTGCTGGAAGCTTCCATGATGTCAGTAAGGACTTTGGTTTTGTGGGTCATTTACTGTAAGAAAAAGGCTTCAGAGGAAAACTCAATCAGATGGATGACGCTCATATGAGATACAGAGAGCCAGAGACTTTCCTTTGTTTCTGATTTTTTTTTAAGAAGAATTTGAGATAAGGTATTTTCTCGTTCCATCGTGCCTCCTTTTTTTTATCCCTTCACTTTCTTCTATCCATTCATCAATCTCGGGAATTGTTTTTGTTGTTTCCCGAAATACTGTAGCTGCTCTGTCTCAGAGAAATGTTCTTTGGCTGACCAGCGAAAACTTTTTCCTTTTTGTACAACATGTAAAATAGTTTGGTTTGGTTTGGTTTAATTTTGGCCTGGCTAGGCATTAGTACTCTCAGTGGTACTATGCTTAATTAATTAAATAATGAAGAGTGTTCATGTTTTGTCATCTCTTCTGCTGGGAAAAAAAGATGCCAGCAGCTTTTGCATTTCACCATAGAAACAGTCCATAAACCCAAACACACAACTTCTGGAGTCATAAGCAAAAGATAAAACTATGAAAAAGGTTTTACACACATACACTCACTGAACACAGTGAACCTGTTCACATCACATCCATACTGTACAGTCACAGTCCACTCCGTTCCTTTGGCAAACAACCATACATAGATCGGTGTGTGTGTGTCACGTGTAACATCAGATGTCTAAATGTGTTTACAAAGTCCACAGTTTGTGCCATTGCACTGCAGATGCAATTTTATCACACTTTTATATACTGACGCTACTGGTGGAGATGTAAAGACATACTCCGCCATGTTTAGGCCACATTTTTCCATCAAAGACATCAAAGCTGAGCAGTAAATACACACCAAAGGTCTGCAGGTTTGCTGGAGGAACTGTGGAAACCACAGTGCAAACCACTCGCATGTTTACTGGGATTGTCTGCTTATTAAAGGCTGCTGGAGACGGATGTGGAGGGCACTGCAAGGCATTTTTGATTGTATAATTCCCCCACAAAGCAAGTTTATATATTTTAGGTCTATACCTCCAGAAAGGATGGAAAGAGGAGTAAGTTCTTAGAAAGGCTCTGATTAAGAAGAGCTTATGATGAATACAGGGACGGAAATCACAATAAACATTTACAAAATGTTGCTACATCTGCTCTATCAGCCTAACACTGAGTTACCCATAGAGCCCTCGTAGTTCTCCGACTCTGTGCTGAGGAAGCTGTTGACCTTCTTCACAGCTGCCATCTGAACCTCCAGGTCTGCCAGGTTCCTCACAACCCAGTTCAGGTAGTTAGTGACCTGCACAGAGGCATTTTTGCAGCATGGAGATCATATTTCATACATCAGGATCACTTTCAATGGCATCATGCGTTAACTTGCATTATAAATGCATATTTACATCCATAACCTATGGCTGACCTGCAAGGATCAGGACCTGCTCTACTATAGAAATGTAATTTCAGCCCATTGTTAGGTGGTTACCTGGCAACAGTATAAAAAAATTCAAGTTTTATGGATTAAAATTAAATGGTACTGTAGTGAAAGGAAAACGATACAGTGCTTTTATGAGGTCGTGTAGGAGCACAAATGCTAAAAGTGAGTAAATTTAACTTATTGGTAGGTGGTTGCTAGGCAACACAACAATGCCATGAGTGTACTGATATAGATAAGAACCTTCAGGGGGCCTAAGATATACGTTTGTGCCACATTTAGCTGCTCGGTTAATGATTGTATCACATATGCCTCTATGACATCATACAGCTCTAATTTTTAAAAAAAACTTTCTGAAACTGGGCGTTCAAGGCTGTTTGAAGTGTGAATTTAATATAAAACTCCGTCACTGTAAAAATAGAAGACACAATATAAGGAAAACCATAATAGGTCCCCTCTGTTGTAGATTTTTATGCTTTATTTAAATGCTGTTGTCCTCCGTGTTACTTATTACACAGCAGAAATGATGCATTAAATAGTAAGTATTATAATCTAAACTCAGCTTGTTTGTTCTCCCGCGTAACCCCGGGTCAATTTAGGTTTGAAACACTTGCTTTTAAAACACAGTAATTTGAATTAATGTCTAACTACGAATGGAGGGCAACTCACTGACTGAATAAAGAGTAAAAAAAAGACAATAACAATAAAATGAATACATAAAAGAGAAAACACACAGTGAGGGCGTAGGTGAGGCCGAGGCCCACCAGACCTCCGGGATGAAGCCCGTAATGGAAACTCCATATTGAGGCCGCCGCCGCAGCCAGTACAATCACTGCTCCAAGGTAGTCCTGCAGAGACGTCAGGAAACAAAATATCACTGATACAACATATTCATATCAAATCCCAACCCACAGAAAAAGCTTCTCTCTCTCATATTTATATAACCAAACACTTTCTCCTCTTCTGAGTCCGATGAAAAAGGTTTCTCACCGTTCTGACCTCGAGCCAGCGGTTGGCAGCAGACAGAAACAGGTACGCTGTGTTGTTGGTGTCGGTCAGCTCCAGCATGCGCTGTTTGAAACGAGCCTCGTGTCTGCAGCAAACATGTAATTGAACAGAAGACACATCAGTTGTTTAATGGCTTCACCGATGCACTGAACTGCTGGTGCCCTCCTGCCTTTGGCTTTTGATCACTTGCTGACATCATCTTCCTCTAAATCCTCAATAATGAACACAAACAATAAACTCACACAGGGAGTACAAATAACAAACAAAACGCAAACAGGAAGTAAGAGAGGTACACTGTTTTTCAATTAAAGAAGGGGAGCAGCTCGACTGTACTTCAGCCTGCTGAATCTCAAAGTTTTATCTTTGTTTGTATTCAGTAGTAAATCACTGCCATCTAAACCAGACGTGGTTTGGAGGGAGACCAGTGGTTATGATAATGGGAACTATCCCACCACTGCCAAGAATCTGTCTCAACACCAGATTCACTGTTTCTGTGTGTGTGTGTGTGTGTGTGTGTGTGAGTCCTTCAGTGTTTGTATATTTGTGTGTGTTAGGAAGAGGAAGTCCTCTGGGGAAACGAGGAGAAAAAAAGCGTGAGAGCTGCTTAATGTTGGATTATCCGGACGATGGGAACAAGGCTGAATACAGAAATACAAGAAGATACTTCTCTCGCTACCGCCACTGGAACGGCAGCAGAGCACAACACAAACTGTTTGAAAGTAAAACCTAAACTGTGACAGCTTACCTGAGAGCTGCAAAGACGGCAATCCTATCAATCTAAAGGGCTCTGAACAGCTCTACTATGGAAGGTGACAGGATAAGAAGTGCTAAAGGACACTTTAACTCATTCCATAATGAAGACAAACTTCCCTCTACCCTTAATAAAGTGTGTTGACACCTAAATAAAGATGTGTTTGATGACCATTAGAACAGTCTCCAGGTTTTTCCAAGAGTTGCTGCACAGGCAAAGATCATCTTCACTAACTTCACAATCTCAGTCGCTTCGTTCTGTCAGTCAGCCCGAAATATGGAAACCACTCAGTTCAGAAAACAGGTTCAAGAGTTGTATGTCTGTGAAGGTTCTCAGTCATCCAGGTCATCGTAGTCAAAGGAGTTTGCAAAGAAAAGCGTCTGGACTTCTTTGAGTTGCTTGAAGACGTTTCACCTCTCATCCGAGAAGGTTCAAGAGTTATGCAAAAGAACCAAATGTTTATGTACACATTTACTGTCATGTTTTTTTCTATGGAGATCTCTTCTGTAGTCACACTGTAGTCACACAGTCAAACTTCAGAGTTTGGAATTAGGCATGCAGAGGTGATGCCTGTGAAGGACTGAATGCAAAAGCCACTCAAGCTGCTTGCAGCAGATAAAGCCCTGGTCACGCTTGCCAGATAGCTAGCTGGATAAGGAGCTGAGCTGCACCACAACAGGGATGCTTTGTTGCACCCTGGCTGAGGATTTATACTTCCAGGATAAATCTATGGTATGTAACCTACACCACAGCATGATGTATTCCTCCCTAGAAATGGAACTACGCATCACACTGACGCAACCCACAGGTGTTGTGATTGGTCTATTCAGTACTATAGTTTCCTCTGAAGCAATAGTACTCATTTAACTTTTCCTCAAAAGTAAAAAGTCATTCTTTCTACGAGTTTTTGCGCAAAGCTAACTGACCAGTGTCTTCATTTGCTGTCATATTTTCACTAACAGCACATTTCCTCTCTCATTCATCTTTACGTCTTTTAGATCAGTCATGTGCGATGATGGATACACCAGTAAAGCTGTCTTTTATGTGTTATTGTTCCCTTTATTTAGGTAAAAATGGAAGTCTGGAAGGTGTGCAGTGATGAGAAATAATCAGAAACTACCCTCAAATGTGTTAAAACTAGAGTACCATGTCTGTATTGAGAATGTAAGGAGTGGACAGTAGAGATATTTCTGTTAAAATGCAGAGATAGGAATCACAAAGTAAAATAAAGCGTCATGTAAAGTACAGATGCCTGAAAACTATAGGTACGTACAAAGTACTTGTACTTTGATATTTTCATATCAGTGTCTATAGGCCCAAACATTGGTATAAAATGTCTCCATCTTTATAATTGTAATAATACTGCACAAACTTATGATTCATAGCAAATTATGCAGTGAGCTCTTTTGAACCTGTGCGGGTCCCAGACCTCACTTTGAGAACCGCTGACTTACAGTGCCAGTCTAGCTTCTCAGTCATCCAGGTCAGCATCCTTTAATGGGCTTGAGATGAAAGTAAGTGGACTTCTTTTAGGCTCTTGAAGATGTTCTACGTCTTATCTAAATGTGGCTTCAGAAGTGGAAAAACCTGAGATCTGAAACATCTTTAGGAACTTAAAAGAAGTTCACTTGTTTTCAACTCAAGCACATCAGACCGGTAACTTACATGCACTTACAAGAGGCAGAAAAAACAGACACAAAACCTTAAAATAAACATGATAAAATGTTCATGCCTGTAAAACATGACTGAAACATCTTTTACAAAAGCTATGCCAATACACGCTATCTTCTATATTCTTTTTGATTTCGAGTTTGAATTTTAGTAGTTTGAACTGAAGAATGTAAAAAATTCACCACTGTTTTGATTTCTTCTGTTTACGAATGATCTTCTGCAGAGCACAACAGAAACTCTCTTCTTAATAGCAGTCGTAAAATCGTCTTTCACATTTTGTGACCAATTTCTAGAAAAAAAACAAGGGTTGCAAATTTCAGTGCATAAAAGACAAACGTGTACCTGAAAGCTCGTATGGTGGTGAGACCTTCTGCAGTCTCAGAGAAGTGGCAGAGCAGAGGAAGCTGTGTTGAGTCATCGAGGTCTTGGAGGTCCCTGAGAGGAGGTGTTTTTACAGTATGAATATGACTTCATATGAAATCTCCTATGCACAAGTGTACACATGCATATTACACACTGAATCCTATTTGCATGATGTCCTCTGGTGTACTCATTCAGAATTCATGTTCCCATGAATCATCAAGTTGATGTTTCCTGTTTCCTGCAGTGAGGAGATTCAGCTCACTGCATCTAAATAAACTCCCTGATTTGTTTAGATAGAAAAATAATACGCTGCAGCTACAACAAATACACTGTGGACATACTTGGAGGCGACTCTGAAATATTTCTGAATGAAGTAGAAGGCCACAGCCAGGGGAACCAAGGCGACCAGGAAAATAGGAGTGATTGAGGCTATGACCCCGATGCCTGACAAACAGAGCAGCGTGGATCTCGTCAAAGATTCCAGCGTTGAAGGAATATGCTACAATGAAAGGAGATGAGGAAGTGGGAGTTCAGTCATGTTTGCTTCCTTCTTTTAGTTTAGCAAAACACAAACAAATCACAACTTCACTTTGACGGCTAACCAGGAATAATAATTAAAACATCTGTTCAGTGCAGCAGTTGTGTATATGCTTCTTCATAGGTCTCGAGTCCATTATCTCTTATGCAAATTCATCAGTTTACCTGGTCGATGATGTTGGTATCAGCTGAGAATCTGTTGAGGATCTGCCCCAAAGGAGTGATGTCAAAGAACCTGTGGAGAGAAGTTACATGTGTTTAAACAAGGGAAGAAAAGAGAGGGAGGCTGCAGAAAGAGCAACAGAAAACTTTCCATCAATTACGAAGACCGATGATAAGCGAAGAACAGCGGGACGAGTGCAGCCACACACACAAAACTCAACTGTTTCCTTAGAGATGCGGCTCAAGTGTGAGGATGGTCCGCCAAAGTCCCCAGTCACACTCAAAAACACACTGTTCAGCGGATCCATCCATCCATTTTCTACCACTTACAAAGGTGATGTGAGCAAATACAATCAAAGCTCCCCAGACTCTCTTCCATTCATCACCACGTATAGCTCTTCCAACAGGACACTGAGGCGTTTTCCAACTCAGCCCAGAGATAATCCATCCATATCCTGGCTCCTCCAAGTCTAACATACCGAAAACGCCTGCACAGAAGTTCAAACTACCTTTTGATGCACAGTAATAATAATAATAATAATAATACATTTTATTTGAAAGCGCCTTTCAGAACACTCAAGGACACTGTACATGGTAGAATAATAAAAGCAAGATAAAAGCAAGCAGTTTACACAATCATAAAATGCCCATGTAAAGGCTTCACTCTTTAGGATATTTGTTAGTCTTCAAACTCAGAATGCTAATTAACCAGCAAATGCACAGCTTCACCTCCAGGGTCCAGTCTCGCTTCAGCGCAAAAAACCAGCAGAGGTTATCAGTAAAATAAAAAATACACCTTTTACAGACACCTTTACTACCAATAAAAACACATAGATTAAAAGGAGTGCAGAGTTTCAAAATTTAAAAGACAAAAACAACTTCCAACAGGTTATAAAAGCAGACGTAGGTTTACTTCAAAGATTAAATGTGAGCTTCGAGCTCTTTTACAGATGTCTACTCTGGTCTTGTTGCAGTTCTGTTTTATGTACCTGATGGGAGCGTGAATGATCTTGTTGAGGAGGTTGTGGTGCAGGTTGGTGGCTGCAGAAAGACCCAGAAATTCCACAGTGAGGGAGGTGATGAGGCATAAAGTGATTCCAGCCGCGCATAAGATGATGAACACTAGCAGACTGTAGGAGTCCTGCCCTCGGTGACACACAACAAGACAAAAATCACACCATGGAGAAACAAGAGCAGAATGTCAGAAACTAATATTATCATTAAATGTTTCTAAAATACAAATAGAGCCACTGTGATGTCACAAACTGGTTTCTGATCTCTGCATTTGTGTATTTTAATCATTGAGTTAAAATTTACATTTAATTTGTATATATTTTCCCTTATTATGCTCTCTGGAACATTCAGAGAGTCAACAGGAGATTCAGTTCATAAGTGATTTTAATAAATTATCCCAATAAAAACCATTAAAATCTTAATAAAACCCATTACAATCCCAGTAAAACCCATTAAAATCCATGACAGACATATTGTACCTGCACTGTGGTGTTGGTGCCGTTCATGCTACTGGTGGTGGGTCTGGTTCCATTAAACATGTCTGTTCCTGAACTGTTACTGATTTTCGACGTCCAGTTAGCCAACCAGTAATCGATGGCTACAATGACGGAGTGTTTCAGGAGTTTAGAGAAAATCATGAGGAAGACCATGAAGAACCCCCCAGAAGACAGGTAACACCAGCACACCTGAGAGAGCAGCATGGATCATAGTAAGAAAAGCAGTAGTCACTGGTTATTTGATCGGTCAAACTTGTTGTTCCTCTAAAAAAATGGTAGCAGGCAACTAACACTACACCCAACAACTGTCCAGTAAACTAGCTCAGGTTATTTTTCTTTTGTAGCAGTTAATGTTGTTGCTAACAACACTTTAAATCATGAGAAAATGTCATTGTGCAGATGAGTGGATTACCTTCCACGGGATCTTTGACCTTCTGTTGGTGGTCGTGGAAAAGTTGTCATCGTCCTCCTCCTCGGCTTCTTCTTCTGTTAGAATAAAATCACATTTAGAAGATATCATTTTTATGTTAAGGTGATTATAAATTAACCATAGGTGTTTTTAATCATCAAAGATGGCATTGATAATAGAAGCTGCCATGGTGCAAGTTACATTCAATTAAAATACTAGAAGGACTTTTGAGTACTCACATGTTTTGGTTATTTCCTACAGTAAATATAGAATATTTTGGAGAAACAAGCACTCCACCAAACTTTGACAATAAACCCTAAGGTGGCACTGTGTCTATGTGTCATCATGTCTTTTCGGGAGGGAACTCTGACAACATGACTCAACCAGTTACACTGAAAAGGAAACTGTCACCTTCATCTTCATCATCTATTTGGTTCTTGGCCTCTCTGGAGTAGAAAGCTCTCCTCAGCGTCTTCCTCTCAAGTGTTGTTTGACTGTCCTGCTGAATGTCCTACACACCGGAGGAGTGGATATAATAGGAGAAACATTACAGTAGACAGAAAGCTTTAATAAACACTTAGACAGCTGCAGATTTATACCTTACCTTCTCCAGCTCTTGATCCTGCCTGTTCATCAGGGTTTTCCAGTGGTCATAAAGTTCAACGTCATGAGTCTGGATGTCCTTCAGAGTTCCCTCTCGCAGGACTGTCCCATCCTTCATCGCTATAATCTGAACAAAACACACAATATAATGTTAAGGCTCAATGAAAAGAAACACTGCTCACTGAATTTATGACATGTATGTTCCTGCAAACAGAAGGCCCTACCCAGTCTGCATGTATTAGATATTGCAGTTTGTGGGTGACGAGAACCACGGTTCGTTTATCATCCTGCAGAAATTTAAGGATTCCTTCCTGCATCAAATGATCACTGAGGTGGATGTCGAGTGCTGAGAATGGATCATCCTGCAAGATTTAAGAGAGAAGCATGGATATCAGTTAATCTGACAGATGAATGACTTTCTCAATCTCAAATGCTTTTATACGTATTCAGTTTTAAAACTGTTTAGGTCCTGAATACTTATGTAATCAACTGGTTTAAACTAACATTTTGTAACACTGACACATATGTCTTCTGCTCTGTCATGTTTCACTCTCATAAGTGAATACCTGGAGGATTGCATCATTTCATGAGAAGTATTCATGATCATAAAAGACTTTCAAATTGAGTTTATTTTCAAATGAAAAGCAAATCTGATGTATATCAGATTTATGACAAACTTCAAAGCCTTAATTAGAGATGTGGTGGATAAAAGTCTCTTGAATATAAAAAACAGACTATATCTTAATGCTCAGACCCTTACTTGGAATAGTCTATTTTTGTACTATCTGTACTATGTTACCATTGATTGTTTTTTTCTTTTTTTAAAAATTTGTCATGAGAAAAGTTTTTTTAAAAATCAAGCAGAAAGTTTCTAACCTGAAAATGAATCCAACAGGAAGTGCAAGAATATGCAGTTCCTCAAATGGCCACTAGAGGTTTGCTCCATACACATCTATGCTAAAATTTCTAACTTTAAAGCTAGTTGAGAGGTGTCATATTTTTTGGCAAGTACTGTAAAAGGTCACTGGTTTGCTTCTAGCTGGAGACACAAATTGCCTTTGGGGTTATATCCGCAAGGGCATTTTTGGGGGGCTACCTGCTTTGGTGACCCCGTGTGACAAGGGAGCACCTAAAAGTAGCTGTGGAGTCACAAAAGACAATTTTGGTTTCTGTGGAGAGTTTCTCTCTTTATGATAGCTGGACAAAAACGCTCTGATTGAAATTCAGTCTTCAAATTTCCATTATGAGGGGAGAGACTACTTTGACTGCCAAGTAGCTTTAACTGCTGGCTTGTCCACTTGTTAGCTTTTATTAGCATGTATCTATGTTGGTTGGGTGAATCTGTGATGTCAAAAGGTCATCACTTCAAGCTTTTGGAAACCAAAATGGTGACTGTCAGGTATGTTCAATTCGAGGCTTCAAAATGGAAGGTCATGGACCAGTGGGAGATCTCGCCTGAGTGTGTCCATTTTTTATGTACAGTCTATTTTCAGTCTATTTATGTACAGCATTTTCTTGCAACACTGGACATGGAATAATCTGCAGAAAGATTAAACCTAAGCAAGCTTTCAGTTTCCATCATAAGGAATGCTGTAAAGGAGGCATGTGGAGGTAGGTAGGTATCAGTATATTGTACATCATGATGTAGATGTTGTACTTTAAGTTGTATTTTATATATAAATTCAGTTTGCATGGCTCCTCTTCTGTAAAAGACATTTAATCTCACCGAGACTTTCTGGTTAAATAAAGGTAAATCCTTAAATAGATATTTATACTTTATGAAACAATGGAAAAAACTGTAATGTGAAATTTCCAAGAAGAAACGATTAGTTGTGCCCTGTAAGAGTTAGTAAATTCTAACAGCCAGATGTCCATTAATCTCTGTGCTAACAGGACGGTGGATGCTATAATGTCTGTTTTATACTGTGTTAATGAAGCCTGTGTTATGGCTGTTTCATGTCTTTCGATGTGAGAGTGCATGACGCATATATTCCAGCCCTGATATCAGATATGAACAGCACAAAAGAAAAACATTCCCTCCTCATTATACATTTAATTTTTTTCTTAACCATCGTAGACATTACAAAAGGTCATGAGTGTATAAAAGAATTCCACTGATGGATTTTAATGAGGAATGTATGCTTGCTAATGGACTAAAAATCGAGGTGGCAGCAGGAAATTACACAACTACTCAGACAGATAAACAAATGACAGCATTCACTGTCATTATCCCAACGGCCACAATGTACCGTGTGTCACAAAATACATCACTGCATGATGCATTTAATTATATAAACAAAGGGAAGGTTAGAATACGACAGAACTTAATCTTGTAAAGAAATGGCATTATCTAATTTGGCTACAAATTAGGAGTAAAAGTCTTTATTTTACATTAAAATGAGGGCCATTACCACTTTTTTCAAATTGCACATTGTAAAAAAGAAAAAAAAAGACAGAACTCAGCAGGGTTTCCAATGTTTTGAACATTCAAAAGAAAGTTTAAGGAAAAGAAAATTTTAAGCTTACCAAGAAGACGATGTTGGTGTTTTGGTACAAAGCTCTGGCCACACAGATTCTCTGCCTCTGCCCTCCACTCAGGTTGATGCCCTGACACAGAAACAGATAAATTAAATCCCTTCATGTGATTATGTTTCTTTTTTGAAGGCAAATTAAAAACTTGCATACTCTCTCTCCAATCTCAGTCTGGTCTCCGAATGGCAGCAGGTCAATGTCTGGCTGCAGAGAGCAGGCGTCAATCACTGCTTTGTACCTGAAAAACACCCATGAACAGGTCAGGAAAACTCTCAATGTGCAACACGTCAGAACACAAAGCACCGCTGACGTGAGCTGTAACTGTGAGCTGTGGGGTTCTCACCGCTGTTTGTTGAATGGACTGCCGAAGGTGATGTTTTCCTCCACAGTAGCGTTGAGCAGCCAGGACTTCTGGGCAGCATAGGCAACAGAGTTTCTGTTCTTGCTGTGTGCACCATGGGAAATAGAGGCAAACAGATACCAGGTAAAAAATGCAGGTCATGCATTCATAAAGCTTTAAAGAGCAGGAATACTGATCCACCTTCACGGCAATGTTGCTTACAGTTCAGGAGCCTTATGATCATTAAAGTTTTTAGTTATTAATTTGATAAGTCATCCACTAAGGAAAAGCTAACCTAACAAAGTAAAGCAATCTGGTTCCTTGAACAAATAAAAAATACTAGTGTTTAATTCTAACATTATGTTTTAAATATAAATCTATAAATTTAACCTGGGAAATTCTTTTTGTTCTCTAAAACCTCTGCATTGAATTCAGCACCATAATACAACATCGCAGCTTTATTTACAGTTATCAGTATGTAGCTTTTTGCTGTATTTAAAGGCTAAAGCTAACATAAGATCAGTACTCCTGTTCTAATCAGCTTTATGAATGTGGGACCCAAACATAAAAACAAAAACAAAACGAGGAGGAAGAGAGGGAGGATTATGTTTGTAAATCTGTCAAACTCCACTGCAATGTAAAAACAACTCGTCAGATATGAGGGATAAATATGAAGGTCATGGATGAGGTTAATGACGAGCTGCAAATGATCAACAATTAATAATGATAAAAAAACAACAACATGACATCATCTACAGCAACACAATCATGAATACAAACATCAACACGTCAAAAACCACTGCTGGGAGTCTGAGCCGAGGCCTGCTCTGGTGTGAAGTCACTAACAAGCTCAGAGAGCTGTAATGATGACAGTTTTCTAATATTTTATCTTTTTCCATTAAAATCTGGCTGTATAGTAAGTAATATATATAAACGTGTAGGATACCTGAATTCAGCAGTTTCTCAGAACTGTACTGTCTTAAATTGTGCATATTCACAGGTATAGATGAAATGTAGACCCCGTTGGAAAGTCTGTTATACAGCTGGCTTCTTGAGGTGGCAGTGTAAGGAGGCTTTGGGTGTTGCTTAGGCTTAATTACTGATTGTCTACATGTGATGAGGTGTTGGTTAAGGGTGCTTGAGGTTGGCTAAGCAGGAACACTACATCTTTGCTCCCAGCTGCTGATTTCATCTTAAATTTAGTAATTGATGGGATTATGTAAAGCCAATAATCCCTTATATGCTGTTGTACGTCCAAAACTAGAAACACCATTCAAAGCCTGAAAATGACCGTCACCACTGTGCAAACATTTCTAGTTTTGCATACCATTTTTTAATTATCTAACAATTTGTCAAAAAAATCCCATTCAAGTTTTCATATTCATGGTTGGGGTATCCTTCAGCTGTGGCTTTTCTTACTCTGGCCTTGTTCCTCTGACACAGGTTTGTTGTAGCAACATTGTTAAAACTTTAAATCAACTAGCAAGGCTGTGAGTCTAATACTTTTATTTATTTTTATGATCTAGATTTTACAAAGTTCCTAAAATGCTTCACCCATTTGAGGGAATGAGAAGGCTACAGTGGACTAATTAACAGACAAAAAAGGAAAAAAAAAGTTCTAATTAAAATTTTCTTTTGAACCTGTTGCCATGCCTACAATTTTTATTCTACAAGCATCATATTACCCTCAAACCATAAGAAAATTCCTCTTCTTTCCAAAAAAGTCTCTTCCTCAAAGCCACCACATGTATATTTTTTGATCTGAAGCCATTAGATTGAGAGTTCTGCCATCAACTGCCACTGTCAACTGCTATTATAAATAAACTTTTTTGGAGAAAAAAAGTAATAAAGTGGCCAGCTCCCTTTTTCTTTTTTGGTGCTATCTTCTAGCAGAAATACCGCAATTGAAATCGCATAGTCTGTTTATTTGTTTGTTTGTTTTTTGTTTTTTTGAGAGGGTGTGTGTGTGTGTGTGTGTGTGTTCCAATGACTCCCAGCAATAAAAACAAAAACAACACACATGACATGTGAACAAAGAGCAACACAATGAGCACAACACTCTGAAGGCTGATGGTCCTGAACACACACAATATGACCTGATGTAGCAAAATCATTAAAGAAAGAAAGAATAAACCAATAAGTGATCCATCTGTTCACTGGTTCCTCATTAAGCTGCTGTCTTATTGAACTTGGTTCAGGTTTAAGAGCTTCAGTCACATTTCAAGTCCTCATAAGCATTGATTAGATAAAGAAAATCTCTCTATATTTAAAAAGGTAAAATAATGAAAAGCTTACTGGACTTTTTACCTCTTTACAAAACAAAAGAAAAAATCCATAAAAGTAAAATAATGTTGCATTAATAAACTGGCAACCTTGCATTGCTTTTTAATTCAGTATTATAAGCTGTGTATTCACTAAAGAATTATGTTTTTTGTCTGTGACTAACACTATATAATATTTATTTA
The DNA here is from genome assembly GCF_013358895.1 of Oreochromis aureus. Taxonomy (NCBI): domain Eukaryota; kingdom Metazoa; phylum Chordata; class Actinopteri; order Cichliformes; family Cichlidae; genus Oreochromis; species Oreochromis aureus. Next base: position 19,649,496 of record NC_052958.1, on the reverse strand, counting down.
TATAGGTATAGAAAAAGATAGCTTATATGTTTGTGTTCAAGAACAACAACCTGACTATTTGCAAAACAGCAACTTCTTCTGAGGCACAGTAACAATGACAAATGGAGTTAAAACTGAAAGAGGAGGAGAAGCAGAGGAGAAAGAAGAGGAGGAGGTGAGACTGAGGGGTCAAAGGGTCACATCATTCTGAGGCAGGACACCAGAAGAAGAGCGAGTACCTCCTGATGTCTTCGTCAGACTCCTCTGCCTCTGACCAACTGTCAAAGTCAGTGTGTTAGAATTAGCCTACTGCAGTCCACTGCATGTATATTTGTGCTTACGCGTGAACACAAGGACAAGACCACCGCAACAAAAGCAAAGCGATAACACAACACAAAAGATGGGCTGCTTCTTTTTTTAAGGGGGAAAAACAAAAGAACGAAGAAAAAAAAATCATGAAAACAAATGGAAGAGCCACGTCGTCATGTCAAACCCCAGCCTGCCAGCTGTTAATTGAATTAACCTTCCCACCCAGAAAAGAAGGGCCGTGTAAGTGATGCAGTCATTGTCTGTCTGTGATAATTAGGTTTTGTGGCTTCCTTGACAATGAGGTCGTGTATTTTCTGCGACCGAGAGCATGTTTGTGTAAGAATCATATCCCAGCTTGAACGAGGACAGGCATAAACAGAAGAGCCGTCAACAAACAGAGAATCAAACTGCTAAATCAAGCGTATTTACAGAAGGATGTGCAGCATTAAATACACCCTGACTGCACTTTAAAAAGTATTCAACCCTCACTCTCTGCTCATGCTAATTTAAGCTCAGAAACATTTTCAATGTTACTTTAAGGATGTACTGTTTCTTGTGATTTTTTTGTTAAGTTAATTCTCACTGTTTCTTTTTCTCCAGCTCCAGTGCTATTTGGAGTACTAGTAATAGAGTTAGTAGAGCAGAGCTGAAAGGTATACATTTCAAAAATTGTATGGTTGTCAAACGTCATACACTAAAGTCAGCTAATATATTTAAAAATACTGAGTGAGAATCTGGCAAGATGAGCTAGAACAAAGAAAAACAGTGCAACACTGTGGTGTATAAACCTATAAAATAATGACATGTTCCGTTCAATCAAAATCAATAAAGATGTCATAAATATGCATAGATAAGCAAGTAGTCTTTTCTGTTTCTTGCATGTCAATTAATATTTGATTTTACTGTTACATCTACAGTTTAACAAGACACGAAAAATGACTAAAACCAAATTAGCTTTGAAAAAAAGAAAAGTTTAACAGCATCATGTTTTACAGTATAGAGAGGACAGCATTTATACTTTTGAGTTCGTACGTTAGTTGTGTTTATCTTTATGTTTAACAGCTGTAAGCTGTAAGAAACTAAATAACACATAAATTATCTTCTCTTGCAGTTAGTGTCTCAGTATGTAACACTGTAATGTAACAATTTAATATTTTTAGATTAGTCTTATAACATTACAAAAACATTACAACAGCGGCAAGAGGTACGCAAGGTTAAGACCCCTCTCAGATGGTTTGGTCACTCTAAGAGCTTATAGTGTGTTAAACTTCTGTACTGGTTCTCTTGGCTCATGGAAATCAGTTTAACCACTGAATAACATAAAGTAATCGATCCATCAGGCATGTGTTATGACAATACAGTCTGAATGTTGTAGCTATCCTGCTAAATGAAACAAAAGAACTGGGATTTAATAAGAACCAAGCAGTGAATGTCCCTTTCCTCTGAGGCCATCATCAGCCAAGAGCATCAGATACAGATAAACATTCCTTCAACATTTGAGAGAAATATGAATGTACTGATAATTATGTGGCTTCCACAGATCTCCAATATTAATCTCACTCTCCAACTTCAGGATAAGCCTCAGTGCTGCCACTCAGTACAAAGGTGCAGCAGCTATCGATGATAGTTGTGCATGTCCATGTGGTTCTTTTTCGAATTTCAGTACAATTTTGTACTAACTCAGCAAACACCAGATAGAAAGTGTCCTTGGTAAACACAGAAATTGCTTTACCCGCACTGGTTTCTGTAGGGCTCGTGAACCACAGCCGATCATACCTTTAGACTACTTCCTAATACGTTTTACTTACTTAACCTTCATAACACACGATGAGCGATAAAAAAAACAAAAAAAATCCAAATGGCTAAATGTAAACGTTGAAAGGCATAAAAAAACGATATGGAATGATTTGTAACCTCTTTATATTAAACTGATGGGGAAATGCTGTCCTCAGTGAGCAGTGAAAGATGGCAGTTACCTTTTTGGGTGTAATAAAAAATTATGACTAATAAACTAATTTAACACCAAGCAGATACTCATGCTTTTGCCAATACACCCCTTTAAAATAACATGAGGGTATGCAGGTGAGAAAATAGTACCCATTTTCAAGCCTGAGTATTTACAGTCTGTGTTTAAATGACTGTAGACCAGAGAGAAGGTACCTTATGTTCCCCTCGTGGATCACCTCACAATCAGGCTGCCTGATAAGGCAAGAAAGCAGAAGGTAAAGGGAAAGAAACCACACACACACACACACACACAACCACACACACACACACACACACACACACACACACACACACACACACACACACAACCACACACACACACACACCAAACCACACACACACACACTGGTTAGTGTGGAGAGATAAGCAAAGAGAAAATAAAGACAGAAATATAGGCGATAGAAATTCAAAAGTCATCTAAAAAAAGCAACTGAAACTTGAATTACAGAAAGAAAATGAGTCATAGTCACAGGACAGTTATCTAATATGACGGTGCACACTGCAGACACCTACAGCGACCATTTGTTTCCATTTCCAGCTTCACATTGTGCACTAAAAATCTGTGTAAGTCATGGTATTTTGGTCTTTTTAGATGACTTCTTTGATTTCTTTAATGACTTTAGTTGTGGTCAATCATGATCACTAATGAGAAGTTAACAGGCCTAAACTTCTGACCGCAGCTCTACATAAACACTTATGTTTATTCAAGTAACCTCTCAATTTTAACACCTTACTGTGGGTGAAACTCCAGAGTGAACCACTAAAAGTGTGAAACTGTCAGGACATTGAGAAAAAGTGATCGCAATTATGGAAGCAACTGAGATGTTACAAATGACCAGTGATATCTCAGAACTTCTCTTCAATTAGCATAAGACACAGTACTAACCAGGAAGTCCTTTCCGCTAATAATAAAATGTCCAGAGACGACAAACACAGCTGACCTCTATGTGTCGTGGCTCATTCCTGAAAGTGAAAGCAGAATCACCTTCAGGCTATGAGATCTGCTTATTACCAAATATCCTCCTCGTAATTGATTCAGCGAGTGTCACTTTTGGTTTGTGAGGCTGCATAACGAGTTTGTCTTTTGCAGTTTAATTAAATAATAAAATGAATGAAAGTATCTTTGGTGTAACTCAATATCCCCCATATTTTAGCTATTGAATGCCAATTACATTAAACTCAGGGAGAACATAATGCTTTTAAACATCATAGTTTGACTGTAGCTGAGTCCTCCATAATTGATTTTATAAATGGAAAGCTTTCCAGAGCAGAAGCTGACAGATCCCAGATGACCACAAGAGCGGCAAATTAAATGACAGTGAATGTCGCTGCTGGACGTTTGACACTAACGAGCCAGTAATTGATTCTTCTTGTTACTGTCAGCATTACTCTGTGCACAGACAAGATATTATTAGTTTACATTTGTTCCCAATCGTAGTCCATCATGAAGACGTACTGTATGTGTCCAGATGCGTAAAATAAAAATGGCGTGAAACAAAAACAACTGAAAGTACTTAACTGTTGACTAAACAAAATAAAACACGAAATATGAGATTTTCATTCTGATACATTAAAAAAGTTAAAAGGTTTATACACATATAAAGACATAGAAAGAACAGAAGAAATTTCAAATATCATCGTATACAAAACATACAAAGCTTTTAGAACATGTGTTCCACTTCCTCTATTTAACTATTTGCAGTACACCAAAAACAGCTACTGTATTTATTTATTATTAATCCACCAGGTTTGGATCCTCTGTTACATTTAACAGATTCTTGCATATCACATGAGATACTAAGTACTTGTAAAATATTGTCTTACTTGCTCCAGTAGACTCCCCCCTCGATGGCTTGCATTTCTCCAAGCATGGCCAGCAGCAGGGAGGATTTCCCACAACCCACCTGGCCCACGATCATTGTCAGCTGACCTGAGATAGAATGAAATGAAAAAGGTGGTGATGGTAAACTACCTAGAAAATCAGTTAATCTCCTAAAGCCACCATTTCACTGGTGACCCATGTGGAGAAAGGATTAGGTGTTCTTTTAGCCACACGCTAAACAGACTCTATGCAGTCATGTAACAAACTAGGAAAACCTTTCCTGCTTCCATAGCACTTAAGAGGGTAAGTATGATCCAGGTTTAGCTAATGAAAAGTAGATGTTGTGACAGTTTGCTGGTGTGTGTTAACACAATGCCAAAATCTTCCCAGGAGGGGACAGAAAATTCAGACTATGCAATACTCAGGGAAATTCCAAAAAATCAAAGAGCTACATCTCAAACTCTCTTAGTTAAAATTCATGACAAAACAATCAGCAAAATACTGAAGAGGCATGGTGGTTTGGAACGGTTGTAATGTTACATCTGAACAAACAATGTGGAGATGTTTGGACGTAATGCACAGCACCACAGCATGTCAGCACAAACACTTCATACCAGCTCATACCAGCACCTTGCACTTACTGAGTCAACCATGAAATCTTCTGTATGCAAAAGTATTGTAGAGTCAAATGTGAGGCTATGTGTCCGACAGCTAAAGCTTGAACCAATGAAAGTCACCCTGAGTGAAATCCTGCCCTACAAGCTATTGATTCATGCAGTGTACTTAGTACTTAGTTTTTTAGATGACTGCTTAGAGTCATGTGAAAGCTTCATTTTTCCACATGATTGCAGACGATGAAGTGTAACACCTGTTTTAAAAACAAGTTGGGAAATCTAAATGAAAACAATGATTTACAAATCTCACAGATGTTATTCACAACTGCGCATAGAAAACAAATTGAGTTTAGACTGAGAAAATGTACGATTGATGCCAGCAACAGGTCTGGAACTGATCGTCGGTTTAAGACTCATACATCTGACGATTACATTTTTCAGATGAAAGATTTTTAATTTGGGGGAAAGTTCTATAATAAGGGGTAGGCGTGGCCTGAACCCAAACCTAGCCTTGCCTCTAACTCTAGCTAAATTTATCTGGTGGATGCTACTTTATTACAGCGTAAGGCACACTCTAACTTTTTAATACATAAATATTCATGATTTTGTAAGAAGACTATACGACATGAGATGTTTCAATAACTTGAAAATTGTATGTTCATGAGAATCTGAGGCATTAATTGTGGAGGGCAGGTTAACTGTTAAGAAACCCCGCTACTTACTGACATCAATAACACAGTCGCTCATAATCTCTCAGATAACAATCAAGGTAATCTATAAATATGATTACAAGAAACTTCCAATATTTCAGACTAAACCGGTCAAACCAAGCTTAAAAGGAGCTCAGATCTACTATTTGTTTATTATTCCTTATCCCCTAAATGCAAGCAGCCACTGTGAGCCAAAAGTCGGTAATGACTCTAAAACAAAGTGAAAAACGCACAAACATAACACTCCAGTTACTCCGAACAACATAACACCAGCACTTGGCAGGACAACAAATCCTGTTTGTCTTAGTAGTAGCATGACTGGGATGGCAAGCAAGTCACTTCCCGAGGGAAACTGCGTGTGTGTCCGTCTGTGTGCGTGTAAGACATACTATACAGTCCATCTGTTAACAGCTTCATCAACATGGTCTCCTGACACTCAGTGTTTCAGTTACAGGAGTGCAGAATTACCGCAGCTCTCGGTGTAACAGCAGCGTCATATATACTAAAACAGTGTTCGTCACACTGAAACAGTAAAGAAGAAACACAAGCTCAAAACTTACAGTGACCTTAAATCTCCAAAACTAGATTTTAAAACAAGAATAGAAACGTTACAGAGAACAGAGCCACCATAAGAAAGTGAAAGGCAGCAGATGTATTAAAATACGCAATGATATGAGTGAGAAGATCCTTCCCTGTGGATGCATGCTTCTAAAATTAAAACACTTGGCAGAGTCAGTATCTGGCTGTGATTGCATGTATTTATTTAAACACTGATACTGCTTAAATACGCAAAGCAGCATTTAATGTTATAAAGTTCTTAACAAATTTTAGACCGCCACCCAATATAAGGTTTGTGCCAAAACTAACCTAAATTTACAGTTTCTCTAATGGTTAATCCACCAGTATGCACAAGCTCTTTAATCAAAATTATATTTTTAATGCTAAAATAGGTCATGTTGTTCATTTTTTTCATATTTACAGTTTTATTTTTTTAAAGCAAAAAAGTTTGTCACATTTTTAAAAAATGAATAAATGTAATAATAATAATAATACATTTTTTTTCTTCTTAAATTAACCTGAACAGAAAAATTCATTTCATCGGTGAAATGGTATGCCAGCTTAATGTGGGTATAAAAACATAAATTCAGTATTATTTGCCTAACACATAACAACATAATGTTTACTTATAGATTTCTAAAATATTTGTGTTTTCCTGTTTACATGACAGGTGGTCTAATACATTTGTTAAGCACCGTATATCATATAAAATCAAGTGTTTTTATATAGCAAATTCTAAAAGAAGTGGGTCTGACAAATATGCACATTACAGAACATTAAAGAGAAAATATGTAACCAAAATATTAGTAAAATAAAAGAAAGTAAAAATCAAATGCTAAAATATTAAGGCAACGTTATGCTTGTAGCCTATAAAGTGACATATAAAATAAATCAGGTCCCAAAAATAGAACCTTGAGGTACACCAAATCTAACTGTTGAAGAACAAACCTCAAATGTCATGACATCTAAGAGAATTAAAAGAAAGGAAGAGTATGAGGAGAACAATCAGCAAGTTTGGGTACAGGACAGAAATGATTAGGTTTGATGTATCATATATAACATATGTCAAACCCTTTTATTTCCACAAGCTTTCACTTAACAGCTGTGTAGGTTTACACTCTTGAGGCATTGTAAACCTCTTATGTTTTGAGCACATTGCGTTTACATATAATGAAATATGCAACATTAATAAAATTTCCATTGCCACATACTAGAGTTTCTCCTTATACAAACCTGAACTTTAAAGTATTCTACCTGTCGTCTAGTCTTACCTGTTGGGATGCGGATGTTGATGTCCGACAGTGTCAACAGGTTATTTCCCCAGGTGAAGGATCCACCCGTGACCTACACAGAGAAATTTAAAAAAAAAATCATAAGGTAACAAAAGGGTTATACAACTAAAGTGCTTTTTTTCCCAGCACATGACTCTCAGTAAATTCCCATTATGCAACATGAATACGTGCTGTTTTCTTGTTACGTGTTAACCCATTGGAGCAAAGGACATGACCCACTTTGCGCCCCGACCCAGAGTTTAAGAAATGCTAACAGTAAGTGCATTGCAGTGAACACTGCTGAGATAACACACACACTGGGCTCGTGGCATGAGGGACACCAAACCAAATGTCATCCTGTGACGCATTTCACATCGAGTTCACTTTGGTGAATGCTGACAAATAAAAATCTGTTACACAAGAGGGACAGGTGCAACAGCTCTGTTTTGTCAGTCCAAGATGTGTGAAGGCCCCAATCCACTCACACTTCCGTAGTTTAACAAGCAGGAGATTACGGTCACTGTCATCGATGTAGCCAAAAAATCACAGGTTTGCATTAAAAGGCCTGACAGGCTATATAATATACAGTATGTATTAATGGTTTCCGATAAGTTCACCATCCAAACAAGTCGTTCTTTGGTCTCTCGGCACATGCTTTACAGCCTGCGTATTAAATCTGAAAGATTGAAGCTAAATATAACAAAATGTGGTCAATTTACATTTTTATTGGACCAAATGTAAATTTCTAACCATGGATTTTTGAAACCGTCCGACACAAATACAATCTAAGTGCAAGTAATGACTTTAATGTTAGTGTTATGGCATAGTGGAAAATCCATTAAAGACCTCCCTTTAAAGACAAGCTTTTAGACATTAACCAAATATGAATGAATGATAATTACTTCCATTTCCATTTGCATAATCAGTTACCCCCAGTAAGCATAGCTGGATGAGCATTATGAAAATGAATTTACTTTATTTTCCATTACTGACTGAAAAAAGTCAACACAAGAAAGAACAGAAGGATTCAGCTTCCTCAGCTTGGTTAGAAATCACCTTTGTTGAACTGGAAACAATGAAAATCAGTCAAACAGCTGACTGAAACAGACACATGTTCACTGGAAATTTAGACTGAAGAGGTAAGGAATAAAGGATAATAAGCCTCCGCTCATTGCTTCTTCACGACGTGGCATTAAAGCAAAATCAAATGGAAGAACTCTTAAATTTAAGCTCCACTTTCAATCAAATTTATTTTTTAATGCTTCATTATTTGTGTCCAGAAACCCGCCGATCAGCACGTAACAGACTTGTGTATCTAATCCCTCGTCTACATCCCTTCATGCATGGAGTCTGTTTACATTCCTCCCATCTGTTGCATTTATTTATTTTTATTATTTTATGCCGGGACACCCCTGAAACGCAAACTTTCTTCAAAGCTCCCTTTTCCTGATGACCAGATCCCAAAGGAATCAAGATATAAGAGCATCATAAGATGATAAAAGATCTCTTTTAAAAGATTATAGCACCAAAAATAAAGATTATAATATTTAGACATTGTTTTACACCGAGTGACTAAGAAACAAATACACCTCAATTGAGCAGGCTGTTCATGCATGACCACCAAAACACACATGGCAAATCTCAGATTTATGTCCATGCTCCTGAGCAAAAGTAAACAACCAAGATTACAAAAAGCAGGATGAGGTATATAAAAATGGAAAGCAAGTTAAGATACTATCAACAATTTGACAAGGGAGGAAGGAGAAAGGACAGGGAGAGGAGATGTGCAAAAAGGGGAGTGAAAATAAAAAGATGAGATTTTGCCGAGAGTCGATAAATGTAGTCAAAATATTTAATAGAAAATGTGCAGCTGCAGGAAATGGGCCTGATGATATGTAAATATGACAGTGAATAAAACAAAAGACTGACACATAAGAAATATAAAAAATAAGATGAACCCTGGTGTATTTCTCTGCAGCTTTCTCAAGCCTGTGAACCCAAGTTAAACCCTTTATGAACCTGATTTAAAGCCTGTATGATGAAGACAAAAGCTTCTATTTCCTCTATTATCAGAATTTAAGGGGACTACACTAACATTAATGCTATATCTGCATTCTGTCCGGATTTTCCTGGATCTGGATCTCCACACAGAACACGTGTTAACATGAGCATCCACCAAAATACATATCTGATAGAAAAAGGAAAAGCAAAGGCAAACTAGGACTGGCCATAACCTTGTATATGTGGGTGTGTGTAATGCATAACAAACAAGTTTTACACTGACAAGTCAACAAGGTCTGTGTCGAGCATGGAAAAGCTACCGCTCTAATTGGGGGTCTGCCATCTGGGGAATAGCGTCACTCCACAGGGATCGGACAGGAAGAGGACTCTTCACAGAGGGGCTGAGAAAACCTTGGACACATCCACAAGGCCCTTTAAGGGGCAACAAATTCTCATGTGAATCCTGCACTTCCTGAGAGGAGTGAGAGTATGTGCACACACGCATGTCGCATGTATGACTGCAGGCAAAAACCCATGGACGCATAAACAATAAAGATATGAAACAGCTGCTCATAAAAGTGAGAGAAGCGGCAGCAACAGCACGCAGCCCTTCTGTGCTTATCCAACTGATGCTATTTCTCGAAAAGGTCTGCTGTCCACTCTCCAGGTGTGTTCAGGGAAATCCTGCACCTGCCTCGACTAGGCAGCCAATAACACGGCTGAATGAGTTTCCTCTCTCTCTATATTCCCATCAAAACAGGAACCTTTCCTCTGCATCTAAGCATAACCATCCTCAAGAGACCATTTACCTTTAAGAGGGAACTGTCAGTCTGGACAGCTGAGTTCATTGCACCTAAACGTGTTGCTCATAACCACCACTCTTAGTGTCACATGCTGAAAACCCTCCAAGACACCAGTGGGTTAGATATCAAGACAAAGGTTTCTGCTCCGACACTCATCATGTCTTTCCAGTCCCATCATCTACTTTCTCTATCCCACATCTACAGCTCTGGAAAGTCAGAGGAGTCCGTTACTACAAATTAAACCACAGCCAGTTCCTCTAAAGCTGCCAAAAAAACAAAAAGTTCATTGATAAATGGCTAGATGTGGGTCCATGTGTAGCACTTTACATGTCATCATAGCCTCTATCTAACCTACAGCCCTGTAAACATTCCCCTAACACATAAACTTTGAGCCTGACCTTTACAGCTACATCCTCCGTCTCCGAGGGTCTCATCTGTCGCCTGGTTGGCTGCTCATAGTTGTCCATCTGGTAGCGTATTGGCTGCTTCCTGTTGATGGCTTTGGTCTTGAGAGGGACAACCGAAAGAAAAAGGGAGAGACGGGAGTGAATGTTTGATAATAAACATAAGACTTTTCTGCATCTACTGTACTTCCTCTGGGAGCAGAAAACGTTGCTCCAGTGGACTCAGTCCTCATTATTTTATGATCCAGATATAAAAACAAAGTTCATCAATGTTTCTGAATTGCACGTGAAGTTCCACAACTACAATCTGCACACAAAAGTAAAAGTATTCACACATTCATCAAAAAGATGTAGTCAGGCTAGAGTATGTGAGTTTACTGCAGGTACCAGGATGCTGTATCCATAAAAGTCACACTTTTCACTCTCAAAGATCTACGTAACAGAGAATTATGGACCAGCTAGAAAACGGCATGTGATTGATGTCTAGCTTTAGTTGTCAGGCAGATGCCCTCACATCTGACTCTAGAATATTTTGGTGTGCAGAGGAGATCATGATGTACTCAGTGACTGCAAGGTGCCCAGGTGCTGTGGTTAGAAAACAATACAAAATCATAATCTCGCCACCATCGTGCAGACAGTTGGTATGAGGCGTTTGTGCTGACATGCTACGTTTATGGCCAAATATTTCTGCTTTGGTCTTGAACATTTAGCAAACACCACATGACTGCTGCTTAGTTTCCACACATAAGAAGTTTAGTTGCTAAAGAATGTCTAAAAAAAGTGTTTTTAACATTAAGTAGATTCGATAAAATGATAATGGAGATGAAAAAAAAAATCCGGTATTACTGTTACTGGGTTTTATTTCCTATGTTGTCCAATTTTATTTCCTATGTTGTCTAATTTAATTAAGTGAGAATAAAATGAGTTGAAAAAATATTCCATAAATGGGTATGCTGGTTTTTTATATCCAGTTACAATCCTATCTGAAAACCATTACAGCTCTAATGAATCATGTGAGTCACTCAGCTTTGTGGTCTGACTGTCCATTTGAACACAAAGAGTGATAATCCCACTGCAGAGCAGACACTGAGCGACTAAAGACTCAGACAGCCACAAGATCAGGCCTGCGTTTCACTGAGTGGTAAAATGTTCAAATACCCCAAACAGGCTCAGAGGTGTAGCTGTCAAAAATACAAACTGTTACTTTTGCACTTTTCCTAATTGGTCTTTTTTATTGATCTGGTATCGTAACTCACCATCCCCATGTGTTTCTTTCCAGCTTCGAAGGAAACAGATATGTCACCATTTCTCCAGCTGTCGTCTCCAATTTCATCACTCTGAAGAAACTCACCAAGCTTCTGAACACTGTAAGAATACACACACACACACACACACACACACACACACACATACAGAGCCCATTAACAGTGAGACTGTGATGATCCCAATACCAGTAATCTCTCAGGAGTTTAGAGTTTCTCGTCACTGCTGTTGGGTTTCCTTGACGTTCCTTTAATTAGATTTGCCGCTGAAGCCATGTCCAGTTTGTACTCCATGTTTAGTCATGTCCACATCCCATCTCTCTCAGTCAAAGCATCCCAACCAGCTGTCCACAACCTTTTACAATACAAATAAATTTAAACACTCACCTAACCAGAGCCTTCACAGCAAATCTGACAACAGTGGAAAGCAGGAAGAGCGGGGTGACCAGGATGTGGAACAGCGACAGAGCTGCAAAGGCCTGAGAAGGACTGGGGCCTTTGTCATTAAGGATGTGATACGTCACAAATGTCTGCAAAAAAACAACAAAAGACAAATTTAACATGTCTTCCTTATGCTGTTGAATTATAGCTTAAGAAATAAGCAAGTAGAAAATTTAAAGCAGAGTCAAATTCTTTTACAGAGTGTAATCAAACTGACTTACGGCTAGAACCGCAGCAATGGGAATAGCAGCATTCATGAAAACTGCACAAAAAAAAGGAAGGTTTTACTGGTAGGATAGTAACTTAGCTGATTTAGGTAACAATACAAGCTTTATAACATACTTTAAGTCCTTTTTAAAAAATGTATTTTTTGAAAAACAAATGTTGCAGTGTTTTAACCATTATTCAAAAACAACCCTTATGAATGTGGGCTAGACAAGAGCCTCCTCTATAATCAAATATTATATAACGGTAACAATTATTCAGTTTTATTTATATCACAAAAAGAGGTTCCTGAGGCACTTTATATTGTAATGTAAAGACCCTACAATAATACAGAGAAAATCTTTGGGGGTGAGGGTGGGAGACAGGACACTGTGGAAGAGACCTGGAGTTTAATAATAGCTAATAATTAAATGCTAAATTTTGTGTAAACACATTGTGAGCAAAAAAGGGGAATGAAAAAGAAACTCAGTGCAGAATTAATAAATGCATGAACTAGTTTTTCAGCATCACTCTCAATTTTTAGGATATTTTGTAAATTTAAGAAATCAGTGTTTCATATTAAGTGTTACATATGCTTAATATGCACACTGTAGGACATATCCTGGTCAAAGATGACTCTAAGATTCCTCAGTCTTACTGGAGGCCAAAGTAATGCCATCCAGAGTAAGCATCTGGTTAGACACCATGTTTGTGAGATTTTTAGGGCTGGGTACAATAACCTCAGTTTTATTTGAATTTAGAAAAAGAGGTCATCCAGGTTTTAATATCTTTAAGCCACTACTGCAGTTTAACTAATTGGTGTGTGTTATCTAGATAAAGCTGGATATCATCTGCATAGCAGTGAAAATGTATGCTATTTCTTTGAAGGATACTGCCTAAGGGAAGCATGTATAAATTAAATATAATCACCTGAAAACCAAGTGAAGTAATTATTGCTGTAATTTAACTGTTTGTTAAATTGTACTGTGGAAATAAGTCCCTAAAAAAATAATATACGCTAACCATCGCTGAATATATGTGTGGTGTTTCAAACAAGATTCATTCTGTACATGCCAAAGAAATTCCATTTCTGCTGGTCTGCAGACATTCTGCTCACATACTTAAAACTCCTGCTACTGATTTTCATCTTACTGGACATGGATGTGTAGAAGGCGAAGGTCCTGAGGCTGGTGAGCTCTTTGCCTCTGGTCTCCTCCACACTGTCACAGAAGATGTTCTCCCAGGCGTACAGCTTCAACAACTTTATGCCCTTTAGGATCTCAGTGGTCTTTTTAACACGATCTGTACTGTGTTCCTGAAATAGCAAATGAGACCTTCAGTGAAGATTTTTGTTCAAAATTACTCAGGAAATTTGTTTTCTAAACTGAGAAAACATTTGTATAAATATATTCTTTACCAGTGTGATTTTCTGTGTGTCTGCCAGCTTTGTAGCTATAAGGTACTGGACCGGAGCCAGCAGAACTATGACAGACGCTCCTACCAAGGCACTCGAACCCATAAAGTGACGGAGCAGAATTATTCCCATCACAATCTGCAAAGAAACAAAAAGACCTGACTTGAAAAACTACTGATAGGAGTAATACATATCCAAATATGTTTAAGAATATGGCTTATCTTACCTGTACGGGCATGGCCCACAGGTTGGGGCAGAGGAAGAGGAACCACATGAGCTGGTTGGTTTCTATAGCAACCAGGTTGTTGATCTGCCCCAACGTCATCTCCCCCATTGACATGTTGGAGGTGGATAGGCGCAGGATTTTGTTGTAGATCATTGCCTAGACAAGACAGAGATAACAAGACAGATGAAGGAAAGTTTACTTTTGAAAGCAGTCACCTTGCTTTCAAAGGTCACTGAGCATTTGCAAGCTGCTGTGGAACCCACCTGACTTCATCAATGTCATGTCTGTGTTTACTGAGTGTGGGGTCCCACACTGGTCCCAGAACCAAATCACGAAAGAAATAAATCCAGATGGTAATACCAAGCCTTTTTTGACTGAAATAGTTGAGTCAGGGCCAGCACTTTCAACTGGGACATTCCATCTGGTTCCTCAATAAACAATGGCTAGATATTTAGTACCTATCTTAGAGTTTAAGTGAAATAAAATATTGTCTGCCGTCTGCTGCTGAGCTGACTCCAGCTCATGGCTAATATATTCATGAATATATTCATTACTAGCAGTATTCTTCTGGGTTTTAATGGACAGCCAGACACTCTATATCCAATTAATGGAATCTATATATTTATAACTGCCATAACTGAATTATGCAGAAATGCCTACTAAATATTTGGATAACATCTAATTACATTAACCATGGAAGTTTTTACCACTACCACTTATCAGTAATTTTAGCTTATTAAAAGCAACTTTGCTGTTTCCTCCACTGTGTACAAGCCTGTCTTGATAAAGACTAAATGCCAAAAATGCATGGGAAAAGAAATACCTATAAAATAGCACGCTCTTTTAGAATTTAGCATTTTAAACACATTTGGTAAAAAGTCCTGTTTTAGCTTTAAGTTTTAATAAGTTATTGGAGAGCGTCAGTACTACAGTGTAGAATGCCAAAGACTTTATCCCACTGAGGGACTCCTCCTATAAATAAACCCATCACTTACATAACTGAATTAAATAGAAATGCTAACTAAATGCCTTCACATCATCGATTTACATCAGCCCTGGAGATTTTTAACCCTCCCCCACGTTTCTGTTCAACACTGACTGCCAGCTGAAATCTACAGGACTGTTGTTACACTTCAGAACAAGTGTCCAATGAAACCTCTATGTGGCTATTAAGCTGGCGCTTACATCAGCAATTAAAAGAGCCTGGTGTCACATGAGGTGACAGATAATGGTTGTATGAGCTGATAAAACTCTGAAGCATCATAGAGATCATACATGACGAGCTATTCAAAGAGACACACGAGTGTTGTAACACCTGTCCGAATGTTCATTTTCCACCATGCTTCACTCACCAGCAGAGCTCCCCGCATGTTGATGCCTGTTTCAATGGTGACGTAGTACGAGGCCTGAAGGAAGGTTCTCTGCAGGATTAAAGCCAGGAAGAGAAGAACAGCCAGGATGGAGCTGTTCTCCAGAAGGTCACTGGAAGACATGAGGTAGTTGTCTGAATGGGTGTCCTACAAACACAAGCAGACAACAGGTACAAAAATAAGATTCCTCTTTGTAACCTCATCAAAGGTCAAACTGATTTCTCATTCGACAACAGGCTGTTGTCTGTTCCACAAACCATAGTAGCTGGTGGATTAACAAGAGCATATCCCTATTTCAATCACAAACCAAAATTTGCTAGAAAATATGTGAAAACATTCTTTCAGACACAGATGTTTTTCAATTCAGCCTTATGTTCTTTATCATTCAACGTAAATAAATAATGTCAAAATGTAACTGCAGAACATTTTGTCAGTTTAATAGTTGTTCTGATATTGAAAGTTATTTTAAGTTAGACTGTTTTCTTGGATTTGCTAAATGTTTAAATATGCGATTGTAACTCTCTGGTGCCACCTTAAAACCTGTAGTCGGTAGTAGGACATGATGTCGTCAGTAAACAGGAAGTAAGTCTGTGAAATAAGGAGAAGGCATGTGCAGCATGGTGGCCTTAGTCAGACAAATCCAGTGGCATCCACATACATCCTTTGCCTTTGGTAGCATTGTGGGTATGTACAAACTTGTTTTATATTTTATGTGCATGTATAGACCACTTTCTTTCAAGTAAGTTCATTTTTCTATAAGTTTAATGATGATGCAATCTTATGCAGTTTACGCTAGCAATCGCTTATGGAGCTAGTTAAAGGGGAACGATAAACGAATTGGAGGCATTCATTGTAGCAAGACTTGTTAAAATCATAATTTGATGTTTGTATTTGAGTTAAAAAGGGAAGTAATTCATATGAACATTGCATGTCGACATATTAAAAACTGGGTTAATATATTTTCTTCGTTATATATGTACATGGTGAATAAGTACAGTGATTATGTCTTGTACTGTTTGTTACAGTTTCACCTTTCCCTGTGTCAATAAACCTGTGAACCGGGAATCGTGTCGTCAGAGTCTTGATGTGGGGAAGGAGTTTAGCTGACTGCCCAACCATAGCAGAGGCAGTACAGTGAAACCACACTTCCTAGCGGGCAAGATAACGTGGAAACGCCGACAGATGGTAGGGAGACCATCATCACAATCAACTAATGGACAATTAGCACATCTGAGCAGAGATTCGCTAAGAAATTGTTTAATCCAAGTCAGAAGAAACAACCATGTCAAAAACGCACTCGCACGCTCCTTCTGTGCACTCCTGTGCATCATCAACTGGGTCTGCTGCAGCCAAGGCACGAGCACGTGCAGAAGCAGCAAAGGCTCGTCTTTCTTATGCTGAGGAGGAAATAAACCTAAAACTAGAAAAGGCTAAATTGGAAGCCTCAATGCAAATGCTAGAATATAAGAAAGAAACTGCTGCAGCCATTGCGGAGGCAGAAGTGCTAGAAGCTGCAGCTGATATCAATAGTGAAAGACGTAGTTGTGACCTTGTACTAGATTCCGACCCTCTAGAAACTACTCAACGGACACAACAGTATGTTGCGGACCAAGGCAAAGTATCAGAGACAGAGCATCAGCGGCATGAAAGTGTTACGCCAATAAAATCAGAGCCATTCCCCAGCTCACATGGAGTTCAGATCTGTAAGGAAGAAGATGTTCACGAGCCACGACAAGTAAGATTTGAACACAGTTTTGATACTCCAGCCCGGAATCTCGGATCTCAAAATGACTATAGTGGTGCATTTTCCTCAGCCTATCCCATTCTCCTAACGCCAGCTATAGCAGCCCCAACCCAAATGATTTTGTGAGATATCTTGCACGCCGTGAACTTGTGTCTACAGGCTTACTTCAATTTAATGACAAGCCACAGAATTACAGAGCCTGGAAACGCTCATTTCTATCTGCAACCAGTGGCTTAGATTTGACTGCGAGTGAAGAGATGGATCTTCTTTTAAAGTGGCTTGGCAAGGAGTCAAAAGAACACGCAGAGCAGATCAGAGCAATTCATGTCAATCATCCAGGAGCTGGGCTGGATATGATATGGGAAAGACTCGATAGAACCTACGGCTCAACAGAGGCAATAGAGGATTCTCTCTTCAAGCGCATTGACACATTTCCAAAGGTAGGAAATCGAGACTATGCTAAGTTAACAAAGTTGAGTGATCTTCTGATGGAACTTCTTTCGGC
This sequence comes from Oreochromis aureus, assembly GCF_013358895.1. Classification (NCBI taxonomy): domain Eukaryota; kingdom Metazoa; phylum Chordata; class Actinopteri; order Cichliformes; family Cichlidae; genus Oreochromis; species Oreochromis aureus. The sequence continues at coordinate 19,631,852 of NC_052958.1, read as the reverse complement.
TAAGGATGAAGGAGACCTACCTGGACTTTCATTCCTTGACACAGCAAGAGGTGTCAACCCAATCGTGCAGAAGCTCCCCTTTCGTTTGCAAGAAAAGTGGGCTTCAGCTGGCGCATCGTACAAACGGCGAGAGCATGTGCCGTATCCGCCCTTTACCTTTTTTGTAGAGTTTGTTAGCCAGGAGGCTAGCATTGCCAATGATCCAAGCTTCAACTTCATCACTCAGACAGACATCAGCCCCAGGACTGAAAAGTTAGCGTGGCAGCCAAACAAGCATAGAGAAATCTCAGTCTGTAAAATGGACGTATCCTCCAGAGCTAGTTCTTATTCTAGTAAATTTTCATCAAAGCTTGATGATTGTGAAAAGTATGCCCCATACATGGGAAACCACACCCATTACGCAAATGTCGTGCATTCAGAGAAAAAACCGATTGAAGAGCGCAAGATGTTCTTGAAGGAGCACAATTTGTGTTTCAAATGCTGTTCAGCATCATCGCACCTTGCTAGGGATTGCAAGGTCAAAGTGCAGTGTTCTGAGTGCAAAAGTGAAAGGCACAACACAGTTCTACATCCAGGGCCTGCACCTTGGATAGAAGTGAAGGACCCTGCTCCAGACCATGGCGGGGAGGAAGTTGAAACTTTGCCTCAATCGGACATCACAGCCAAATGCACAAAGGTTTGCGGGGGAGATCTGATGGACCGATCCTGTTCCAAAATATGCCTCGTGAAGGTATATCCAGCTGGGAACAGAGAAAAAGCAGTGAAGCTGTATGCAATTTTGGATGAGCAAAGTAACAGGTCGTTAGTTCGCTCACAGTTTTTGAAGTGTTTGGTGACAAAAGCCCAAGTGCGCCATACATACTGAGAACATGTGCAGGAGTAAAAGAATCATCAGGTAGGAGGGCAAGTGGCTATGAGGTGGAATCTCTTGATGGGACTGCCCGCATTCCATTACCCAGTCTCACAGAATGCAATGAAATTCCCAACAACAGGGATGAGATTCCAACCCCTGATGTCGCTCTTCATCATGCACATTTAAAGTCACTGGCACACCTCATCCCAGATCTGGACCCAAATGCCCAGATCATGCTTCTCTTAGGGCGGGGACGTTATCAGAGTACATAAAGTCCGCAAACAGGTGAATGGTTCACACAACCAGCCCTATGCTCAGAAGTTAGATCTGGGGTGGGTTGTTGTGGGCAACGTGTGTCTCGGCAGTGTCCATAGGCCATCAGCAATCAGCTCCTTCTATACAAATACCACAGAGCTGCGAAGGCCATCTATCTTTAACCCATGCCCTAATGTGTTTTGTGTTAAAGAAAGGTACAGCGCCATCCAGGTTGCAGACCATCTTCCAACATGTTCTGAACAAGAGTCCACCTGTGATGTTGACCATCTTGGATGCAATGTGTTCAAGAGGACCAAAGAGGATAACCAAGTTGCTCCTTCGATTCAGGACGCTTCATTCATGAAAATAATGAAGGATGGACTACAGAAAGACACAAATAACAGCTGGGTAGCCCCTTTACCCTTCAAGAGTCCACGTCAGCAGCTTCCTAACAACAGGCCTCAGGCACTGAAGCGTCTCAAGTCTCTCATTCACAACTTTGAGAGGAAGCCTGAAATGAGGGAACACTTCCTTAGCTTCATGGAACAGATGTTTAAAATGGTCATGCAGAGTTGGCTCCTCCGTTGGGTGAGGAGGAAGAGCGATGGTATTTACCAACATTCGGTGTGTACCATCCCAAGAAACCCAAGAAGATCAGAATAGTTTTTGACTCCAGTGCTCGATTCAATGGTGTGTCACTCAATGATGTGCTGTTGACGGGGCCTGACCTGAACAACACACTGCTGGGTGTATTGATGCGCTTTAGAAAGGAAGCTGTTGCATTCTCAGCAGACATAGAACAAATGTTCTACTCTTTCTTGGTCAGAGAAGAGGACAGAAACTTCTTGAGGTTTCTATGGTTCCGTGATAATGACCTCTCCAAAGATGTCGTGGACTACCGCATGACAGTCCACGTGTTTGGGAATAGCCCCTCGCCTGCAGTGGCTATTTATGGCCTGCATCAATCCGTTCAGGTCAGTGAGTTCCATATTGACCCTGATGTAAAGCATTTTGTGATGCGAGACTTTTATGTGTAGATGATGGATTGAAGTCTCTGCCTACAGTCGAAGCAGCTATCAACTTGTTAAAGAAGACGCAGGATGTCCTCTCCAGGTCTAACCTGAGGCTGCATAAGATCGCAGCAAACAAGAAGGAGGTCATGAGAGCCTTTCCTTCAAGAGACTATGCAAGTGACCTTAAAGATCTTGACCTCGATGCAGACACAGTACCAATGCAGCGCAGTCTCGGGCTCAACTGGAACCTTCAAACAGATTGCTTTGTCTTCAGTGTCTCCCAGGAGACAAAACCTTATACTCGCCGAGGAGTCTTATCTATCATTAACAGTCTCTACGACCCTCTTGGGTTTGTAGCACCAGTTGTAATACAAGGCAAGGCCATTCTGCGAGAGCTCACTGCTGAGAATGGTGACTGGGATGCGCCATTACCTCGAGACAAGGAGGAAGCTTGGACCTCGTGGAGAGCTTCACTGACAGAGTTGTCAAGTCTGATGATACCCAGACCCTACACTGAAACTTCACCATCGACAGCTGTCAACAGAGAATTGTGTGTTTTCTCTGACGCTTCAACAAAAGCTATTGCTGCAGTAGCATATCTTAGAGTCACAGACACTGCTGGAAAACATCATGTGGGGTTCGTCATGGGAAAGGCCAAGCTGGCACCTCGTCCAGAGCACACAATCCCGAGATTAGAGCTCTGTGCAGCAGTACTGGCTGTTGAGTTGTCAGACCTGATCTCAGCAGAACTTGATCTTCAGCTTAATGCTGTGACTTATTACACAGATAGTAAGGTGGTTCTGGGCTACATTTGCAATGAGACCAGGCGTTTTTATGTGTACGTAAGTAATCGGGTCCTGCGCATTCGAAGATCCTCCAGTCCATGCCAGTGGCGCTACGTGGCCACAAACCAGAACCCTGCAGACCATGCAACACGTTCGGTTGCTGCGGGCACTTTAAAAAGACACCAACTGGCTTAGTGGACCCAGGTTTCTGTCCAAACCAAAGCAAAACGTCCCTGACATCACCTTTGATCTTGTGGACCCAGGTTCGGATCCAGACATCCGACCGCTTGTGTCCACATTAAGCACTGCCACAGCATCCAAGCAACTTGGGTCCCAACGATTCACCAAGTTTTCTTCGTGGCGGTCACTGACTCGTGCAATCACCCATCTGAAACATATTGCCAGTTGTTACAACATGATCACAACAAACAAACCTTGTAAGGGCTGGCATCTTTGCAAGACAGGATTTAGTGTTGAGGAATCCACCCAAGCCTCAGACATCATCATTCGAACAGTCCAAGAAGAGGTTTATGGCGAGGAGATCAAATGTATCATAATACACAAAGAGGTTCCCAGAAGTAGTCCTCTGAAAAGCCTCGATCCCTTTATTGATGCACATGGCCTACTAAGAGTCGGAGGTCGTCTTCACTATTCGAGTCTTGCTCAGAGTGAGAAGACTCCTGTGATTATTCCAGGCAATCATCATATTGCAACCCTGCTCATTAGACAGTACCACGAACAAGTTCACCATCAAGGGCGTCTCTTTACGGAAGGGGCTGTCCGTGCAGCTGGGTTTTGGATAGTTGGTGGCAAGAGAAAGTGAGCAGCATCATCTACCGATGTGTGACATGCAGAAGACTCAGAGCTCCAGTAAGCTGCCAAAAATGGCCAGCCTTCCGGCAGATCGTCTCTCAACAGACCCTCCTTCACAAATGTTGGCCTTGATGTGTTTGGTCCTTGGAGTGTTTCTGCACGCCGGACTAGAGGAGGCCTCTCACACAGCAAAAGGTGGGCCGTGATTTTCACATGTATGAGCGTAAGAGCCGTACATATCGAAGTCATAGAATCCTCGACACGTCCAGCTTTATCAACGCATTGAGGCGGTTTCTAGCAGTTAGAGGGCCGGTCAAAAGTATTCGATCAGACAGAGGCACTAACTTTGTGGGTGCTTGTCAGGCCTTGAAGATACCTTCTAACATCGACCAAAATGGTGTCAAGTCTTACCTGTCAGCCCAAGGATGCTCTTGGACATTCAACCCTCCACATGCCTCCCACTTTGGTGGAACGTGGGAAAGGATGATTGGTCTGGCCAGGAGGATTCTTGACTCCATGTTCCTCCAGCTCAAGGGCAGCTTACCCATGAAGTGTTGGTAACTTTCATGGCAGAAGTAGCAGGCATCATTAATGCCCGGCCTCTTGTTCCTGTAACAACTGACCCCGACAACTCATTCATTCTTACACCAGCTGCTCTTCTAACACAGAAGGTAAACTGTGTTCCTGCTCCTCCAGGAGAGTTTGGACCCTCTGACCTCTACAAGCATCAGTGGAGACAAGTCCAGCACCTGTCCAACACCTTCTGGGACAGGTGGCGCAAGCAGTTCCTTCCAACATTGCAATCACGTAGGAAGTGGCAGTCATCTAACCCAAACATTAAGTCAGGGGATGTTGTTCTCCTCAAGGACAGCCAAGTACAAAGAAATAAGTGGCCACTTGGTCTGGTAACACAGACCTTCCAAAGCAAAGATGGTAAAGTTCGCCAGGTCGAGGTCAAGGTCATCAAGCCAGGAGGAGAAACATTGTTTGTGAGACCCATTACAGAAATAGTACTTCTTCTGGCTTCAGATGTCTAGATGTTGAACTGTCATTGACAAAGTGTGGTGGCGTTAATCACGCCAGGCGGGAGTGTTCTGATATTGAAAGTTATTTTAAGTTAGACTGTTTTCTTGGATTTGCTAAATGTTTAAATATGCGATTGTAACTCTCTGGTGCCACCTTAAAACCTGTAGTCGGTAGTAGGACATGATGTCGTCAGTAAACAGGAAGTAAGTCTGTGAAATAAGGAGAAGGCATGTGCAGCATGGTGGCCTTAGTCAGACAAATCCAGTGGCATCCACATACATCCTTTGCCTTTGGTAGCATTGTGGGTATGTACAAACTTGTTTTATATTTTATGTGCATGTATAGACCACTTTCTTTCAAGTAAGTTCATTTTCTATAAGTTTAATGATGATGCAATCTTATGCAGTTTACGCTAGCAATCGCTTATGGAGCTAGTTAAAGGGGAACGATAAACGAATTGGAGGCATTCATTGTAGCAAGACTTGTTAAAATCATAATTTGATGTTTGTATTTGAGTTAAAAAGGGAAGTAATTCATATGAACATTGCATGTCGACATATTAAAAAACTGGGTTAATATATTTTCTTCGTTATATATGTACATGGTGAATAAGTACAGTGATTATGTCTTGTACTGTTTGTTACAGTTTCACCTTTCCCTGTGTCAATAAACCTGTGAACCGGGAATCGTGTCGTCAGAGTCTTGATGTGGGGAAGGAGTTTAGCTGACTGCCCAACCATAGCAGAGGCAGTACAATAGTAATAAAATTTTTAAGTATTATTATTATTATTTCATTTATTTATTTTTTTACCTTTTTTTTGTTTATTTTATTTTATTTTCAGTTGTTACATATGGGACAGACATGACTGTCTATCATGTCTGTCATAAACAACACCATCGTGATAATCTATGTTTATATAACAGTAAATATTAAGTATTGAATATTATTGTGCAGCACGTAAGATCGACAGCGCACAGTGTGCTTTGAGGTAGCAGCCAAGAAAGGTGTAGTTTGTGTCTGTGAGCACCTGTGTGTGCACCTGTGAGCATGAGAGCGATTGTATTCAAAAGGTTTCTCTATGTAACGATCTGCTAGAGGGTGTGGGGAGCCATAGCCCCGTCCTCCAGGGCATGAAGCAGGTATGGAGGAGATCCAGGCTCCAGACATCCAGAGACCCCCAGAGTGTGAAAGTCCAAGGAAGACCAACTGAGGGGCAACTGTGCCACCCTCCTGGAAAGAACTGAGGAGAACCCCAGACGAGGGGTCACCCAGCAGCCACGGAGCAGGAGTCAGAGGGGGTTGCAGTGTCATGCCCGCGAGCTCCGCCGGCAGCCAGCTGTGCCAGTGTGGACCGAGCCCTAGGCCCAGAAGTGGCCCGTACGAGCCACAGGCACCAGGCGCCGACAAGCAGCCATCAGGAGTGAGCCGGTGCATACCTGAGCGCCTAGCCCGGCACACCAAGAACCTCCAACACACCGATGTCTGAGGGCGTCAGCCACCGGCAGGGGGAGTGGTGGGGGGAGATAGGCCTCCATACCTTGGAGGGCCTGAGATGTCCCTCAAGAGGTGGCGTCTAATACCCGACCTGACATATAGACACAGACAAACAGGCACACACAGATACGAACATCCATTCCCACCCCCATGCACACATATGCAAATACTCATGACTCACCCAACGTGGAGACAGACATAAATAGACACTGTACACACAATCACACTCCCCAAACATACTCCATACCCCAGGTCCAGGTACCCCCACCCCTAGAGGGGGAAACTGCAACTAGACCCAGGAGGTGTTACCCTTTTCCCTGGGGTGGAGACAAGCAGACCAAAATTATTATTATTAATATAATTATTATTAAATAATCGAGATGATCGGGCATATATTTAGCTAAAGAAAGAGTAGTTCTAGGACTTATTGAGAGTCTTCTGTAAAATCTGATGTTAAGATTCCACTTCATTTCTCTTTCATTTAGTCAGTTTTCACTCTGCAGCAGCAGTGGTAAAAATAAGAAGTTGAATTGGAACAAGATTGGGGTCCCGGGATTGGAAGTGCCAAAAGTTAAATACAGAAACTGATTTATTGTCTTTTGTGCTATGGATTGGTTCTTGGCTCTGCATGTTGAAACAGAGAAGGGGATGAATTTGTATATTTTTATATCTCCACTGGGTCTAAAAATTAGTTAGCAGAGGGAGGGACATGCAGACCAGAAGTGGGGAAATTCCCCCCAAATTACACCATAGTAGCTAAATCCATTTACATATAGTCTATGGGCTTTCTGAAAGAGAGATGACTGTCCGAGTCTCTGGAGCTCTTAAAAAGGAAGGAATGCTTTCTATTTTAGCAAAGTCTGACACATCGATCCAAAGTCCATCAGTGTTCAGTTAGGTTGAGCTCTGGTGAGAGTCGAGACTAAAGCATGATTCATTTTCATGAAACTATTAATTGACCGCTCATGGATAGAGCCTCTGTCACCTTGAGAGAAACTACTCCCATTTACATAATCATAGGATAAAGGCGATCACTCAGAATCACTTTCTATTGATTTGCAGTGAACTCCAACTCTAAGGGGATAATAAGATGAAAGTAAATTACAATCCAGACTGATTGTTATCCATCAGCTGGTAACCAAGCAACTGATGGCTGTGCCATTCATGGTGATTCTCAGTGCTTTGTCCATGGGCCCCATGTAGCCAGAGTTTTAAACCAGAAAGCATGGTTGTTGTTTTCAAATACAGCAATTTTATACAATATTTAAATTTGTGGCAAAAAAAGACAGAATATTTTATTCTAATATTTTATCGTTTAGTTTCTACATTTCTGAATTCGTTTAAACAAATACACATTAGAATTTTATCCATGTATCCCATTTCTAGCGCAGTAAAATAAAAAAAAAAATGTTTATACACTGATAAATCAATCTGGATTGAAAAAATTAGCCATACACATGAATTGTTGCTTCAAAAATCTCAGAGTGACGCTCAACAGTCCCTCTGTCTACGTTAAACTGAGACAGAGAGTGTGAGGTGAGTGGGGAATTTTCCATGTCACTCAGAAATGCAGCCATGCTCTGCTCTCTATCTCTATTGCCCATTATACCCACTTTAACCGGCAGGCACAGACCTGACAACAGCTTAACATCTACTATACCAGCATCCAGCCAAGTGGACTGTGTGAAAATACGCTGTCATTACAAAAGCATCTGTTTTGCCTCTCCTACAAGCCCTGACTGCTTTATGACCTTTGGAGAGGTTGGCATGGATTTAAGAGGAGTTGATGCCTATGATCACTTCTGCTGGTGTATATTTGGTTGCCAGAAATGCTGTCTGTGAACAGTCTGCTTGATCTCTGTCTGCTCTGCCCTTTTTATTGTAGGGAGACATTTATATTGTTTTGTAATGTTGTGTACGAGCTGCAGGTTTGGTCGAGCTAATTATGAGTCATGCTGGTGTATGCTAAGATATCAGACAGGAAGCCAGATATTCTGTTATTATTTACAAAGCCATTTTAAGAACAATTTTTGGTTTACTTGAATTATCAAAACTGCATTTTAGGAACATTTTCATTCAGTACCTTAATACAAGTATAACAAAGTCCATAATGAGAAGCAATTCTGAAAATTAGTAATAGAATTTGCTGCGATGAGGTTGTAGGAAAATTTTAAAAAGGAAAATAACAAAAATCCAAAAAGTCAATGAGCAATTCAGACTCAAGAATAAAACAACAAGCTAACAAAGACTGAGGGGAGACAACTGAACTAAAGCCCAATTCTAGTCCGGCCTTTCCACAGCCTCCCACTCACTGTCACTTTAACTGCACATTTGTGTGAAGGCCATGCCACATAAAGTATCATTTCAAAATAAAAGCCTTAAGTGGAACACTCGATTCTACATCAATACAGGCGTACTAACCACACTCTGAAAGTGAAGCACCTGTTTTTAACTGTGTTAACACACAGTGTGCACTGCGTTAACAGAAAGGCTTCATTCAGTGGGTTTACTGAAGTACAGCTTGTTGCAAGTTGCAAATAAATGCAGATAAAATGTACAGTAAATAAAAGAATTAATGAAAATGTGGTGCTAATTTTAAACTAAATTCTGAATATAACCTGCTCCTGACCTGGTTATGTGTTCAGGATCAGTTACTATGGTGATTTAGCCACATTAAAAAAATCCACTTTTGTAACACAAAACTTCACATAACTCACTTAAGCATTAATGTCATTTGATTGTAAGCCCCTCTGGGTCCTGCCTCTAGGGGTTAAAATAAGATTTGGCAGGAGTTTTTCTGCAAATGACCTGATGTCATGTGTCCTTCATGGCTGATTTCCAAACCCTGAAACTGTATGAAGTTACTATAAAAAGATGCAACTTAGTGACTGAATCTAATTAGCATCATCTGCTTGAATTTATAATGTCTGCTACCATTGATGTCTAAAAACGCAAATATGGAATTCAGTGGAATATCACTTCCAGACATCCAGAGCCCGTAATTGCTGACAAAGTCCTTTTGTGCTCATTTATTTGTGAGGAAAAATACTTTGGATTTCAAGATAAAAAATGACAAAACATTTGGAAAAATATTAAAAGTTTAGGTGAAACACAGTTTTGGTTTCACGCCAGGAGTCGGGCATGAAGCTGCTCTGGTTAAAGTTACATCCACAAGGTCTCTTACACGTAAAGTGTGTGTGATGTCATTTTAACTTTGTTTTAATCATCATCACGTCAGACACGGCGTCTCACACGAACTGTTGGCGATGTGACGACTGTGACCAACGCCTTGTTGACGTCGTGCTTAGAGTGAGTCACTCTTTGGCTGACTGGACCACCCAACAGTTAGAGTGTGTTAATGACCCATGATGTTTCACTGATCTGCCCTGAACCACTAATATAATGATCTTATATAAACACTTAACAAGGCTTTGGTCTTGTTGATGGTGTTGGAGACATCAGCTGTGCCTGAGTAAAGGTTCAGGTTTCCAGGATGATTTCTCAAAAGGGAAAACGAATGACACTAAACTCTTTACGTCTTCATCTCTAAAAAGATACTATATACACTGGACATCTGCTTTTTCTTATTTTATGATGTTTTTACATTGGTAAATTCTGAATTCTTATATTTTTTTAAAATCAAATATTAGGGTTAGTGTTATGTTACATGAGCTATGTTATAAACAATCTAAGAGCCTAAAGCTCAGGCGTGAATCTCTAAGCTTAATAGTCTGGTTTTTTCTACTCTTAGATATGTATGATGTCAGAGAGAGTGTATATTCCTATTAAGGTTATCTTAATCACTCACCTCTCTGACATGTTAGCACCAAAACCTAGTACAAGAAAAATGATGTTTAAACTGAGCTGTGAATCATGAAACATCCAAGAACAAGAATACAGAGCTGAATGGGTCATTTTTAAACAAATACACCTCTGAAAGGAAAGAGGACCCAAACGCAAGAAGAAGTCGGCAAGAAATTCGCAGCAAAGAAAACATTCACAAAAAAGTGAAAAACCAAACATCCAAAGCATTATGTATGAGGAAATCAACTAGGACCATAAAGGAAAACCAGAAAAACACCAAGAACACAGGAAAGCTTGGTTACAAGTATTAAGACCACACAGGTGGCTGATTTGCTAACTGAACACTATGTGGAAATGACAGGGCGGGAAAAAGAGCAAAGGCAGGAAATCTGTAGGAATTAAAAAATAAAACAGGAAGAAACCCAAAATTTCAATGACTCTAGAATCCGAATAAGTCATATGAAACACACCATACAGTAAAAAGACAGACTTCATAACACGCCGTAATATTCCATAATGAACTGTAATTATGCAACCAGTGATGATGGAAAAAAGCTTGAAAGAAAGAAAGGTTTAACCCTTAAAGCTCCCATCGGTTTTAGGTCATACTTTTAGGTCACAATACCATATCTCCCACGACAGGTTGGCTTAGAGGGTTTAAATTCATGGGAAAAATTATTTGCATTTATTATAAGATCTAGAGCATGTATATCATGGACAGGAAAGAACTTACACTTTACCTGTTTAAAAAATAAGCTGACATTTGATTTATACGTTATACAGAAGTCCATAAACAAATGTGTTTGTGTAGATTAAATCTGCTGGCCTCATGTAATCAGTTCTAAGGCGTCTTTTCTTTTCTCTTCTTGAATGTTAAAGATATGAGATCACAGGTCATTCGTCTTAAACACTCACCATTGTGTTGTTGCCTACTGGATCTTTTTCACAATTCAGCTGCTCAACGATCCCAGAGATGCAGAGGGGCCCAGCAAAGCCTAGCAGATCTGCCAAGTAGCGGAAGGTGCTGCTGAGCAGGATGGGACGGCCAAACGCTCGATACATGGAGCGCCAGATCGACGGAGATCTATCCGGGTCCTCAGGTGTCTGTGAGGACGGAGGATAGAAGGAAAAAGCAGAGAAATTAGATCTGTATATTTTCATTTAGAACAACCACTGTAAATCGCTGCAGTGAAATTAAATCATTTTACAGCCTCCATCTGCTCACCCTCTGATCCTCATAGGCGTCTTTAAGCCGCAGGTAGTTGGTGAGGGCTCTCATGGCGATGGGCAGCTTGCCGATCTTCTTCAGCTCTATAGGCCTCTTATGGGCTCCGACAATGAGAGGATTCATCCACCAATATGTCGCCTAAAAAACGAGCCAAGAATTTTCTGTGCTGTGCTGCCAAATTGTTTTCCAGTAAAAATTTGGAACACTCAATATTGACTAAGAGGCATAAAAATAAAAAATAAGTTCCTTCATTGGATTTTTTGGTTTTTAGTACTTGTGGTCTAAGTATTATTTTAATTGTGTACTTTAAAATTTGCATTTTAACCTTTTTGTGTTAATAATGGTTCTGAAAATCTACCTTTGACAGCAGGTTGACAAAAGGCTGCAGAAAACGAACCCCCAAATCCTGTAAATCTTCTGGTGGTTTAACTTTCTGAGGGTTGGCAAAGAATACATATTTCTAGAAGAAGACACAAAGACAAAATTAATCTACGCAGGAAAAAACAAGAAAAACAAAACTATTTTGGGATGCCAGGATGATTGCAATCTACACGAAACAAAACTCCTTGAACTAAACCGACGTAGCGTGAAATGTGTTTCCTCACCCTCACTCTGATGACGTTGATCTCCACGGCCATCAGAAGTCCATACAGGATCACTAACAGTGCAGTGATGTACAACCTGAGATACTGTGATGCATCTTTGTCCTCGGCAAACTTCCACAACTTTATGGACTTTGTGATGAACGCCAGCACCCAGTAGATGAAAAGGACTGTGAGAAAAGAGACAAAAAGCAGCATGACTATCACCGACGCCGCATCACTGCTATCATACTTGTGTTTTCAAAGATCATACCGTACCCTAAAAAGCTGAATTTTTCTTTGTATGTTGGCCTCTTGTCCACACACAAACAACTTTAGGTCACTGGAAACAGACCTTTGGGAACTCCTCCCAGGGAGCAGATATTAAAAGTCTATTTTGAGTGTTGACTATGCAGAAAATAAGACTCTTGGAAACCATGAAAATATCTACGCTACATTCCTGGTTGGGCCTTGTCAGTCAGTACATGCCTTTGCTTTCTGTTTACACCAGCATGCACATTCCCAGTTTAAGTGTATGGTCAATTCACATGCTTTTTCAAACGTGCAATATAATTTCTATGTCACACTCGCGCTGGTCTGTTTACTGCTTTGTTTTTCCACTCTCTCTGAGTCCAGCTGAAGTCTGCGACAACTCTCTTCAATGGCGCAAAACAGACAAATGGCCCCTTTCCAAGTATCTTGCCCAAACCTACCACCCACACTCTGAGCAGAACCCTCTTGGACAGTTCTGTGGACCACCTCTCTTTGGCGTAACCTGAACTGTGCCCAAGAATCCCTGTGACTGATATCTCCTTCCCTATTGGCTTGCTATTACCCAATAAACCTTTTGATCTTTAACTTGTCAGCAATAGGTGCTGCTTAAGAGTCCACTTCATTGCCAGTGTGGCGGATGATAATGTATGTAGATTATACATGAACCTAAGCTGAAACACTCATCTGGATGGAGATAATCTTACTTATTAGTGTTGATGTTGCTTTCACAAGCCTTCAAGAGAAGTACCTGCTTATAGATACAGTATATACCAGCTAGCAAACAGAAAATAATGTCAGGAAAAGCTGAGAAAGTGGATGAACTCTAGCGAGGCACGTCTATGTTTTTAGGATTAGCAAATTTCTCATCTGCAAAACATCCACATGCTAACCTGCCATTGTTGTTGAAACATCCTTGCATCTAATGAGCGTCTGTTTTTTGATAGATACTCCTCACTCAACCTCCTGCCCTTTCTGCTTTTTATTAATATTCCTTCTCCAACGTCTGTACTGTGGCCAACGTAGTTTTTTATTTGAGTTCCAATTCAGATAATCTTTGGCTCCTTCCTTTAGGGGGTCCCCACATCAGATCAGATCATTGGCCTCCGTCTCAGCCTATTCCCAGCATCCTCCTCCCTCACACAAAACCTCTGCATGTCCCTCTTCACTACATCCATGAGCCTATCTGTGGTCTTCCTCTTTTCCTCCTGCCAATCTTCAACATCCTTTGTCCAGCACATCTACTCTCCTCCTCCTCTGCACATGTTCAAATCATCTCAGCCTTTCTGAAATGTTTTTCTGAGACTGAATTCATTTTGTTTTATGATTATAATTATTTGTTAAAATTCCAAAGGGAAGGTTGATCATTTGAGACCAAGTTAATTGGTTTGTAGTTTTGTTTTTTCTGTTTTAATTAAGGAAGGGGTGCTAATCTTAATTGTCCTCTTTTATATTGACTTAACAGAATTCCTTGGCTGTTTATTTGATCAAAATAAAAAAAGGGTCATATTAAGCGCCCCTCACTGTCTTACCAAGCAGCAGTTTGGGAAAGTTGGATGTTTCTATGTTGTGGTAGTAAATGACTGATGTTGTGGCTGCTACAAAACCCATGAATGCTGGCATGAAGAGATGGAGGTGGTTGGTACCCATCACCCTACAGCAAGAGGCAAACACAAAATATATAATAATTAACATGCAAACCATTTATTCAACTAAAGAGAAATAAAAAACAAAAAGAGCTTCTTTTTTTTGCTTATGTTTGATTTTTAAAAAATTCAGAGGTCTCACATGTTGCAGACGATGCCTTCTGAAAACTCACAGACGTGGACTAATAGCAGCAAGAAGGTGAGGATCCACCTCATGTTGTGCCCAGGGAAATGAAGCCATGTGTTATGATGGATCTGGACTTTAGAGCTCTGACTGCCCCAACCTGATGGACAAAAACACAAGACAGTGAATCGGAGCTTGCGATGTTGTCAGAGGTGACAAGTGTGTGCAGAAAAGCGTAACAGAGGCCAAAAAAATAGATGGTGGATCAGAAAATGTGTTTATAAATGTGACTTCAAAGCACAACTGATTTGCATCAATTTACTTACACTCTCCAAATAATTCTGCTGGTTTATGTTTATGTCATAACTGAGTGAAAATCATTGTTCAGGGATGAAGAAAATAACTTTAAACATAAACATGAATCACACATGACATCACTTATAACTTTGATCTTTTAAAATCTCTGCATTTGTGTGTATGATCAAAACAACTCCAAACCACGCTTTTAAATGCATCAGGAATCTTTTGGGAAGATATGTGAACTTAAGAGGACAACAAAATTCATGTCATATTTATTTCATGTTATGTTACAAAAAAAAAACTGTAAAAGAGAGGTCCTGAAAGCATGTGCGATCTAAAAAGAGCCCAACTGTGAAAAGTCACAGAGGTAATGCATAATATTATTTCCAACCATACAAAATACCGAATACTTTGATAAATTAGGACCAGATTTAACCTTCAAATCTTAACATATTAATATATTCTGGCAGTTAAAAAAAGACAAAGAAACTATCACTAGTGTATTAATATACTTTAATGGGTACACCTGTACGACTGCTTGTTGAAGCAAATCGGAGCAATCACATGACCGCAAATTAAAACAAATTAAGGCATGTAAACATGGTCAAAACAATCTGGTAAAGTTCAAACTGAGTATCAGAATGGGGAAGAAAGGTGATTTAACTGGCTTTCCATGTGGCATGGTTGTTGTCAGATGAGCTGGCCTGTGTGTTTCAGAAACTCCTGGTTTGCTTGTATTTTCCCACATAACCATCTCTAGGGTTTACAGAGAATGGCCCATTGAAGAGAACTTATCCAGTGAGCAGTGGCGAAAATGCTTTGTTGATGCCAAAAGTGAGAGGAAAATTATAAGTCTTTAGCAAACTGATAGGAAGGCAACAGTAAGTCAAATAACCCCTCGTAGCTACCAAGACGACATTAAACCTTGAAGCAGCAGAAGACCACAACAAGTGCCAATCCTGTCAGCTAAGAACAGAAAATGTAGGTGCCAATTCACACAGGTTCACAAAAACTTGACAGTAGTAGGAACAACGTTGCCTGGTCTGATGAGGTTTGAGAGACTGAGATGACTGTAGCTTAGGAGTTAGAGCAGGCCATCTACTAATTTGACCCCTGGCTGCTCAAAATCGCATGCCTAAGTGAAGGTACTACACCCCAAGCTGCTCCCCGATGTGTTCATGTGAGTACGAATGTGGCTGAATGCTAGGTAGGAAGTGCTTATGTAAAGTATAAATGCATTATATAAGAATCAGTCTTTTCACCATGATGAGTCCAAAGTTCTGCTCCAACATTAAGATTAGAGGGTCAGAATTTTGCATAACCATCTTCTGTAGGCTGGTTCCACCTGGACAACATGCCATGTCACAAAACTCAGATAATTTCCAATTGGTTCCTTAAACATTACGATGAGTTGACTTTACTTAAATGGTCTCCATAATTTCAATCCCATACAGCACGTTTGGGATGTAGTGAATTGGGAGATTTACATGATGAATGTACAGCCAAAAAAATCTGCATCAGTGGTTATACCTTCATATCAATATGGGCCAGTATCTCTGAGTAATGTTTCCAGCACCTTGTTGAATCAAAGCCATGAAGAATTAAAGCAGTTCTGAAGGCAAAAAATTCTTCAGTCCAGTACAAGCAAGATGTACCTAATAGAGTGTCAGATGAGTGTATATTCAGGTACCATGTACCTTAGTATTGAGACATATTCAATCAGTGATACAGTCGTTCAATAAGGCAGCAACTACTAATTATGTTAAAGTCCAAACTGCTAATTATATTGTTAATAAATTCATGTTAGGCAATCTTGTACCCATCAAATATTTACTATTTGTGCTTGAAAATAAATTTGAGTAAGTATGTAATTATCAAATTACTTGCATATGGACTTTTTCCAAGTCTGCCTTTTTTCTACAGCATTTACTTCTACATGTAATTAAAGTCTTGCTGCTTTAGTAATAGTTTCATTTATTCCACCAGTCTCTATTATTAGATTTGATTCTGCTCTTAACTCAATGGACTGAAGCCATTTTGGAGCCTTAGGGCACAGAGACCATGAAAAACTACAACCAGGAAGCATCAATTAGTGAGTCCTTGGGGAGAGAGCTGAGGGCTTATGGTCAGAACCATTCCCATAAACTACTGACTACACCGAGACACACAAACGCAAACAACACAGATAACCAGCCAAGCATTCAGTAAGTTATTCCCTGCAATGACTCGAAACCTTTAATAAATACATATTTCATTCTTGTTTATCAGTTTGATCTTTCCCTCGTCATTCTTCAGCCTCTTTCTTTTTACTTCTTTTCTGTTTTCTTTAATTTTTCCAGCATTTTTCTTTTTGTCATTACTCATATTTAGCTTTCTTTTCATTGTCTAACAAGGGAAAAATCAAACGAAGAGTAAATGGGTGTGTAGGAACCTGAATATTAATATTTTCAAACCTAACCCACACAATATTCTCTATTAATAATTTGCCAGTACTCATTTTGACTGCTCTTTTGTTCCTGTGTGTTTTACTTGTTCCAGCAACACCAGCCAAGATCCCAGTGGATCACTGAACCATCGATCTAATCCCATCTTAACCACTCCTCAAAGCAGCTTAATGATGACATTCGTGTCAAGATACTGCCTTTAAGGGTATGTGTGTGGTCCGAGTTTTTGTCATGTTGTGGGGACCTAACTCTTTTTTCTTTTTACAGATGGAGATGTGTTTTTTTTAAACATGAATCATGTCAACAATCATCACATTTAAAAATAAAAACATATTTTTTAATGTAATGCTTGTCCTCTGAAATTATAGTGTGTGTGTGTGTGTGTGTGTGTGTGTGTGTGTGTGTGTGTGTGTGTGTGTGTGTGTGTGTGTGTGTGTGTGTGTGTGTGTGTTTTGCTATCTTTCTGAGGACCAATGTTTGTCTCAAAACTATTATCACAAGGACATATCTGATACGAGGACATCTGACAGATCTTCAAAAGATTTGCATTTTTCATGTTAAGATTTTGCTTAATGGTTGGGGTTAAATTTGGGGTATGGGAAAGGGGTAAAGGACTTAGATGCGATGAGTGAGATAAGGGTAAAGGGCAAGAAAACGCATCATGTCAATGAGCGACCGCACAAAAATAGCAAAAACAGTGCACGTGTGTGTTCCCAAGAGAGCGAGCACAACAGGGAACGTTAAAATCACCCACACATCTGCTCAGTCAGCCAGATTACACAGAGTCATGCTAGAGTAGAAGATTACAGTAACACAGCTCAGACAAGTCAGACAAGGGATTTCATCATTCACTTCAAAGCCGTAGAGAAGGGTTTTTGTTCCTTTCTTTCGAGACATTTTCTGACCACATCCCTGTCAATTGAAGTCAGCAAATCACTAATTTAATGTCCCCTTATATATTTTTACTATCCCATGAAAAAGAAAAAGGTTTCATTTCTTTAAAAAATGCTGGGGAGCTTTTTCTACAATAATATAGCATAATTTGCCTAGCCTCAGATAAGTGGCAGAAAATAGCTGGATGGATTTATGGATGGATATAATTTATTAGTACATTTATACTGTTCGTTTTAAAAGTAATCTAAATGTGCAGAGCATCTTTACTGCTGTTGTATTAAAAACTATAGGGGCTGCTTGGCTGAAACCTATATATATTTTATTCATACACATGCTTCTAAACATATTTTACAGTTCGCAAGCATCTATTTTTAGTCGTAAACACAAATGAATCACACTGGCCTTATTATCGTTGCCTTCCTGCCACATTTCCAATGCAATTAAGTTCTCCTCCTTCTTTCAGTAGTCTCATATGCTTTCTTTGATGGGAAAATAATGACTACAAGAAAAAAAAAATGCTTGTTAACGACTGCTGGGTTTGGTCAGTTTGCTTCATAGCTGAAATCTTGACTCGAAATGGCTAGCCCAATATGGGGTTTTTTTGGTCCTAGTCTATCAGTTCATTCGTTATATTTGGCCCTTCTTCAAAGTCTTATAAGACCTAAAAAGAGCTAAAGTATAGCCAGAATTTCTGAACTAAGAAAACTTCAATACAAATGTTACCAAAACACTGACTTTAAATCCAGCCCTGAAGCAAATCTTTTTTCCTATACTGTTGAGAAACAAGATGAGACGCTGTCATATGGCTTCATACTTTAAATAAAGATGCTCTTTTGGCCTTTAACAAATGTCAGCTCCCATAAACCCCATGACCTTTCTCAGCTAAACGCCATAACTGCAAGGAAATGATGAGTCCACTGAGCAATAGAGATGTTATTGAGTGTGGAACTAAACTCAAATCAGCTCCAATCTCACAAGTAAAAATTGATTAATTTTAGTTAAATCCCAAAGGTAATGGTTTCTTAAAATATCTAATACTATGACATAGTAAATATTAGTTGTTTTTTATTTTACCCCACAGGGCCTTCATTTCTGTTGGATAAAATTTGGTACTTTTGCAGTTCAAAATGCTTGAAACATAACATCAGTGTCACTGATTCATCGCTATGAGGATGACTATTACGCAATTAATCACTTGCTAACAAAAATCAACTAACCAAATGTCATTAGTACAGAGGTCCAATAACAGTACATCACTCATGGTCAGATTGGGTAGGCCGTACCTGCCAGTAACACCCCTGTAGGGGTGACAAAAAAAATGAAAGCTAGGTAAGTCTGGACCCATTCCCCGGCCTAAAGGTGAATGGAAGCAACACTCTCAACAACTGGGAGAAATACTGTTATACAAGTAGCAAAAACCCTACCTCTGTTCTGGCACCAGCGCTGGACCCCATTGACCTTGTCCTATGCAGGGTAAACTGGACTCTTAATTTTGTTTTTCATCATAGGGCTTGTCAGCTTTTTGTCTGACACCCCACCCTGATCCAATTTGTCTTAGGAGACCCTACCAGGAGCAAACTGCTCCTGAAAAACATAGCTCCACATCGCGCCCATAGTTTATATAAATGCAGCTTGCTAGCCGAACTTACTAGCCTCAGATGATACCACTCTCATCCAAAAATGGTCACTTCTGGGTCCAAAATCCAGCAGGAGCCAAAACACTAATACAGAGGCTTCAAAATGCATATCCAAAAACAATAGCTGCCACCTAGAATATGTATAGACCAATATCCATTAAACACAATGAAGTGCATGTGACACAATAAGAAGAGAGATCAAAACAGTCTATTTGACTCAGATCCAGTAATCCTCACTGGATTAGTTCAGTCTTGACAACTGCAGTGAATTCTGAGACTTTCCAGTAACGAAGGCGAAGCTTCAAGAGATATAAGCAGGGAACACTAAAACATAACACGAGGTCCACAGCTGTGACTTTATGCTGCAGATATACCAAAACTCATAATGTAGATAAGTATTTACCTGTGAAAATGTTTGTTTTCTTCATTTAGTCTTTCAAAATACACCTGGATCATTCCATATCAAATCTGAAATAGGTTCCCACTTGACACCCTCAAAATTAACACATATTTTATGTGTCATGCTCTCTTAGTACACGTTGGTGAGTTGAAGTTTTGAACTTTTTAATAATTCATTCCAGCATTTTTCACCCTGGGGTGGTATTGGATATGCTAAAATTTAGAAGGTATAAAGAAAGCAGACTCACTGTGAAACAGATCGAATAGGTGATTGCCTACAATTTAAAACTCACCAAACAGTTAGCTACAATAAAAAAAGGCCCACATTTTAATAAATTATTATTATTAATTATTATAAAAGTTGAAAACAAAGTCTACAGCCCTCCTCTGCTCCGCTCCTTAATCCTGAAACCCATCCAAATCAGCTACTGTCCTCCAGATTTCACTCTGTTTGCTCAGATTAGTTCTCCACACTCTCAGCCACAGTTCCCTGTGCTTCTCTTCACACCATCAACCCACTCTGTTCTCTAAGAGCCCATTTTATCATCCATTAATTACATGAAAAATTAAAAGCAGTTTCCAAGAAGAAAAACTTTTTTTTTCTAAGAGTCATAAATACAGCAGTGTGTTACATACCAATGAAGAGGATGGGGAAGGTGATGAAGAGCAGGAAGACATGAGGAACCAGGTTGAGAGCATCCACGAAGCAGGGATTGTTCAGTACGCCCTTTGTCACACTGTAGGCGTTGCTTTTGTTGCCACAAAATGACAAGGCCCTGCCACCATCCAACTGCTCCATATGAGTCCTGAGTCAGTCTGGAAAAATAAGGCCCGACATCAGCTGACACATCGCAAACCACACTAACTACAGACAATTAAGATCATTCTTTATTAAAAACAATCATTTTATTTAATCTTGCAGCAGCAGCTTTGAAGTTCAGACATTTCTGTGGCCTGACACACAAAGTGCACACACACTCTCGGTGCCACACTCAGGCTTGTGAGAGGCACGAGAGCTATTTCAGACACACCGTCCAGTTATGTGCCGGCCGGCTTATGGTGGCTTAATGTTAAGTGAATATTAAGAGTTGGAAAAGCCTCGTCTTAGATCTCATGATGCCTCACAAGCACATCTTCAAAATCTTCAGAATGTGTTTGAAAACTCATTTGTATTCCTTGATACTTTGGTCAAAGATTGCAGTTTTTAAATGCACTCAACTTTACTTGTGACATCATAAAGATCCAAGAATAGAACAAAAGAGAAAAAGAAAAGTCTGCAGCCTACGACAGAGTATTAGGGCCACATTAGGAAAAAATGCATTACTGTTTATTTTACTGAAACTATTTAACCAGCTGTTTTATTATATTTTATGGTATAACATACCCACACTATAATGGATGAGGGTGTAACCATTGGTATCCTTGCATCTGTCCTTTGCCAGCTATTTCACTTTGTGGGAATCCAGCCAAGTCTTCCAGGTTTTAGGGTTTTTCCTTCTGACCAGATGGCGATTTCTGCACCATCTCTTTAACGTCCTTATACGTATCACCACAACATAAATAATTCTTTATTACTAAAACTGATTCTGAAGCACAATTTCACTAATTCATCTACACAAGGCTTTTTGTAGAGGGTGTAACAGCTGTGGCAGCTGTTTAACTTGAAACAACAAGTCCCCAATTTCAACTTTATTTACAAAGATTTGGCTTCATGTGAAGTGCGCTGTTTTAGCCTTGACTCTAACTAAACATGTCCTTTTTTCCCTTTTTTAAAATTAGTTTTGTAACAAAGTCAGATATGATATGCCTCAAACACAAGGGGGGGAAATGTGAAAAATATCAGTAGATTATTAAACACCTCCCAACAGATGACAGTTAGCAGTATGCTAAGCTAATAGATAATATTTATACTTGGTAATAAATCTAAATACTCACCAGATATTAAAGTAAACAGTTTTGTTTTGTTTTTTTTGTTTTGTTTTGTTTTTAATTAAAGAGCATATCTCTACCTTATGTAAAAATGGCAGCAGTGCCCAGGGCGGATAATGAAGCCAATGCCAAAACTGCAGTTCCTCTAGTGACCACTTGAGGCTGCCTCTAAAAGTGAGTCAACACCCAAATGCTCCCATGTTGAATGATCAAACTACAGCAGAAATAACCATCTTTACAGTCTGGTACAAACAAAACAAAACAAAACAAAAAACAGATTTTGCCTCTTTGGATAGTTACCCCCTTATAACCGCTGTACTGGAGTGACATTTTTATGACCTATTCTGGAGTTGTACTGCTAAATATTACAGTTAGGGGTGTGACCACTTTCTAGCTCTCTGCAGACCTCGCCTTCGCTAATTCTACTCAGTAAGTTGGATATTGTGATTGTGCTGCGAGAGCATTTTTTTATTCGGACAATCTGAACAGTAATTATGGCTTGCTGTCAGGTACAGCCCATCCAAGAATTCTGTGCTTCAGTTTTAGTGAATGAAAAACAAATATTTTTACTTAGCATAAATTAGCAGTTATGTGCTCTGGGTTTTGCACCTGTAGAGTTGGATGCACCTTGCTACCCAAGCATGCCATTAGCTAGTGCCCCTCTGTGTGTGTTCCCAATCACTTTTTCTACTTCATTATCACTTCTGGCTTCAGAAAACTAACATGACACCTGCCAAAATGTTAATGTTGAGGCTTAAAAATGCAAAGGCTAGTTATTGAATGACTACATGGTGGTTACATTCAACTTTTATATGCAGCCACTACACAGCATTCTGTTGCCTTATTGCTGAGAAATTATCACTGTGTGACGTACAGGAGAAGAGTTTCACCTCAAATTTCTGCCTAATGTTAGCTTCTTTACTTATTTGTTTATTACCGTATTACTTTCCCTTTTACTACCATCACATAAGGATATAATTAATGCACGTGGATCATTTCACCTGGAAGTACAAGTAAGTTAACCTTGAACACCTGCGTTACACTTCAGCCCAGTACTTAAACTACATGAGGATAATTCAGGAACCTAATTTAGAGTTGTTTAAATTGAGGCAGCTTAATAAGAAATACTACAATGGTAGCTTAGTAAAACCAAGTGTCTTACCTCAGAGTAAAGTAATAATCCTTATCAACACCGTCTCATTCAGAATGCTTGAATTTAAAAAAAAATGTAAATAAAAACAAACACAAGGAAAACAGACAAAGGAAAGAAAGGAAGAAAGGAGGGAGAGGAACAGAAACAAAATACGGTGAGAGTTGGAGAGGGAAAAAGTTGATTATTTTTAGCTCCGCAAAAGATTCAGCTGCTCCACTCACTGCTGCCTGCCTGTGTGGATGGTGTCACCTTACACCGTGTATGATAAAGCGCTTCCATCCAAGTCTTTCAAAATAAAACCTTTGTATTTGCATATAAACTGAGTACTGTGGGTGTGCTTACACTGAATTACTCACAATCCATAGTTAAATATAGAAAAATGCTAATTGTCTATCATTGCAAATTTCCATAATGTGGCTCCTGATGCAGAACAGGTTTTCTACTAATTGGAGTAAGAAAGCAGTTTCTTTCAATACAATAGACAAGAACTATGTAAGAACCAGTCCATATAATAATTTAGTTGTTTTAAAAATATAATACAAAGATCATTATTTATAATATTTATAATTATATTTATCTATACCTTAGTTTATAGTTTATCTTTTTGGCAGCTTAGTTCAACTTAAAATAGGAGTTCATGATGACAAAAAGAACAATTGCAAAATTTACGATATAACTGTTTAGTTTTTTTTTAATAATCACTGTTATTACCAGCACATGTGACACAACAATCTTAAAGTGAACAGTGTATATTCAACACTTTATGACCCCAATTTATTTAAAACACCTTGTACAATGCAGGAAAAACATGAAGTAATACTAATACCAGCATATTGAGGCAGTTAAATATTTAAATACTATATATGCTTTGAATACAGACATCTCCTATAATACTTACTGTGCTCTTTCCTGTTCGTTCTCTGCACATGTATAATGTCATCATGTGTACCCATGTTAAATGCATTCACCTAATCTGTTACACGTTACACCAAAATGTCCTTGTGTCATTTTCACTTATTATTTTAAATTGTTTGTGTTCATTTTCACTACACATATTCTTGATCCCACATTACATTTGTCTCTTTTTTGCCTTTCAGCCTGTGTTGTATGATCAGCAGTTTCTATAAGCTAAACATCCATTTAGTTAAAAAGAAAAAAAAGGAGTTTTATTTTGAAGGTTCAAACCTCATAAATTTCAGTAAAACTCTGAGTACATTCAGCCAGCTTGATACAAAGTCGCCTCCTATCAGATTTCCAAACTTGTACCAGTTTAGGGGTGAGAAGGAGGTTTATTATAGGCTTCCTCAACAGCCTGCTGACATGTCAAGAGCAAAGTGGATTTACAAACATGCAGCTAAAGAAATATCGCTTAATCTGGCATATCTACTTTTATCATGTGCAGCATTAAACCTCTATAGTGCAAACAATCTGTCTGTATGATTGTATGAATATATTAACCTTAGTTGGAAAATCCAACATTTTTTAAGTAAATCACACAGAAATAAGCGTAAAGTCATTAAATTAATATTTTATTTAAAATAACTAGAATTAATTGATATGAGATATATAGAAATAGAGTAAATATAATGCTATTTTAATTAACAAGGTGAAATTAACTATCCTTAAGGGACCTCAACCTGCTCTAATGTTTTGGCATGTGCACATTTATAATGATGAACACTTTAAACTCTTTAATCTGATTTCGTGTGGTTGCACACACAGTAGCTTGATATGGGAGATCATCCCTAAAACCTGAGTGAATCCCAGAGCCTGCAGGGTACACACGTGAAACTGCTCTGCTTAGCATTAAAACAGGGACCTTTGATGCGGTCAGCGGGCGCACTGAAGAGAGCACATTATCGACTGTATTGTCTTTCATTCATGCAAGCTGCTGCACTCAGAAGCACGAGGTTCAAGTCTTGCATGCATAGAAATACCTGAAAAAAAAAACTGATGGAGCGGGGAGGGGGGATCAATCGGGTTTATTTTCACGTGTCATTCAGCGTCCTTCATTGTGATTCAGTCCTGCCACGCATTAATATCAACAAAACTCCATTCAGAAATCAAACAGTTAGAAGACTTTCAACGCGCGGACCAATAGAAACAGACATATTTTAAAGATGTGTGATTTTTCTAAACCAATGTGATCCAATCTTATATTCGGCAAGAATAACTGAAATAATAAGAAGATGTAAATGTATAAATCCTTAAACTTTTTAAACTGTACCGCTTGTAATCGACCCAGCCTCCTTCCACGACCAGCAGCAAAACGCCTTGTTTTCCCTGAACTGTGTGTGCACGGTGCATTACACGGTGCCGAAATGAAGACTCACATCTCAAAGACTCCGATATTTTACACTGTTTATTTTGAAGCTACACGCCAGCAGTAAGAGCCAAATCGACTCAAACTGGAGGAATGCTCAATGAAGTCTGGCTGTCTCACATCTCTTAACGTCCTCAGTTAAGACGTCGTGTTACGGCACACTGAGGATGCTGTCGCCTGGTTGCGAATGACAGAAGAATAAAGGAGAGCTCACCCCAGCACTTACCCGACCTTTGACGCAGGTTTGCGGGTCACGGCGTCTCTTCCGCAGTCGTTATCCCCGTTCGGGGTGTCTTATTATGATTGCGGTTTATACTGAAGGCACGGTGACAGGAAATGCTATATATTACGACTACTAACGTGTCCGCTCAGAAGCCGTTATGGCGCTCGTGCGGTACAAATGATACGCACGCACTCTCAGATATGATGGCTGTCTTTTTTTTTTTTTTTTTTTTTGTGCATGTGCATGATAGAAGGATAAATTTAGGTCAAACTAAAGACAAATGAGCGTTAAATCGGCCTTTTTCAGAGAAGCTGTTTTTAAGCTGGCAAATTAGGAGTATGTTTCAAATGAAATAAAGGAATTTTTTCCCCCAGGTTATGATATGAGAGAAAAAAAATGAAGACTATTTTAACTTATGTGTGGTTGGTAATATAAGAGCCATAACAGTGTCTCAATGTTAATAGAGTTTTTAAATATTGTTTTTTTCCCATTAATTTTATTTTGAAAAGTGTAAGCTCTATTTACGGCACAGCACAGCAGGAGGGGGCTTTGCAGTGTGATTGCACCTCTAAGGCTACGTTCACACTGCAGGTCTTAATGCTCAATTCCGATTTTTTGATCAAATCCGATTTTTTTGTCTGCTTGTTCACACTACAAATAAAATGCGACAGCAAACGCGCGCTAGTGTGAACGCTCAAAGCGGCCCGCATGCGCAAAAGAAGACGTCACACACAACGCGCTCTGTTTAGACCCAGAGCAAACAGTATTGTTTGACTGATGGCCCTTAATATAAAGACTTCGGACTTTACGTTTCCCAATTTTTGCTTTAAGTTATTTTGTTATTTACATAATAATGTAAATAACCTAATAATTATCCTTATTGCAGTTTTAGAGGAGCGGTGCTTCAAAGGATAGTTGCAGATTTCTGTCAGAATCTGCAGATTATACAGTACAAATAAAATGTTCACGTTGTCTTCCCAACAGTTTCACTGACATCTGCACTGGATGGCCAGGAAGCGTTCGCGATGTCTTCTCCGGCGCTGATAATTGGCGTCCGTCTTGTGTCAGTGACGTAAAAGACGGATTTAATACGACTTGACCGTTCACACAGCAGTCGCTTTCTAAAACGTCGGATATGTATCGGATTCAGTACCACATACGAAAGTGACCCAGATCGGATTTGAAAATATCGGATTTGTGCCGTTCACACTGTCAGACCATGATCGGATATGGGTCGCACAGGGTCAAAAAAAATCGGATTTGATGCGCTTTCGCCTGCAGTGTGAACGTAGCCTAAGACGGGGACACCTAACGGAAGACTTGTGCTCAGTGCTTGATATTTTTATAAAGTTAAAAAAAAAAAAAAAACAGTTATGAAGGTCATTTGTAGAAAAGAAACACCTCCATATTTGGAGGCCTTCCAAATTTCTGTTCCTTCTTGACAGGACCTGACAGTCCAAATTACTGCCCTAAAAACATCCATTTAAATATGTAAAAATTGATAATTCAGCTATACAGATCAAGGATTGTTGACTTAACTTAATTCAATTCAATTCAATTCAGATTAATTTTTAAAGTGCCAAACCACAACAACAGTCACCTTCAGGTGTTTTATATTATAAAGTAATGACCCTACAATAAAACAAAGAAACCCCCAACAATCAGATACCCCCCTGGCCCAAGAGCAAGCATTTGGTGACAGTGGGAAGGAAAAACTCCCCTTTAAGAGGAAGAAATCTCCTGCAGAACCAGAGGGAGGGAGGACAAAAAGGGGGTGTCCAAATTCATAGGCTGCATCCTCCTGAGGCTGCATGTGTAGGCCGATTACATCACAGTGACGCAACAAAGGCGTCGCTGTGATATAATCGATGTGTGATGTAGACTCCGAATGCAGCCAACAAATGCGTCCTCCTTTTCCCCAAATTTGAAGGATGGGTCGGGTGTGTCCTTCGTGGCCCACCATATCCCAGAATTCATAGCGCGGCCCAGCCAATTCCAGTTTCCAACAATGGTGGCCGCTACTTAGTTTTAATATTACTCTTATTACTCTTTCTGGGTCACAAAATAAACTTTTGTGATATTTTCAGGCGTGAATGTGGGTGTGTAAACTTCAAATATCTGCTCGGTTTATCAAGATATCACATATTTGCAAAAGTTCTCCGACGTTTTTGGAGACGTCTGTTATCCAACAGCTCGATAGCTAGCCGGGACAATAACAGCGAACTCCCAGCACATCGTTTTTTTCTACTCAGGTTAAACATGATATATAAGTCACCTAGATAACTTAAAAATGTTATTGTTTGGCTTTTTTCTGTGTTTTATTTGTTCGTGAGTAAATCGGTTTAGCTGAGATTAAAGTTATAGTTTTCACATAGCTCAATAAACGTCAAACGGAAAACTGATTAAACAGAAGTGTGAGATGATCGAGAATTTACGCCAGTGTCTTGTTATATTTTAGATAGAAAGGACCAGACAGCCGAGTCTATTAAACTTCACCAAGACAGCTGGTGACGCAAAACTGAAGGTTAGACTGTCCAATTTCACAGCCACTCACTTCCGGCCTACCCGGCCTTTGGAGGACCTGGCCCATGTAGACCACGAAGGCCGGGTCCTCATATGGATACAGCCTATGAATTTGGACACCCCTAAGGACAAACCGTGGAAGAGAGTCAGAGATTAATAATAACTGATGATAATTGACTGGACTCTGTATTTTGAGTCCTCCGTTTTATGGTTCAAGTCAGCAAGCTTAGATAGTGGACAGTATCCAGAGATCCAAGACTGTGGACGCTTTCTCCAAGACGGACTGGTGTCAAGGCACCACTCATGTTCAGCATCCAGGATCTCTGCAAGACCCCAGTCAGCAGGACTCGGAGATCCAGAATCATCTCAGATGGTGTGAAGGGCGAGGTGTTCAAGGTGAGGCTCACTGATCGATCAGGTGTTCCAGCTCGTTGCTGGGGATGTTCAAGACATGAACAGCCTTACCAACCTCCACAGCATGGCCTTGACCCATGCGAGGATGCTGTTCCGTGGTCAAGAAGTAGCAGGTCATTACTGCTGAATATGAAGCCAACCAATGGCTACCTTCTGTGCCTTTTCTGGGTGGATTTCACAAAGAAGAACACCAACAAGCTCCGAAAAACGACCTGTGCCTAGTGCAACAGGTCCACTAAATCTACAAGATGATGGAGATCATGACCCATGAGGTCATGATCAGTCAGTGGTCAATCAATGACCTCAAGGAAACAGTCAACAAGGAAACGAAGGTCTTCTCATGTATCTGCCCTCTGCATGATGTGCCCATCTGCAAGAACAAATCTGCATTCCACATGCTCTGGCTGTAAAAATAAGCACAGTTGAATAGAAGTAGTGAGGAAAAAACCCTGCTTCTCCCTTTCTGATGATTTTTTTGAATCACTCAATACTGTCAAGTCTTATTTAATTCAGAATGATGTTGATTCTGGAAGATATGTTCCAGTTTGGCATAACGAGGATCTATAATAGAGTCACAGCTTTGGATAGTGACTAAAGGAATAAGATTGCAAAAGAATAAAACATGAGGAACTTTGATATGCATAAGAAGCTTTGCAAAGCAGCTGCTAAAATTGATATATTATGGAGATCTTCCATTATTATTAGAGGATTTCTAGAGCATTAATTTGGTTTGAAACATACTGAGGACATTTAATAATATTTCATCTGGCCTGGGAAGGCCTCAGGATAACCCCAGGAAGAAGTAGAAAGAAGCACTGGGGAGCATTACTTATGGACTTCCTGCTCAAAACGCGGTCAGTCTATAAATCAAAAACATATGCTGTTTTGTATTTATCGCCTTCATTCACTCTACGCCTCGAGATGAAAACAGAAAATTGCATTTAGTGTTTTTATCAAAGAAGATAGGAAGATGGGATCTTATCTTTCTATTCCCTTAGGAAGAATAACATATTGAAGCACAAGCAAAGTAATTACTCAGACTTTTACACCCATGAGAGGACCCAACCTCCAGGGCTGGGGAGAGTGGTCTGGAGACCCCTGTAGTGCTGGGATATGTTCTTACAAAGGTTACAGATCCTCAACACGGAGCCTGGGACTCCATTTGCTTTTGTGTCCCAGCTGAGAGGCCACAGCCTGAGGGCAGCAGCCAAACCAGACGTGTGTGTGGGAGGATTTGTCAACAGGGACACCGTGAGCTATCAGTGGGTCTGAGAGTGTCTTTACTGCATGGCTAGGCGACGTGTGAGGAGATTCTCATCCACCAGTGTTTCCCAAGAAACTGACCAGGGGATTAATTTGACCTGTGCCCCGTAAACACACATACACATTCACATTTACATCACTTCAGGGGACTGTACGTACCAAGCATTCCCATATCAAGTACTTTAATATTCGTAATCCTAAATCAAAGTCATCACAGCGAAATTTTTATGATTTTCCTTCTTCATTTGGTTTGAGTCCCCAGAACAGATGTAAGGGCTCTGCTTTGTGTGTGCATGTACACACACAACGAGTAACACACAAACACACACGCACAAAATGCCTCCGTGACTTTTTTTTTAATCCCCCCATGGTTTCACTCCCACTCACCCTCTCTTCCTCTGTTCTCACATACTCACACACTAATGGCCATTAGAAAAAAAAACCCAAACAGATGTTCAACTTTGACCTCTGACCCTTGTGTCACCAAAAGAGGAAGTAGCACTTGTGACCCACAGTGACACCCTAGAAAGGCAGATGATGGAGGGAGGATGGGGATTAAAGCACTACTGAGATTCAAATGTGTGTATTTATTTTAACTGTGTGTGTGTGTGTGTGTGTGTGTGTGTGTGTGTGTGTGTGTGTGTGTGTGTGTGTGTGTGTGTGTGTGTGTGTGTGTGTGTGTGTGTGTGTGTGGTTTACAGCGTGAGAAAACTCTTTCTTGAGGGAAGTGTTTGACCAACAAGATGCTCCAGAACAGGAAACGGGGACTGATCCCCTCTCTCACACACACAGATTTGTACCAGCATCCTTTATAAGGACGCTTTTTGTCATAATTAAGTATTTAACCCCTGACATTAAGCCTTGTAACCCTGACTCTAACATCAGGAACGTCAGTCTTTGTTAGCTGACAGCTGTTTAGCTGTTCAGTTTTGAGCTTTCTATGGTTATGTGAGATTCCAGCTGCTGATGTTCTCCATGTTTCTCACATCTTCTATGCATTATTTTTTCCTCACTCCTGCCTTCCTCACCTGCTCTCTCCTAATATGTTTCACTCACTTCTGATTGTCTCCTCACATGTTTGACTCAGATCTCTTAAATCTTCAATGAAATTCCACCTGCTTCCCACAGGTGCGTATTTGGATCCTCATTCTGTTTGTCATCCGATCTTACAGTTTATAATTTGATTTCAGTTCTTTTGCACATTGTTCAATTCAGTTCAATTGAACTCAATTAAATAAGTAAGTAAAATGTATTTATAAAGCACTTTTCACACATAAAGATCACAAACTGCTTCACATGCAGACTGGAAAAGGCAGGAATCAATCTGCTGATCTTCTGATTGGTAGATGATCTACTTTACCTCCAGAGCCACAGCCACCCCAACATGTGAGATATGGGTGTTGTATCTGTAATATGAAGCAAGCTCAACATGATCCAGATTATCTTTTCCTTATCTGACTTCACTTGCCCTATCCTCACTAGTCAGACTAAATGAAACCTAGCACATCCACGCTGATCTTTGAGTATAGTCCAGTCCAAAGTGGTTTTTCACTCACATCCAGTCCTCTCATTATTAATTTTAATACACACTCAGTGCTGTAATGATGCCCAGTGTGAGGACGCTTTTATAAAAACAACACATTTAGCAGACAAAATTCACTGAAAACTTCCAGTTTCTTAAAAACAAATGTAATCTTACTCTGCAAAACAGTCTAACTGTCCAAATAATATCTTTGCTCTTGAAAAATGATCTCTTTTCCAAATACGTGATCACTTTGCAAGTATAACTCTTCGTAACCTGCACCTAAATCTTCTTTTTTGTTCTCCGTAAGTAGTCAAGTCCCCAGCATGACATTAATACACACATATATACACAGAGATGGGGTATTAGTCTGTGCTGCCACCTTTTGGGAACTTGCTGACTGTTGCAGATGGCTGCTGCAGCAGCAAAGCAATTAATCAAACTTCAAACTGAAGCCACCAGCCAGGAGATGACAGCGCATTATTTTCTCTGACACTTGAAGGTTATCTGAAAGACAGCAGAGATAGCATTCACCAGGAAACGCTGATTGCACATTCAAAACTTTTGCATTGGATTGTTCTGCTTGGTGAAGCCTGTGATTCGACAGCAGCCAGCCGTTAAAAGTCTCTAATGAAAGGACGCCAATCTGAGCGCAACGTTATTCCTGCAGATTAAAGGAAATTAGTTCTTTTATTTTTTAATCATTACCACAAACAGATGAGACACAGGTAGGCTTGATGAGACAGGACAAAAAAAGGGAGAAGTGTTTGACAGCTTCCTTGCTGCTAAAAAATCCTGACGATCCAAACTGCCAGAAACATCAGAAATGCACTGAAAGTAAAACTCTCAATTTACTCATCTACTTATTTTATGCTTCAGTCAAAATGCATCAAAATCATAGTTTACCTTGTCTGACACTTTCTTCTCAACTTCTTCAAATTCTCTTCATCTTACGTTTCTCCTTTTCTAATGCAGGTACAGGTATGTCTATATGACTGGAGACCATCACCCCACCTTCCCTTACCTACTCTGTCAGCGCTGTCAGGGCTGCTTCATTTATGTAACCAGTTTAATATTTACTTTGTCTGACATTAAAAATGTCTTCAACCTTTGAAGCTTTTCACTCAAAACTGAGAAAGAAGTTATTTTTTCATTTTTATTTAATTGAATTAAATTACATCTATTTTTTAGGCATTACTTTCTTGTTCCAATAAGTTCAAAGAAAGTAAATTGAAAGATTCTTAAATAATAACAGCGGCCAATGAGGCGAGAAACATGAGTAACAAAGGTAGTGACATGAACCGAATGCAAAATAGTTTAGAAAACTTTATTTATTTTAGAGCATTTTAAGTTTGACTGATTAACAAATAGTTTCAGCAGCATGTGCAGGCCTGTGTGAGAGATGCATTTACTTTACTAAAGTCTAATATGAAGCAGGGTTTGAGTATGAAGTGTTTACTTGCAAATGATTAACAACTACTGAGCCATGAACCGGCCCATAGGTGCAAATCCCATCAGTGGTATCCATAGGCAACCACAAGCACCTGTCTATAGACAGTGTGGTCACGTCACTATTCATATAACAGACTGTGAAGTCCTGGCAGCAAATCATTAAGGTAAAATAAAATTTTATGTTCTGTTAAATGTTCTCTGTAAACGTTTACTGTCACTTTATTGTTAATGGCAGGTGACTCTTTTTTTTCTCCCGTTGCCTGTTTTACAGGTCCTACATGACCAACAGGAGGCGTCCTTGCCTTAGTTTAATAAATTTAACATCAGCAGAAAGACCCCAGCTGTATGTTTCATCATCTCCGTGCTCTCCATTGCCCATTATAAGGCTGTTCATTTATTTCGGATTTAAAACAGATGCTGGGCATTTAGAGCAGGAAATATGCAGGTAGGATGAGACGCAGGATTCATTATTATTATTGATCTCACAGCTGGTTTAGAGAGGCTAAAAATCTGAGTGATTCTCATGCTGTTTAATAAAAAATATCCATTTGTAACATTAATTACAGGGTTGAATATGGTCTCCTGCTATACACGTGGTGGTGATTTACTACATCAGTGAGTCTATAGGAGGTATAACTGCAGGTCCTGAGGTATTACTTTCTTGTCTGTGCCTATAAACAGACAGTAAACACCTCAGTGAGGACAGGTGGAACTTTATAAGTGTTTCTCACAAGATCTACCACTTGTACACAGTACAGATTCAACTTTTACTTCTTTTTCTATGTGGTTCATAACCATGGGTCATTATAGCAGGGACACGAGGGAGGAGGATTTATTTTTAAGTTTTATGAGCAAGGTGATTGTTATTGTTTTTTATAAGAAAAAATACATTTATTTAAGTAGCATGAGAACTGACATTTGAACAAACATAAGCTGTCACTAACTGCATGAATGTTGTCCACTGTAAATGTGTCCTGACACAAGTGGCTTAAGAAACCTTTATCATTGTTACTTAAGTGTTGTGTCATATCTGGTAACATATCATATTATTTATTTCACGTAATATTAATACTGACAATATTTTTCACCATGAATAGCTGAACTCGTCAGAATTTTTTCATAACTGCACACAAATCATTGTCATCAACCTCACAAAACCGATGGAGTTTAAACTAGTTTAAGAGTAAAGAGGCTTGTACCAACTGTGTTAGTTTGAAATTTTAGGACATTATGGCACAATAGAAAAAAATGTAAATATCATATTAAGAATTTTTATTTCAGTTGTGATAAAGAAAGACAATTCAACATTACAAGAAGTATAAAACACATCTTTTTTAGGGAAAAAACTTTTCATATACTCTCATGTTAAAACAATTGTGTTGATAAAATTGATATTCATAAGTTTTAAAATCTTTGTAAAGCTTTAGTGGAGTCTTTCCAGATATGTAAGCTGCCAATTCCATGGGCACTGCAGCCCCAATACCATCAGAGAGGCAGGACTTAAAAAACAAGCCGGATGGTCCTTCTCTTTGGGAATACGGCACAAATGTTTGAAACTGAAAATTCTCTGACCTCAGAAAAGCTTTTCACTTTCAGTCCATTTTAAATGAGCTTTAGCCCAAAGAAGACAGCAGCATGACTGGATCATGTTTACATATGGCTTCCCCTTTGCATGATAGAGCTTTTGTGCTCACAAATAGGGATTTCTGGAAGTGTTCCTGAGCCCATGCAGTGCTTTCCATCACAGAGCCAGGTCTGTTTTTAATGCGGTGCTGCCTGAGGGCCCAAAGATCACAGGCATCCAGAACTGACTGTTGGCTTTGTCCCTTGCGCACAGAGATTTCTGCAGATTTTCAGAGTCTTTTGATCATATTTTGTGGGACAGATGAGATGAGATATTCAACCTCTGTCCATCGTCTGAGAAACTCTGTCTCTCTAAAATCCTCCCAGTCACATTACTGACCAGTTGCCACTTTAAACTACTTTTCCAGCCTTCTGTTGCCCGGGTTCAAAATTTTCTGAGACCTCAAATGGAATTCAGATGGAGCTGATATTTTTCTTAAAATATTCTTAAAAAATATTTCTTTTTCTCAGTTGAAACTTTTGATGTGTTTTCTGTTTTCTATTGTGAATTAAACTTGTGAGATTTGCACATCACTGCATTGTGTGTTTTATTTACATGTCACGCAGCATCCCAACTTTGTGTTTGTATGTGGCCGACATGAAAGCCACTGGATTCCTCTACAGCTTGTTCTTGTGTTGTAAGAACCAACAGTATAAACTTCCGAGAAAGCTTGCTGTACGTTTTCATTTTAAT
Organism: Oreochromis aureus; assembly: GCF_013358895.1. Lineage (NCBI taxonomy): Eukaryota > Metazoa > Chordata > Actinopteri > Cichliformes > Cichlidae > Oreochromis > Oreochromis aureus. The sequence goes on along the minus strand of NC_052958.1, from coordinate 19,597,166 downwards.
TCCAATTTCCATTTTTTCCTCTTTCTACACTGTTGTTGTGTCATGCTGATTTAGGCCCAGGGGCCAGAGAGTTCATTTTCATATTTTCTATTTGAAAATAAATAAATAAATAAAGAAGCAGGAAAAGCAACACCCCTCTGTTTTGCTCTTTATTTTCTGCTCGACGAGTGCCTTGGAACACCTTCCTTTTGATTTATGGCTTTGCTGTGTTTATCCTGCGTAGCTCAAAGGACAGGTCACAGATGAAAGCACTATCCACATATACTCTAATATCATACGTGCGGCTATTTATTTCCACAGGAAACGCTGTTGAGAGCATGACTCGTTACTCACCAAAACCTGCGGCAGCCTTGGGCAAAAGCCAGACAGAACGTTCTGCATTCACACCGGCACGCAGTGTTCAGGTCAGGCTTCACCAAGGACAGAAGGGCGCTGGGAGAAGAGATTAGGGAGCTGGGTACTCATAACAAAGCCTCGTTCTCTCTCAGAGTCAGAGAACTGCAATGGCCAAGAATCACATCTAGTCCTTGAGTGGTGATACTGCAGGCCGGCTGTCACCCAGCTCTAATATGTTGGCCATAAAGCAGCCACTGAGACCTTCTCTGGAAAGTGAGAAAAAACAGAAAAACAAACCCAGCTTCATGTTTAAAATTCCAGCTTGTTGTAAATATTCTTTCTTTGCCGGAGGCATAAAACGCCTCCAAAGGGGAGCAATTCAAAGAGAGAAAACATGGCAGGGCTGGATGGAGGCTTTTCACTGGGTTTTATGTCCGGTTGTGATGGCAAACAGATCCTGCAGGAGGTACTGAGGTTTCCTGACAATTTTATTGTTTGTATATCAGCAGGAGAAATTTAATGGTAGCAGCACTGATTCACACACTACTATCATACCTTTGTACTTGTAAATCAGTTTTGTACTTGTAAATCAGGATTTGTATGTGTAAAAAGAATTTGTGTGTGTGTAAAAAAGATTTGTATGTGGACTCAGCCAAAAAATACGTGTGAAACTGTGCACTCAAGTTTCAAGTTACAAGTAGGAATTTTGACCCAATTTTTCTTCCTTTCATCTGATTGGCCAATGTCATGTCAATCACAAATTTAACTATCCAATCAGAGAACAGATCCTAACTGGACGCTAACCGTGTCATTCAAATACATAACTTTACTAAGGCTATCCCTCAAAACATTTTATGTACAGCATATAATTTTTTTCAAAACCCTGATTATAGATCCCCTGACCTCCCTAAACTCTTAGTAAGTGGACACAACATTACAGCTAACAGTCTGAAAAACTCCCAAATTAGGGAATTATTTACTAATGCTTTTTTCCCATATAGATCCAATCCAAATTCCATCTCACATCTGTTCTCCGGTGACCAAAAGAAAGAGATCAGAAAAAATTACCTAAAACTTCCCATTCTTCCCAAAGCTAAGGAGGTCCACTATAAAATCCTCTCTGGTGTTTACCATTCCAAAGATTTTCTCAGACGTAGCTTTGCTATTGATAATAATTCTTGCTCTTTTTGCGATGGGGATATTGAATCAACAGAACATTTATTTTATGATTGTATATTCTGTAAAGCCGTGTGGATCGATGTGCACTACTGGCTTTTCCCAAAGATTCCAAACTTACTTGAATTTTCTAAAAATGATATTATCTTTGGATCTCTAAGAAAAGAAAAGAAGCTTGAAAATGTTTTAAATGTAATAATTATTATGGGTAAATTCTTCATTCGCAAATGTCGTTTTCTGAAAACAAAGCCGTCCTTTTTTACTCTTCACAAAGAACTCTGCCTCTTCTTCTCATCTATAAAGTTTATGGACAAAAAACAAACTCTGGATCTGTATCATATGATTAATGAACTAAATCTGTTAGAAAACCCCTAAGGTATAATCTCTTTTATGTCTTTTAGTTATCTTTTGTTTTTTGTTTGTTTGTTTTCTTTGCTTTTGTTTGGGGTTTGTTTTTGATTTTATTTATTTATTTGTTGTTGTTTGTACTTCCTGTTCATTATCTATCTTCTATATGTTGGAATACAGCCTGTTCTGATACTATTTCAAGTTGGAAAAAAAAATCTTTGTAGAGATTGCCATATTTATTGTACATTATAGAGGGGGCCGAGCAAGATGGCGGCGTAAAGAGAGTATTTTTCGAGCTCTCAGCACTAAAATGTCATAAAGCAGTTTTATAGCACCTATTTGACGTCTTTCTAGCTTCCAAGACTTTTTTGAAGATCAGCGTACTAAACCTGCTAAATCTGAAACCAAATTTATTAACAACAACATGTCGAAATCTGCTCAGAAAAGGCTGAGTAACTTGAGCAAACCACATGCAACTAGCATGCTAGCTAGCAACCACTACCTGAAAGAAATGGACTGTCAGCAGATGGTTGAAGAAGAATTTCCACCACTATCAGTAACGCCTTCCAAGCCTCCAGGTCGTTGGCATCTCCAATACAAACTTTGGTTGGCAAGATATGCTTTTCTAAGCATTCTAAAAACAATAATAAATCTATCAGATCTTTATTTCAGAGTAGTATAACCACGGTGCCATATGTAATTTTTTTTGTGGAACCGGTTGTCTGATGGTATTATGTAGAACGAAGTTTGGAGACTCAATCAATCAATCAATGCTTTATTCGCCACATGCAGGTTGCCCTGAAGTGAAATGGGACCCCCCCCCGACCTTACACACACAACACAGACATTACATGGGGATACAAGTCGGAGATCGGTAGCGTTACAGAAAAACACTGAAATGTACACTACAATGGGAAAGTACAAGAGGAAAAAAAGAGACCTCTACTTATGCTGTGCTTCCATGGTAGGACAGCATGAGAACAGGAAACAAAAAAAACTCCTCTGCACAAAAAAGCACATAAATGTCCACAGCACAACTTTGTGAAAGACATGACAAGCCACAGGATTGGGTGGGGGGTGAGGAGTAATACGAAGCGAACACAGCAGCCGCCCTGCACAGCGCTACCATTCCAACGCGGCACACAGACCCTCCGTGTTCCCCCGCAGGAAACAAGCATCGAAGGCGTTTGGAAGGGGAGGGGGATGAGTGTGTGCTTATCAGTGTAAGTGTATGTGTGTGCGTGTCCATAGTTCAGCTGAGACAGTGTCCTTCGCCCTGCTAGGCTAAGTAAACAGTCTTCCAGCCAACCCAGGTGGCCTTGCATGGAATGGGAAGGAACAGACTAAACACAGTCGTTATCAGGGTGTTGTTTTTCGGCTCCAGCCTCGAGACCGCATGAAGTGATGGTGCTTTTTACTTTAGTGCGAACAGCTCATATGAATTTCAAAGCAGTTCTACAGTCCAACACTGGTCTCTCAATCTCCCGTTGGAGAGCCGCGAGCTTCGGCATACTTGCGTTCTGTGATATTGTCATTTCTTGTGCTCAAGGAGCCGATTTCTGAGAACCCACGGCAGTGTGCCTCCCCAAGATGTCATCCGATTTGCGCCCAGAGATCTTATTCCGAGCTAGCCCTTCCGAGATGTATCCAGTCTGCAGTCAGAGATCTTATTCTGAGTATTCACAGCAGCCGTAGCCTCTCCAAGATCTTATCCGTGCTGCACTCAGTGAGCCCAGTTTGAGAAACTCACGCCTCTCCCATCGTTCCAATCCCAGCGGGCAGCTTTGTGGGGGTTTGAACAGCCGGTTCCGCTTTCTTAATTCTTTGATAAGTCAGGGCCAAGCCAGCTCCGATCCGCCAGAACCCTGTTACCATGGTTCCAAATAGGTAGATATCTTCAGCACTCAGGCTCACCCAAGCCAGACTTCTCTTTGAGAAAGGGGTGTCAATTGCATTTAGGGACCAGTTGATCCAATCCATAATTCCTCCTTTAGGTTTTAGAGAACAGACTGTGAAAGAATGTTCCAGGGAAAAGTAATAAAAAACACGAGACAAGACAAGGACATGAGGAGCTAAGCAGGAAAGATAAGGGAGAGGAGAGGAGAAAAAGTGCGACTGCCTTCGCTGAGAGGCAAACGAGAACTCCCTAATCAGTTTTTAATTACCAACAAAATTAAAGATATTTCTTATAAATTAATACACAGAATTTACCCATCTAAAGATTATCTTCAAAGCAAATTCAAATTAGACATTGATACAAACTGAAGCTTTTGTAAAACTTGCAAGGAATCTACTATACATCTTTTTTGGTTTTGTAACCTTGTGCAAGACTTTTGGCAGAGTGTATGTGTTTTTATCTCAGAAAATGTATTTAAAGGATTTGTACTGTTTTGGAAATATGTATTATTTGGTCTACACAAAAACCAAAGACAATTCAACATGGATAACAGATATGTGATTAACTTGTTAATCTTAAAGGCTAAATTTCATATTCACAAATCCAAATGTTTAGGAAGACATCCCTCTTTCTATGTATTCTCCTTTGAGCTTGTGCAATATCTTAATTCAATTAAGAACTCTACTAACCCAAAAGCTATAAAAACTATGGTTGTATGTGAAAAAATGAAGATCCTTCAATCACTTTATTCTTTGGCTTAATCAGTTAAACTTTTCCCCCTAGCATGTGTATATTGTAGGTTCTGATTATTGTTTATTTATTTGTTTGTTTATGGTTTACAATTTTTTGTAAGTACAACACCTTTAATGTAATACTGTTTTGTACTGATGTTTAAATAAAGGTTTGAAAAGAAAAAAAGATGTTGTACATTATATTTTTGTGCAACCCCCCCCCCCACAAAAACATAACTGTCGCAATGTTTGCAAAGAGAGGATGCGACGTAAGATTTGCGCATGCGTGGTACCGATCGGGTTTCCGGTACGGATCGGGTAGTGACAGAGCGCTAGTAGCGTTAGCCTGTTATTGGTCTTGTTGCGGATGGCTGTGTAGCCGATGAGTGTGGCACATTGTTGCAGCAGCAATGTCTTCAGTTGGTGGGTGGAGGAGAGTCATTGGCGTGAGGCTGGATGGAGCATTTGAGGGAATCTTCACAGAGTTTGAAAGTAAAATGGAGCAGTGCGAGACGGAAGTGGAGCATCAGCGCAGACTGCTGGAAATCATCCGGAACCCCGAAATAAAGCTGCACAGAATAGGTGTGTAACATAGGCCGTTTATCAATGCCCAAGTACGCGAGTACGTACTCGCGTTCTCGGTGAGTACGTACCCGCCGAGAACGCACGGGAGTACGTACCTGCCGAGAACGCGAGCACGGACTCGTGGGATGTTTCTCAATTCTCAAGTCCGCGAGCGGGGGCGGGGGGAAGATGTGCCGGGAGTCCGCTGTTGAGTTTTGGACGAAATGCATTCTGGGATATTTAGCTGTCCCAAGTCTACACCGATGCATGCTCGATAAAATGGGCGGATCGAGAACACATCCGGGACTTTTTCGCGTTCTCGGCGTGATGCGTACTTCGAATTGGAACAGTACTTGGTCTCCGACTGATGACGTTTCACGAGTACACGAGAACGCAAGTACGCACAAGTACGCATATTGATAAACGCCCATACAGCACGGCAGCAGGTGTGTTTCAGCAACATGTCACCTGGTTTAAGACAAGAAACGTTTCGTTTATGTCGGCATGTGGACACAGAGAGGGCTGACTGCAGAAAAATAAAAACACGTGTTTTTTGAATGGAGCTTGGTGTGAGTGCTGGAGTTAGGAAAAAGTGAGCTTTTACGGGGGCTCATTCTTCTACTAGGAGTCAATAAAATATTTTTTAAAGAGAAATATAACTTTTATAAAATAAAACCACACAGCCAAAACTATAACTATACTCAGGCTCTGTTAGAAAATAATAAATTAAATATTAGACACATCACTATGGAGTCTGTCTTTAATGGCACTTATGTTATCCTGTTGCCAGACAGTTCAACATCTGGCTCATTAGAATTAGTGCAACTTTAAAGCATAATATTAATATATTATAGTATAATGTTCTGTTCAACCCCCTCTCATTTACTTGAAAATTTTATGGTTTAAAATTGGGACAGTTTTATGGTGAGAGAGAAATTCAGGCTTTTATAGACCCTGTGCACAAGAAAATGCTAACTTCCTGGTTTGAGACCAGATGTAGGGTTGTACATTTCCGGTAGCTTTACTTTGCCATCAATCGCTACTGCGAAGATATACTCCAAAATCATGTCCAAAACTCGAAAACGGAAAGATCGCGTTAAGTTACAAAGAGCAGAAGGTGGGAACACTCACTACTGTTGTGTCATAAAAAATCTAATGATCAATTTTGACATTTAAAGAGTTTAGATCGATCAGTTGTTTACATCACTCAACACAAGCAGAACTGCATTACAAAATCAGAAGACACATCGTCCACATTCAGAAGCACATCTCTGTATAGTGACTGGTCTTATGATTTAAACAGGCAAATGTTCAGCATTCAAACTACAGGTGAAGAATAGTCAAACCAGATGTTTCCCCCGTTATGTCGATATCAGCTAGTCAAGTACACACCTACCTACACAGCATGTTAACAAACCGTGAAAAAAAGCCACACAAAAATTGAATGATTGCTGGTAAGGGTTTCTATACATTAGTATTTACAGAGGGTTTGTTGTGGCTTACCTTCAAAATTACAGTGGTCCCTCGCTATAACGCGGTTCACCTTTCACCTCGCTGTTTCGCAGATTTTTTTAGTGCAAGTTTGCATGCTTTTTTTTTTTACATCACATTGTGTCCTGCGTCCTGATCGCTGCAGACGATCTCCTCCGTGACGTCTCTCCTGTACAGTACAGAATCGCTGCATCGATCGCTAGCAGTATTGTATGTCCACGATGTCGACGAAACGTTTTGCACCGTCAAAAAATAAAATTGGCTACTTGATTTCACCTATCGCTGGTTATTTTTAGAACATAACACCCGGGATAAACGAGGGACCGCTGTTTACAGATACAGAGAAATATAAAATTTGAATCCCTTTTCTCTTTTGTCCTGAGGCGCGGGGGGAAAAATATCAACAAGTCGATGAACATCATTTACAGATATATTGGGTAAATGCCCAAGACATCTATAGAAATGTAAATCGCCGCTTGATTCATTCATTTGCTTAACTTGTTTTGGACCGTAAACAAGGCGCGAATAGGACACCGGAAACAAAGCTCCCCACAGGAGTTTCCGCACCGGAAGTAGCATATGCTAACGTGCACATAGTCTATTTCGAAAAGTTGTTGACATATACATGTTCAAACATTTTCTCAGATTTCAGTGTGTGAGGGGGAAATTGTGGACCATCAGATTTTAAAAATTGGAGATGGGCAAAATTGAATGGCCCTTATTCGTCCAGACTTCCACTTAGCTTGAAATTGCATTTGTCCCCTGCCCAGCAACAAGTGACGAAAGAGGAGTTAAGAAAATTGTAAGTCAACAGGAAACATTTGGAAGATGTGAGGGTCGAAACAAACTACCATATATGTTAAAATGTTGATGAAAAAGGGAACTTGTCTAACTGTTTTTAGCTTTCTTAGATGATTGAGTTGCCTAGCGCGAGGCTTTAGCCTTCCGTCAAACAGAAACTGTGAGAACTAATCTTGTCAAACCCGTTTTCAATAATATAGGCTTACCCGGATTGAATTCTCTACAACGGTCATATCATAGTTATGCTTAGTGTATTACTAAGAAGTGTTTTGCATGTAATAGCATACGTGCTTGCACAGTGACAGCTGTCACTAACTGTAACTGATGCATGTTATGTTACCTACTTACGCATGAAGGGGCGTAGACCCTGACCCATTTTTTAACCAGAAAGCACACCGTGTGTGTTTGAGAAGTCTACAATTTTTTGGCTAATTCCTGGAAAATCACTTGCTCAATGGAAATGTGTTAGGAAGAATAGAAAAAGTCTTAAGAAAGGAGAAGTGCAGCGCTCAGAGGATCAGATTAGACTCGTCAACAGTGTTCTGCAGTGTTGAAACTACAATGTCCGCAACATGGACTACAAAATGAGCATGTTTTCAAGCAGAAACATAATATGACAAAAACATATAAACACGTGAATGTTAAAGAACATAGAACATGTGGCTCATAAAAGGCAGTAAATATATTTTTCTTTCCTTTCCACATTTTCAAAGTTGTTCTGTGACTGAAATATTCCCTTCATCCATCACTTAGCCAGTTCAGGGTGTCTGTGGTGGCATATGCTGGCAATACAGCTTCTATATTGTATTGCCAGCATAACTCTAAATGCTGCAGTGCAGCAGCAGATATTGCTAATGCAAACCTATAAAACTATAGCTTCCATACACTTTGATTATTTTAATACAGCTCATTATCTGGATTTAGAGGTTATATAAATTTATGTGAAGGCGAAACCTCGAGAAGAAGCAGGTGTTATTCTTTCAGTGGTGTCCAGTGTCTCCTCTGCTAAAGGAGGCAATAAAAGAAGCAGTGAAGCGCCTTTCCTTAATATTTAGAGAATGCAAACAGCTCTCATTATTAGCCAAGCAAGCTAAGCAAAACGAACTATTTGACAGCACCCCCTTTGTTAGCCTTGAGTAACACATTATCTTTACTTCACCTGAGGCTTTTCTCTAATATGTGCCTCCTCGTCTCCTCCGTCCTCCTGGCTGTGACCCGGAAGTTAATGCCAGGAAGTAATGTTGAAGGATGCCTCAAATCCTGAAATGTATCAGAAGGACAGAGGAGAAAGGAGGCTGATGGAGGAGCAATAAGCAAGAATGCACAAGTGCAACCTGCACAGGAGGAGGAGTCGTCGTCTTTGAACACCCTCATTGTGTCTATACCCCTCACACTGCACCATTTTAATTATGGTGGCCCTAAATATAAAATTATATTATATCTTATTATATTACCCGTTGTTTCTTTTCTTTTATCCCCTCCTCACCACCTCCCGTGTTTGCATGTTTGTTGGAAGGAACTAAGATCTCTTCCACTGCCTCACAAGGGTTTGTAAGTGGGTACAGTGTGATCCACAAGCACACAGTAAGATTTGCAAATGCACACTCTAATCCACACACATATGAAGCATTTTGACCGCACCTAAAACTATTTTACAATGAATAACAATATTATATAAATAACAGTCATTGATGCACTAACTTTTTAACTCCACAACTTTACTAGCGCAAAAAAACCCATCCATTTATTTTCACTTAAACAAGCAGCTGTTTTTTATGTGCATTAAAGCTATATAAAAATTTAACAGTGCAAATGCAAATTCCTTGCTGAAAGTTTAACCAAAGGACATATCCTGAGCATAACTATTTATAATATCCACTAAAGTTAAAAAGAGGTGCTTTGCAACATGAAGCTGCAGTGTGCCAAATAAAAAAGTCAAATACGTATTTTTCGGACCATAAGGTGCACGGGATTATAAGGCACATTAAGCAAAACAAAGCAGTCAGATAAATCAAACTTTATTCAACTCATACTTCTTGCTTCCTCCACTTCTGTACCATTGGTTCATTAATGCTGTATTCTATCACAGCCGCTCAATTCCCATGTTGTTGCAGCATATTAATGACTAACCTCGTGTTGTGGATGGATTATCTCAGTTGTTCTCCTGACTGAAGTTTGGTCCGTTTACAGCATCCTGCCATGCGATTGCATTTGTCCCTAACCATCGGGAACCCTCACGTTAACTTTTATCGAGTGGAAAAGTGTTAGCGTTCATCCTGCAGCTTCACCGTTTATGTTATGCTAACATAGCTGTGTCGCTAGCCCAACTTCAGTAACCTTACAAACGTCACTGCTGTTTAGTTTTCTGTCTTCATTTATGTTGGAAGTGATAGCAGAGCTGTACGTTTGAATTTTTTCAGAGATCTCTCAGTCAGAACATGCTATATCATGCTTAGGTAACTAGCGAAACTAGCGAGAGTTTTTAACTCTCAATGTGCCGGACAGAGTTTTGGACCCAGATTACTCCCAGATTTACGAGCACCTTAGTCTGACACATACGGCAATAACGACGGCCGCTTGCATGTTCTACAAAAAAATGTGCTTTGGGACAAACACCAAAACAGTTCCACATCACTGAAGTTGCACCATTTTTACAAACCAATTCTTGTTCATCTGTTTCAATGATCAACGATCCGCTTTCGTCCTTCTCATTCTCTGTTGCCGCCATGCTTTTTCGGCCATGTGCGTATGAAAACAAAGGCACTGTGCATGCGCGTTTTACCCATATTCTATCGCGATGTTTTATTTTTGTTATCGTTGCCTAACATTATACCGGTATTACCGTGAACAGTATAATATGGCCCAGCCCTACCCCTCGCTCACTTACAAAAACTTAAATACAGGTGTATTTAAGTTGAGTTCAAGTCCCAGCGGAAAACTGGGACACCTGGGCTTCTTCTGTATACCTGCATTTTTTTTGTGTGTGTGTGTGTGTGTGTGTGTGTTTTTTTTTGTTTGAGGGGGGGTCAAAATAAAACAGGTGTTTTTATTAGTTTTTTTTGTTTAGAATAGAATAGAATGCCTTTATTGTCACTATACAGTTGTACACAGTGGTGGTCCATAGAGGAAGTGGGAAGAAAAAGAAAAAGAAAAAAAATTGGGGGGGGGGGGCTGCGTTATCGGTGCATGTGTGAGTGCACAAGTGCAGGTGGTTATGGCTTTGGGGAAGAAACTGTTTTTGAGTCTGTGGGTTTTTGTGCTGACGCACCTGTAGCGCTTCCCTGAGGGAAGCAGGCTGAACATGTTGAAACCACGGTGGGAGCTGTCCTTGATGATGTTTGCTGCTCTGCTGAGGCAGCGGGAGGAATAAATGTCCATCAGGGAGGGGAGAGGGCAGCCGATGATCTTTTGTGCTGTCTTGACCACACTCTGAAGCCTCACTCTATCCGCCTTGGTGCAGCTGCCGTACCATACCGCGATGCAGTAGGTTAGCAGGCTCTCAATGGACGAGCGGTAGAAGGTCAGCAGCAGGTTGGAGTTCAGCTTGTACTTCCTGAGGACTCTCAGGAAGTGCAGCCGCTGTTGGGCCTTCTTGACGACCGCTGAGATGTTGTCTGTCCAGGAGATGTCAGCAGAGATGAGGACACCAAGGAACCGGAAGGTGTGGACCCTCTCCACACACTCCCCGTTGATGTAAAGGGGGGCTAAGTCAGTGCTGTGTCTCCTGAAGTCAACAATGAGCTCTTTGGTTTTCTTAGTGTTCAGTGCCAGGTTGTTTTCTGAACACCATGCTGCCAGCTTCAGGACTTCCTCTCTGTAGTCTGCCTCGTCTCCCTTCGAGATGAGTCCGACTACCGTGGTGTCATCAGCAAACTTGATGATGAGAGTGTTGTTGTGGGTCGAACTGCAGTCGTGGGTGTAGAGAGAATACAGGAGGGGGCTCAGCACACAGCCCTGTGGGGAGCCGGTGCTCAGTGTGCAGTGGAGGAGAGATGAGGGCCGAGTCTTACAGTCTGGGGCGGTTTGTGAGAAAGTCTTTTATCCAGGCACATGTGAGAGGAGGGAGGCCAAGAGTGACCAGTTTGGTGATGAGGATGTCCGGGATGATTGTATTAAAGGCTGAGCTGTAGTCCACGAAGAGCATTCAGTTTATAAATAAACTGAACAGCTCATCAAACCCTCCGCCAGAAACTGAGGTTTATCAATTACAAACAGTACACAGTAACCTGCGAAGGTTAATTTAAATAGTCTGCTGCTACATGTTAAACGTGCTGGGGAAAAAAAATCATGGTTGCACATCCCTGTGGATCATCCCCTGAAGTGAGTATATGCTAACTAATCTGTGCCACACTGGGGCTTCAGCCTTAACACAAGGCTGAACTGCAGTCTGTTTATGTAAAAGAGGAAACGTTTGTAAATCTTACTTTACACTTGCAGATCACATCGTATGCATTTGTAACCTTTATGAGGCAAATGTCTCTCCACACCGTCACATCCCAAATAACAATCTGCTCACGTTTTCTCTCGTGTCCCTTTGTCCCTCTAGACCAACGCTGTATCTGTACAAAGAAGGAGGAGGAAGAGGAAATCTCTATCCAGGAGAAGAATGCCAGTCTGGATCCGGAGGATCAAAAACCTTCACTGATTAAAGAGGAGCAGGAGGAGCTGTGCATTAGTGAGAAAGGAGAGCAGCTTGTGCTAAAGCAGGAAAGTGATGCCTTCATGGTGACTCCTGTTTGTGAGGGCAGTGCCGAGCTTCTGTCCTGTTCTGTACCTGAGAGTCGAGAACAGGAAGGAGTCAACTCAGGAATGCCCTTAAAAATGGAACCAAAACCAAAGGAGGTCTGTAACAACGCAGACACAGACAACGGGCCGTATTCCTGCATGACATGTGGGAAGGTTTTCGGCTACAGCGCTTCCTTCAAGCTCCACATGAAAAGCCACACATTTGAGAGGCCGTACTTCTGTGAAAAGTGCGGCAAAACGTTCAGAAAAAGCGATAAGCTGCTGCTGCACATGAGAACGCACACGGGGGAAAAGCCGTACCTCTGCATCACCTGCGGAAAAAGCTTTAACGACCCGTCGGCGTTCAGGAGGCACAGGGCCATACACACCGGCGAGAAGCGGCATTCTTGCGTAACCTGCGGCAAACGTTTCTTCCACAGCAACAGCTTTCTCTGCCACATGAGAACCCACACGGGCGAGAGGCCTTACCTCTGCACCACCTGCGGGAATAGATTTATCAACGCCTCAAAGCTTAAAAGGCACATGAGGACACACACGGACGAGAAGCCTCACGTCTGTAACACCTGCGGGAAGAGGTTCATTCGCCTTTCCAGGTTGAGGAGTCACACGAGGATTCACACGGGCGAGAAGCCGTACTCATGCCAAATATGCCAGAAGGACTTCGCCTACACCTCTTCCTTGAAGGTCCACATGAGAGTCCACACAGGCGAGAAGCCGTACGTTTGTGAGAAATGTGGGGAAAGTTTCAGTCAGGCGGGGAGCCTAACCTCCCACATGAGAAGTCACATAGGTGAAAAAATGTCCAGAAACACCTGTGAGGAGAAAATTTGAGTGAAAATGAGTTGATTAGGTTTTGGTTTAAAGAGGGTTGTGTAACTTTACTGTGCGTTATACTGTACAAGATGAGTCTGCCATTAGATTCAAGTCTAATGTTGCGCTTATGTGGTGCGTCAGTGGTAATGCTCCAGTTGCACTGCGGGACGCAGCAGAGGACTGCAAAAAAAATGGCTTTAAGGTCTGAAAATTGAAGCCTGCAGTCTTTTTAATGACCAGCAGGAGGCGACTCCTCTGGGTTGTATGGAGTTTATTGATTCATGATCTCAGTGAACGCTTTCCTGTTCGTTTCTGGACTCAAACGCTGGTTTTAGGTTATATTTCATAAAACGTGAAGCACATTTTGTACATTAGGCTCTGTAATAAAGGCAGATGAGGATTAACAAAGTATATTTACTGTCTGACATCCTGGGCAGAAGCTCCCCCACTTGTTTCAACACCAAGATGGTAAAAAACAGCTTGAGGCTTCATGACATGATGTCATGGTGGATACATCCATCTTTTAGATGCAGTTTGTGGAGGCATCTTTTTATGATGAAATCCTTAAAATCTGAGAATTCACCAGCACTTCTGAAGCGTTACATCTCTCATTGTAATATATGTATGTTGGATTATGTGTTAGTGTCTCGTGTATATGAGAGGACTACAGACTTGTTTTTTAATAAATAATATAAGATGGGAAGGAGTGATGAAATGAGAGGCCGGCTGGCTCTTGTGGTTCATCTACATCAGTTGAAATCTGAAAAATCGGCCCTGCCAGTTTTTGTTTTTCTTCTATTTTTAAAGGATTTTTTCTTTGTAAACAAAAAAATGTAGTCTCAAAGAGTGTAAAAGACAATAAAAATTCTTTTCAATACCAATATCTTTTTCTTTATCAATTATTCAAACAGCACTTCCCAAATTAGTGGATTAAATGATTATTGGACACCTACCTGTGACTGACATTAGATTACAATAATAATTATAATAATTAATAGGAGACGGCATGCTTGGTAAATTTGTAATCTGTTATATGAAATAGTGTTTTGGCTATTTTATGATCTTAACTCAGAATTGACTCTGGCTTTCGTTAATAGCTGGAGTTAACTAGCTAGCTTGCTATGGAGACGGTTCACATGTCACTATTATTAAACACAAACTTTTACTACCTTTCGGTACACATGATGGACATTCTCAGCAGAGACAGATGTAACTGTTGTTTGAAGCCACTCTGCACAGCCAAGCCACCTGCAGCAACTGCTGCAGTGTCAGGTTTTCATTGTCCCATCCATCTTATCCATTTTTAAAGCTCCTTCTGACTTCATAACATGGCAAGACAATGATATTATTGGGACAGCTAGCAAAAACAATTTAAAAGTCAACTTCAACTTGACATTTTTGCTTATTAATTGCACTTGCACACACAAGATATTGAGGTGAATGTTCAACTGAATCTCTTTTTATTCAAGCATTAAGGAAATTTACACAATACATTGGAGATATTTAGGGGAAATAAACACTAGACTCATGTCTGGGATAATAATGCTGATTTCAAGCAAAAAACTAAAAAGTCAATAAAAAACATACCCGAGGACAGAGGTGCGTACGGCTGAATACTGGGTGGAAGCAATACATGAAATGTACGTGATGGAGGAGCTGACTTGAACAAAATCAATTGGATGCATTAAATATACGCTCACCAGCCACTTTATTAGGTACACATGTTCAGCCACTTGTTAAAATAGATTTCTAATCAGCCAATCACATGACAGCACCTCAGTGCATGACCTCCTGATCAAACAGCATCAGAATGAAGGCGAAAGGTGATTTAAGAGACTTTGAATGCATCATTATTGTTGGTTCCAGCATTTCAGAAACTGCCGATCTGCTTTTTATAACCAAGCTATACAGAAGAGCAACTCAAACCTTGAAGTAGATGGACTGCAGCAACAGAAGACCACACCAGGTGCCACTCCTATCATCTAAGAACAGGAAGTGAGGTTAATTCCTTGGGTGAAGGTGGGTGGATTGTTCCCAGGCTCTTGCAGTCCACATGCTGAAGTATCTTTAACCAGGACTTTGAACCCCAAGTCGCCCTGACGGTTTCACCGGAGTGTGACTTAGTGGCCGACAAAGTGCGTGTGCATTGATAACAGTACTGTATGAACTTAGAGATTCCCCATCATGTGAGCATGAACCAAATATCTTCATGCTTAATCTATCCTATGAAGAATTACAGCAGTTTAATGAAGTGTCAATGAAGTGTTCAGTGAGTGCGTCTGCAACATACTCAAGTTATTTTCTTCACATTCTTCTTCTACTTAAAATTTCAGATTATTTCGTTTATATAAAGGACAGAATCTGTGAGATGATAAAATATTTTATGAACACATGGATATATATTCACTAAATTGTGCCAGGGCTATAACTGTGCATATATTTGCCTGGCCTGGTCCTTACCTGGCACTTATTTTCAGATGCAGCAACAGCCTCCCTCTCCTCCACCTTCTTTTTTCAGCAGGTGACTTGTCCACGGTGTAGAGAAGCATGCAGATAATTGCAGACTCACTCCTGTTTACCTATAATATCAGTGCTCAAGCTGACAGTTCATCACAGACCAAAACAGCCCTCAGGCCACCGGGACATGTCCTGGTGTTCCCCACAGGCCACCGATCCTTATACTTTCACTACACATCACTGGAGGATCAAGTCTAATCAAAGCCCCCCTCCACTTGTTGTTGTGCTGGAGAAATAAACAGTCCTCTCTGCTTTTGCAATCCTTAAATCTGTTTCTATCCTCAAGAAAAATCTCAAAAACTGCTTACTGCCTGCTTGTGATTGCTTTACCGTCTGCTTTAACTGCCTGTTTGGTAAATTGTGGTCTGCTGAGCTATTAATGGTTTGTTGCTGTGCTCATATTCTCAGCTAATTTACCTGTGGATCCATTTGGGGTGCAACATTCGGGCATTTGCACTGCAGAGCTGTAGACGCACAAAAAATAAAGGTTGATACATTTATTTGATGATGATGTTTGGAGACAATAAGGGGAAATGCTGGGGTTATAGGCACACACCTTCTAACTGAGCGCCGATTTCCTGAATTAAAAATGTGCATTTCTTTGAAAGCACTTTCATCTCAAAATACCAGCAGTCAGCAGCTTAAGTCCACCCACATCAGTGTCAACCATCAAACACCGGTGTGGGTCCAACCCTGTGTCAGCTCCTGAAATGTTTCATTAAATAAATCGCCCATAATTTCAATGCTTCCGGCCTTTGCCAGATCAAAAGGCAGAGCGTGGATTTCATCGGCATAAATTATTCAGTGCATCCTGTGACAGGTGGAGCTGTGGGACAACAAAAAAAGGTACATACCTGTCATCCGTCTTGTTAAATATGAACAAATCGCCCTCTGTTTATGAGCGGCGTATAGGACCTTGAGTCAGACTTGTGGGGATGTAACGCTTCCCTCGGCAGAATACTAAGCAAGGATTTTGGGTGTGTGAACATGGGCACAGTGGATTAGCATGGAAACAACACTGGCAACATCCACTAAAAACAATCCCTGCAGAGCAATTCAGAGTCATGAAGGGAAGTGTATCAGCAGCAACATGCACAAACACACATGCACTGCACATACAGGCCCCAACAAAGGCTATATACAGGCCATCAGCCCCACTACACACACACACACACACACACCTACACACACACACACACACATACACATACACACCACTCTTGCTGGCAGTAATCAGAGTGCAGTGTGTTTTTCTCAGCGGTGTAATTCATCAAAGTGACGGCTGCCAATGAGTCTCAGTCAGCCAGACAGCCACAGCTAATCAATCATCAATCTACCTGCTCTTTGTCTGCAGCCACCGCTGCCATATTTCACGACACACACATACATTTATACACACAGTCTCCCTTTGTATGGTTGCCTTCTGCAGCTCCTTGTCCAGATCACTGTGTAGAGCAAGGCACTGACACGGCCAGGGTTAGGAGTTTAATTCCCTCATTAAGCCGACTTGAGAGAGAAAGTAATTAAGCGCCCATCGTGTTTATTGAGGAAGACAGATGGGCGTTTGAAGCCACATAAGTCTGATCTTATGAGCTCATATTTAATATCTTTAAAGGATTAGCCTCATGATGTTCTTCTTAGCTTATGTTAGCATAAAAATACAATTTGTCTGATTAACCTGTAAACAGACAGAGTGGGGCTGCAGGGAAACTCACAGGAAGTGAGTCTACAATGCAAGATTCAATAATCACACCACAGGAAGTTCTGCTTAAAGGTGCATATTAGAAATGTTTCCATAAGGTTGAGGTGTTTTGCCAAGAGTTTTTAGTAGAATAGAATATAATGGAAAAGAATATCACTTTATTGTCTTTGTACATGTACGATAAAATTGTGGGTGCTATACACCAGCTGTGCCAGAATCAAATACAAATTGTAGACAGCAGGAATAAATAAGAAATATGAGAAATGTATGCAAAAATAAGAGAAAGACACACATTTAAGAACAAGTTCAAAGTGCTTGGAGAGCAAAGAAAAGACTTGGTCAATATAGAGTCTGTGTGTGAGTGAGTGGCCTGAGTGATGAGGGTTACTAAGGCCATGGATCAGATTGGTGGGTGGGTGGGGTGTGGGGGCATAGTGTTTGTTAACAGTCCGAATGGCCCAGTGATCAAGCAGGTGGTGGGTGAGGTGCAAGGGGTCATCTGTGATGGCTCTGGTTTTCCTGAGACAGGAGGATCTGGCGATGACCTCACGGGGTGGCAGAGGGCAGCCAGTGATTTTTTGGGTGGTGTTAATTAACCTCTGTGCAGCCTTCCTGTTCTCAGTCGTGGCCCCTCCAGGCAGTAGGAGAGGTCGCTCTCCACTGGGGAGCGGTAGAAGGCCAGCAGCATCTTCTGGTCCAGGTTATTCTTCCTGGGCCTTCTTTACCAGGGCAATGGTGTTGTGGGTCCAGGTGAGATAGGCGAAGATGTGGGTGCCCAGAAAGCTGAAGGTGGAGACAGAATCCACCTGTTCTCCATTTATAATCACAGGGGAGTGTACCTGTCTGCGCCTCCTAAAGTCCATTATGAGTTCTTTTGTTTTAAGGACGTTCAGCTTCAGGTTGTTTTCTGAGCACCAACGGGAGAAGTTCTCTACCTCCACCCTGTATGCCGTCTCATCTCCATCAGAGATAAGTCGAACATTGTGTTGTCATCAGCATACTTGATGATGATGTTGGTTGGGTGGGTTCGTGTGCAGTCATAGGTGTACAGGGTTTAAAGTAAGGGACTGAGAATGCAGCCCTGCAGGGATCCAGTGCTGAACGACAGTGGGGTGGGAAAGGTGGGGGTCGGGTCGGACTGATTGAGGCCGGTTTGAGAGGAAATCTTTGATCTAGGAGCAGGTGACAGTGCTGAACTGAAGGTGGTCCAGTTTGGTGGTGAGGATGTCTGGAATTATGGTGCTGAATGCTGAGCTGAAGTCCACGAAGAGCATCCTAATGTAGCTCTTCCTGTTCTCCAGATGGCTCAGCGCTCTGTGAAGGGTGATGGTGATTTACTCTGTAGGGGGTGCAGGGGAGGGGTGGTCTCAAACCAAGCAAAGACAGAGCCTGGACTTCACTAGTCAACCAAGGTTTTTGGTTAGGAAAAGCCCAGATGGTTTTGGTCACCGTCATATTCTCTACACAGCACTTAATGTAGAAAAGGACAGACTGAGTGAAGGTCTCTGCTGTTCAAAGGACCTGTATGGCTGACCACCTTGAAATTTTGAGTATTATGTTGGAATTTTTTAATTCAGTTCAATTCAGTTTTATTTATATAGCGCCAACAACAGTCGCATCAAATCACGTTTACTTTGTAAGGTAAAGACTGTACAATAATACAAAGAAATTTTAAGAATATGTTGTGAACTTGTCACTTATTGTGACTAAGAATGTAAAACTGTTTGTTTTTACTTAGGAAGCAACAAATTACAAATACTTCGTTTCTGTACTTAAGTAGAATTTTCAGGTATCTGTACTTTAATTAAATAATTATTATTCTGACTTTTTACTATTACTCCCTACATTTTTACATAAACATCTTCACTTTCTATTCCTTAAATTTAGAAAGTGGTTGGTTATTTTATGTTCATTTTAGTGCTGTCAGCGTTAATCTCGTTAAAATGACATCAACACCATAATCGCCTTAACACCACAAATCTCCATTAGCGAGTTAACGCGGACGTCTGCGTGGCATCAACGCGTTAGCGCAGTTAGCTCGTTAACACGTTAGCGCAGTGCCGCCCCACGCACGGGGCGATCCGCGTTAACTCGCTAACGGAGATTTGCCCTGTTAAGGCGGTTATGGTGTTGATGTCATTTTAACGAGATTAACGCTGAAAGAACTAGTTCATTTATACAATTTGTACTCAAAGACAGGCAGGTAATTTCAAATGCGACGTTTCTACCAGCTCAACAAACATTAGCAAACACACAAACACCAGCTGTTTGTGTGCAGTTTGTCACACAGTGTGTTGCTAGCTGAAGTTCCAGCTGCTGTATTTCAGAGGGAGAGAAAAGAAAGCGAGCTAACTTCACTCAGAGATGCAGAAAGATGTAAGAAAACAGCAGAGGAGGAAGAGAGGTTATATTTGAAAAGATAAGGCCTGCTCAGTGGCATTTGATAAACTTCAGATTTAATTACATGTTATGTCATCATTTTTAATCACATATTGGACCTTTATAGATGTGTTTTGATAAATTATGAATTTTCATATTGTGAAATGTCCTGCACAACAAACTAAGCTGTACTAACTTTGTGTTATTCAAATGTTGCCTACTGTTGTGATTTGCACAGTAAAGCTCTGTGTTGGACTGGTGCTCAGTGGCTGTGGTTTCATGGTCAGTATTCGGTTACATTAAGTGTAGCAAGTTAATTTGCATTTCAGCTGATGACGCTCCACCTTTATACCAACTGTATGCGGTCTAGTCAAAAGACAGTATACAGTATACTGTTCCTGTTACTGATACCTCAAGAAACATCTACTGACATCTTTGTTCAACTCAGTTTTTGAAATCCACAAAGAGCAGCAGGTCAGCTGATCACAGCCTGAACTCAAAGAAAATCTCGTGCAGCTCACAATAGAAAACATTGTGAGCTGAGATTCTTTTCTCCATGGTGAGTCACTCTAACACATCTTAGTGTTACTCCATCTGCTGAATCCCACTTTAACCCCAGACTTAACTTATTTTCCTGTTTAGATGTGGAGGCAAAGTCACCCTCTACACCTCAAGAGTTGTGGAGGTGTAGGCAACAGAAAATAGTTTGGGTTTTTTTGTTCTGTAATAGAGTCAAGCATAATAGAGTCAAGCTGAGTGCATTCATCAGAACTCAAATTTACATTCAAATAACACTTGTTTTCTAATACTAATATTATTTTATTGTCATATTAATATAGCACAAGGTTCAGTTAGCTTTGCATAAAATATGATGCATGATGTTTTGGACTGTTTCATGGGGTCCCACTAGATCATCCAGCTAATGCTTTCTTTGCATTAGCTGGGCTTGACAATAGCTAACACCCCAGTGTGAGATAACTGGTATCACAACGATGGTTATCAAATTTCTCTGGTAAGCCAGGTTCTCTGCTTCAGGCTCTGTGTGCACTCAAGTAAAACGGGCACAAAATGATCCTCATGAGTGCCGCAGACTCCATTCAGGGAGGCTATCAGATGATGATGATAAAGAACATAAGGTGCATCTGGAAAACATCACTTGTTCCACATTTTGTCATGTTACAGAATTATTCTGAAATGGATTTAATTCATTTTTCACCTGTGAAATTTTTGCTTGGAATTCTAGTAAATTTATGAAAAAACACAAATATAATGTGTACATAATGGTGCGCTCCTGAATAAGTAAGAAGAGCTAACTGGACCTGAAGAGGTCCAGGTTGGAATTTAAATCTGTTATGTAGCTCTTAACTCAGATTTCCCAATTGGAAGGCCCGACAACCCTGAGTTACCAAGATGGCATCACTGAATATAAACAGAATTAAAACTGTAAGAGTTTTAATCTGTACTGTCACTGTCGTGTGTTTGTGAGTCAGGTTCAAGTGCAGGCGCTGGCTGGGCCACTCAAGGACATTCACAGACTGGACCCGAAGCCACTCCTTTGTTGTCTCTGCTGTCAGCTTTGGGTCATTGGCTTGTTGGAAGATAGACCTTGCTCCAGGCCAAGATCCAGGAGACATCAAGGAGGACCCCAAAAAAGTCACCGAAGAGCTCATGTTTAATAAATTTGACATTGTTTGAAAGATGAAGTCTATTTTGAAGTGTAAAAACTTGCAGTACCATTAATGTCCACTTGAGGCTGGCTCCAAAAGTGAGTGAATCTCTATAGACTCCCATTTTAAAATCTCCAAATTCACAGTGTAAATAAACATGTTTGCAGCCTGATACAAAAAACTGTTTTGGTTTCTATAGCTAATTTCCCCTTTCATAAAAACTGCAGTAGGGTTGAATTTTTAATATAGCTGAACCTTTTAAATTTTAATTGGCTTTGAAGTTGGGCATTAACAAGAGTGTGCCAATGAGTTCCGACTAAGCCAATCACACAGCTGGACTTTTCATCAGTGTTTGTGCTGTTGATGCATTTTGGATAATTTAATAACAAAGTCTTGAATGTGATTAATTGTACCAACACTGAACAAGACGTCTGCGCACCAGAAAAGCTTTACAGGTGTTAATCGCCCCCAGAATTTAACCCAATACTTAAACCATCCACTCAAGCCAGGTTACTGCAATCGCTCTAAGTAACCTCCTAAGATCCGAACTCTTTCATGGCATGCATTTTTTATTTCTCTTTGCTATTTGGGCTGATTGGCACCTGATGAATGTAAAAACAAAGATGTTTTCACTTGATGTAGTTTCTGAGAAGAGGATATCAGGCCCTTGTAGAGCTAAATTTAATACTAGACTACCCAAAACATGATGTCCACATATGTGGATGCCAGGTTCTAGGATGTTAATTCTTCTACTACTACCACTATATACCTGTATAGCCACTTAAGTTTGTTGTATGATGTTAAATTCTCAGCTGAAATGTATGATTAGTGGGACTGTTCCTCTGAAACAGTTGGCAGCTTTGGAGGAATAAATTATGTGGTGCGAGGCATTTAAAGTAGGGGGCAATTAATCTTACCCAGCGCATTGTCCAGGTTGTTAACAAGTCCTGTATTGATGTAACTGAGATATTTCATTTGTACCTTAATGGACTTGAGGAATTGCTCAATTTGTTTCTTCCATAATTGAAGAGAAGATGAAACCAGTTCTGTATGATTCCCTCCGATCAATATTCACTTTCCACTCCTGTATCCTGTCAGACAGGAACATAATTGGTGCGTCAGCGGATTTAGTTTGCAGAGGCTTTAACTAACCCTTCGTTCCATACATCTCACTCTGCTTATTTATTCTAATTTCAATTTCAAGGCAAATCTACTTTGAATACAGTTATTTTTAAATCTATTAGAGCAGTTACGGTTGAAAAATAAGACTGATTCTCCATATTTTGGGAGTAGATGAAGGCTTTCTTCCTTCAGTAGCTGGTGTGCTGGATCATTGCCTCCCTCATTCTTTCTATGAAATACAAAACACTGTTATTCTGTCTCTTCAAAGGCTTCATTATGGAAACTACGAGAGAAAAGGTTTTTACACGGAGAGAAATGAAGTGTGGGGAGTGGGTGTGCTGCTGAAAAAAAAAATGGCTTCATTACACCGGGAGGGAGTGAATGAGGTTTTTAAATAACATCCTAAATGCACCTTGGTTCATTGTTCTGTCCCGCTCTCTCATGCTATTCAATTTACATCCCACTGCCTGATGTTATGCCTGTCCCTTTTTATTTCATGTTTCTGTGTGACACATGCTACAGTTAGATCGATGGGCTGATGTATGGGGACAATATTTGGCCTTAAAATTCAGTCAGCCTGTGTTATAATGGCGGGGTGTTTTTTTCTTGTATTTTTTGTTCTTTTGTTTTATTTTCGTAAAAAACAATGTCTTCAAATTACAAAAGGATGATTATCTTTTGCTCCCAGTGTTGGAAGTGTTTTAAGGAGCACAGTGTGTTTCTTTTGAAAAACAAGTATGAAAATCTGATTTAATCAAAGGGTCGCAGTCAGTCCATGCTGGAAACAAGGCATTTACGGACCTCAATCAAACCATTATTTTATGCTTGTGTATTTCTTTCACTGGGAAACATGTTGATATGAATGCCAGTGATCTGAAAGCAGCATGCGCAAAATGATATTAGCTTTTCTCTTCAACCAGTACAGCCTCAAAAGTCTGCTAGCATGACTGTGGAAAATGTGTTTCAAGTGGAATGCTTCTGCTCATACACGTTCACGTATGTCCACTATGTATTTGTGGAGTACCCGAGTCTCCAATAAGGGGCAAGTCAGTGTAGAAGTGCCAAAATCTGCCGTTTGGCAACAGACTCCACCGTTAAAACATTTTATAGACTAAAAAAGCGTATTTACAACCTGTTACAACAGATGGTTTTTACCTTAATAGGACAAGAGCCTCACCTCTGCTAAGAGGAGTCATTAAACTGGTTAATTTAACCATGTTTAGCCTTTTGTTTTTTTAATGGACAGTAGAGTAGACATTATCCACAAGTATGTATGTATAGTCCTGTGGGATTTTCTGGTTTTTAAGTTGGCCGCAGTACTCTTGATTTTGGGAATGGCTGATCTAAAGAATGTCACCTAATGAAATTAGAAAAAAAGTAAAGGTGGTCAGCTGCTAGAGGAATCCAAACTGTATTCAAACAGCAACGACAAAGTCACTCAAAAAGCAAGCAAGCTAACATTTGTTAATATTTCTGTCTTTGCAAGGCGCATGCGCACTTTATGGACGCAACTTGCTAACCAAGCTAGCTAGAGTTTGCTGATAACTTAGCACGCTACACTCTTGTTCAAATATTTTCGCTCTATAAAACCAGCAAGGTGGTACTGGCTATCCATCTTTTATACTGGATGTGGTTTCAATAGAAAATGTGTCGTTTCAAATCAAACACTGCTAGTCGAGCACATCACGTGCAATGTTTGTTTTACTTGCAGTGTCTGAAAAGTCTGCTTGCTCCTGTCGTTTGGCTTTAAAGATGCATTTAGCAATGAGATCCGAAAATTAAGGCCAAGGTTGAAGCAACTTAAACCTTAGCATTTTTAATGGCCAACAGGGGGCGCTCTCTGGTTACTAAACCATAGAAGTCTATGGTGAAACAACTCTTGCTCTGTAATCTCATAAACACTTTGCCAGTGGCTTTATAAGTATGATCGCTGGTTTCACATCATACTGATGACAACGCCTCTCACTGATGACGACTTGTTAATCGCAAGTTTTTTTCTTGTTTTCAGTCTGACCCACCCCGCTCTCACCGAGTCTGGTTTCAAAACTCAAAAAAGAAAAGAGAAGACAACTGTAAAATCTCAGTTTGTGTCTCACAGTGACGTGACATCTAGTTTTTATATCCACTCTATGAGTCAAAAGAAACAATTCGGTCACCCTTCCCTTTTCACTGCAATGTTCTGCATTAAACATGATGATTTTTATGAGTTCTCATAGCTCATAGAGCCTGTAGTACTTGTAGAGCTTATAGAAAATATATGTTAAAGGTTTAAGGTAAAAACTGCTCAGCTATATAAAAAGAAATGTCCTGGTTTCCAAACTCCCCTGATTTTAATTCAGTTAAGCATCTACAAAACACACATAAGAATAAGAAAACTGTAGGAATACAACAAAGACAGAGGCTTGGATGCACTTGGTCGCATCCCTCTGTGCTTACCCAGATAGCAAGACGACATTGAATTGATGTTGATTTTTCATCCGATCCGTCGTTATGGTCGGGGTTGAAATGCCAATGTTGTAACAACATTGAAATACTGTGGTAAACCGACGGTCTTACTATAGGGACGTTGTAATGATGTTGATTTAACGTTGTTTTTTTGTCACTGATATTTGATCTATTTGTAGTCGACCAGGTGACAATAACAACATCGAGAAAACGTCTATTTATAGTTGACCATCATTCGGCGCCGGCCGCCATCAAAAAGCCATCGATTTGTAGTTGAGTTAAATTGCATTCAAATGAGCGGGTATAAAGTACCGGAGAAAGTAGATTTATTGTTCTTTTGTTATCAATGACTTTGGTCTAGTTCACCAGCTTTAAAAAAATCGTGTCGACGTGCAATTTATGTATAGTTGACCGGGAAATTAAAGCAGCGATCACTTGGACTATTCCGTAGCACCCCTCTCAGTGGTACATCCCTCCAGGTAACCACTGTCTTGCACAGTAGAGCGGGACATTCGATTTACTCTCAGCGGAATTGACCGGAGATGGCATCAGTTCATGCACTGCACTGGCCTGCACCATGATTAGAAAATATAACGTCGAATCAATGTCAGGTTTCAACATTGATTCAACATCAAAACCTGACGTTGTTTCAACATTAAAAAGGGGTGCAAGAGTGACGTTAGGTCAACGTCACACTTCAACGTTGATTCAATGACATCGCCTGATATTGACTCAACATTGTTTCAATGTTTCCTTGCTATCTGGGTATGCATAGGTCGAATGGTGATTGGCTGAAAAGTTGGCTTGGGAAGGAAAAGAAGCCACAGCTGAGTTCACCATAAAGAGGAAGAAGCTTGAAAAAATGCATTAAAGATTTTTTAAAAAGTGTATAAGAGAAGCACTCTTACACACTGAGGCTTCAGTGGAGAGTTTAAACTGTTTTTGTTTCACTCGCCACAAAGCAGTCCTTTGTCTATTATGACTTCTGTCCTCTCCACAACAGGAACCAAGAACAGGACAAATATGAACAGGATTAGCCCACATTGTTGATTTTTTTGATGTATCTTAAAACTGATAGTCTGCAAGGCTCTGAGTAGCGCCTACAGTCTACCAATGTGCTATCATCCAGAGCCCGAGAGACATAAGACTTACAGATGACCCCTTGGTGTAATTGGGGATATTCTTCTGGCATAGCAAGTAAAACAACTTCTACTCCAGCCTGGATCCAAAGCTCTAAATGATTTCTTTACAGTTTGCTGAATAATTTGCTGAGTTTGATGAATAACTTTTGCATTTAAAAGCAGGAGCATTGAGCCTTTCATTTTTCCCTGAAGAAAAAACTACTTCCCTGCATGTTAAGAAAATCTGCATTAGTTTGGACATGAGTGATCATTTTCACACACGCTGAATATCTTTACATCAGTCTTTGAAATTCCTGTTGTAGTTTTCATCTCTGTTTTTGCAGTAATGTGTGTTGAATGTAGCCATAATACTGATGGTGCTGCTGCAAAGTCATTGTTTTCCAGAAATGACTCCATTTACATGCAGCTTTGGTCTGGTTTGCCTCTGTAATGTAAACATTTCATTTAGATTATGAGAACTTTTATTGGCTGCGAAACAGAGCTAATGTTTATTGCAAATTTAAAACAGATAATAAACAGAGGTTTAGATTGGCAGTTTTGACAGAGCACAATATTGTGTGTGTGTGTGTGTGTGTGTGTGTGTGTGTGTGTGTGTGTGTGTGCGCGCGCGCCTACAGTACTCTCTCTCTCTCTTCACTGTCCTTCAGCAGTTCAACAATCTAATTTGCATACTCATAAATCATTCACATCTGACATCTCTCTCGCTCTCGCGCACACACACATACACCTGTGGGCGTTGTGATAATGAGGTGTTTGAATACCTCTTTCAGCTCAAACAAAAATAGCCCACATTTCCATGGATGGGCTGAATTAATGGGTCAATAAAATGTCGCACTGTGACGTCACGCAGCCCTGTTTGTTTCCTGTTTACTCCCAGTAGCCTGCATCGGTTTTCTTTAACCCTCACCTCGCTTGTTAGCTGAACTTTATTAAAGGTTCTGGCAATTTAACTGTGACAGCAAACATGCGCTAACTTTAATGAGGGAGTCATTTTAACGAGTATCCTAAGGTTTCCCCAAACCAGGTTTGCCTTCAGAGCTGCTGTCGTTCCTCATGGCGCGCTGGAAGTATTCCTCAGAGATTATGGTCAGTGTTGACATGACAGCATGATCCCAAACTTGCTCTACCAGATTGAGATCTGGTGACTGTGGAGGAAATTTGTGTACAGTGACCTCATCGTCATGTTCACAAAGCCGGTTTGATTGGAGCTTTGTAACATGGACCGTTATCCTGCTTTGGTTATAAAGGGATGGACATCTTCTCTGTACGCCGCAGCTTCCTGAAGTTAGCGCTCAAGTCAGCTCACAGTAACACTGGATTGCACAGTATTACAACAAAATTTAACTTGAACATGTTGTTGGATACTTTGGAAGTTTTGTTGCTTCGTTTTAAAATAAATGTCCATAAATTTGAATAATAGCCAGCTGCCTAAAATAAATTTGTCACGAAGCAGCAGCTGAGAGGTTCATTTAGCCGAAATACTTTAATTTAACTGTATTCTTCTGCAATTCTCAACTACAGCAATTAAACATATAATGATGGTTTTGGGGATATGGACTGTGCCTCACTTCAACTGAGTGCTCTAATCTAAAATAAATATAAAACTTGTTGTTTAGATTGCAGAGATCTTGTGATCTTCTTTTCTCTAGAGGATTTTTAAAAGTGTTGCGGGGTTAACATTTTTTGTGACCAATCACTGGAGTGTGATTAGATGCTTCAGGGGCTGATTTGAAATCAAAATAAAGTGCATGAAGTGTTTCCACTCAGCAGTCTCGAGCTGCCTTCGCAGTTCTGATTTCAGCACTTGAAATTTGTTCTCTGTTGTGTTGTTTGTTTGTGTTGTTTCAGCCCGCTTCCATTCAAAGATAATGACAGTGACAAGCAGACAAACAGGCAGGTGGTAGGAAGACACTATCCAAGGGCGACTGACCAGAGATGTGGGCATCAGAGGTCATAGGTCACTGTCAGGTGTCTAACGCTGGGTTTGTGGGGAAGAGTAAAGAAGAAAATGTTGATGAGTCTTTGCTGTCTTAACCAAATGAGTAGTTGCCACTATTCATGACACACTTCATCAGAGATTGAATTACCAACTTGTGGGTGCATGCCCCTGCCAACCAGTCAAGGTACAGTTTGCACACTGAACACTCATATATGCAGTGAATGCTTGGAGCACTTCTTCAGCAAGGGGACATCTGGTCTATAAATGGAGGCGTGGGTTCAAATCCCACTCCTGACACACCTTTTCCCACACATTGCTCTTTTCTTGGCAGTGAATAGATCTGAAATCTGCTTTCAACTGGACAGTTCGCCTCTTTAGATGACATCTGATTACAGAGTTGGAAGTGATTTATTAAGCCTCTGTGCAGTTATAGAGGCGTGGGTTCAAAGTCCAGTCCTGACAAGTTTTGACTTTCATTTAACATGACTTTAAATAATTTCTGTAAATGAAATAATGGCCAGTTAAAAAGTTTCTCTGTCGAACATCACTGAAGCTTTTTTTTTTTAAAGAAAGTTAATTTATAGTCTCTCTGTATCAGTTAAGAGACTCACACTTAAACCTGCCTTCTTCCAACAGCCTTCAGGTTAAAAATTAACAGATTTCCAGACACCTTCTTTAACCAGCAGTTCTCCATTAACTCTTTATGCATGATGGGAAAACTTTGAAGGAATTAAATTATTCAACTCTAAGGGTTCTGGATATAAAACATCAACTCCCTTAAGGCATTCACGAGATACTGCATTTGTGAACTTTTGATGGCAATTTCAGGCAGGGTTTAAAAAAATGTGACAGTGTGAAGCTGTTAAACATCTGTGAAATGTCAAGAACTAATATGATCAGCCAAAGGAAGTGGGCCTATAGTCTGAAATCATATGAAACCACACGTTACAAATACCTGCTTTATGTTTAAAACCTTCCAAAATGACAGAATGTGATGTTACTGCTGCTATGACTCTATGTCCAAATCAACTGAGCGTTGTCTTAAACAGACATAAGCCAAAGCTGACCTACATTTGAGGCCTATGTTTTGAAAAGACATTTTAACACCCTCACCTGTAAAATGCTGCCTTCTGTTTTTGAAAGTTTCTGTTAAAGTCTACAGAGAATAATAACAAAAAGTTCCTTTAATGCAACATCGCCTGAAATACTGGACTAAGGGCTAGATGAAGAACTAGACTTACCGCTCTGTGGCAGTATCCTTCAACCTAAAGCTCAAATTCTGGTGTATATACAGGGCTTGACATGACATTAATAGGTCAAAGAAAACATTTGTGGCAAATCTGAATAAAATTACCCACAAGGTGTTTAAAAGGGAGCTCTGCTCTCAACTGTCAGGATGACTGAGCGGTTTAAGGCACCAAACTCAAGCATTGATTGTTTCCCAAGCATAAGGGTCTTCTGGTCTCCACATGGAGGTTTGGGGTCAATTCCCACTCTCGAAAAAGCAGCTTTTTAAAGGAAGTGATTTTAACCCTGGAAAGCCTGAGAATTAACTTTTAACAGAACTAATTACCTGCTTTAAAGAAACATTGTATCAGGCACTAGAATTACCTCAAACAGGCAGTATCTTTAGTTGCACTTTACATTACCGTCAGTCCATACTTGTGGAAAATATTTAGTGAAAACTACATGAATTAAACAGCTGGGCTCCTGATCTACTTTAGTTAAGTGATAACATATCAACTCTGTTTGCACAGTGCATACTGTGCTGATTGAGTCTGAGAGATGATAAGGCACTATGAGGTCTTTAAGATGTGACAAAGGCCTGATTATTTAAGATATTGAATGTGAGGTGAAGGGTTGTAAAGTGTGCCAGAGAATGAATAAATGTGGTCCTACATGTTTGGTTAACCTGCATGCTGAATCGCAGAACCCTGGTAGAATTTGTGCCTTAGAGTTTGCTGGATTTTGTGGAAGCGTTTGGACCCAGAAATTAACAAGTCAATAGTCAAATGATCAAATGTAAAATACATTTACAATCTCCAAGTTGTTCCCAACTTTTAGTGTTGAAAAGTGGCCTTGAAGGAGATATCACCTTCACAAGAATAGACATCTATCCCATTCTTTGTCTTTGGCACAGAGGCATAAAAACTTGGCTACGGAAAATACTCTGAAAATCTCCAAATACAGGAGCATACATCAGCTCGGGACCATGAATGTCTGTACAACATTTTTAATAGCTGTTGAAATATTTAAGTCTTTCAAGGTTGCATGATTGGCACTGCTACAAGAGAAAAATTATTAAACAAGGAAAATCCATAGTTTCTATGAAATGTCCATTAAATTCTATATAGATCTGTCTCCTTTTTTTCTGATTCATTCTCTGTCCTCTTTGAATTTAATATATATTGTCAAAGTGAATAAATATGTCCTGTACAATCTTTAATGCTATCTACATTAAAGGCCAAAGGCCAGACTATATTTCCTACCATTATTTTACTCATGATTTAATTGCACTGCAGAGATATACTAAGTGCTATCACTGACTGAAATACAGGGTTTTGCAGAGTTTTCTTATATGAAATGCTCTTGTCTGGTGACTGAGTCGATGAGTCGGAGCATGACCAGAGACAGCAAACAAGCCACAAGCAATAATGTGGCAGGCGGTGCGTATGATTGTGTTTGTCTCTATGTGCTGACCCAAGTCTAAGTAAAGTGTATTGACAAGCTTCAGGGTGTCTGTGAAACACATGAAAGCATGTGTACGCAAGACTGTGTGTCCGTATTTACATGGGCTTTGTTTGAGGAGACAGTGTAAACACACACACACACAGAGCTTGGTTGTCATTCCAACACTACATTTAACAGCTCAGTTAGTCAACCAGTCAGCCCTGCAGCCCAGAAACACTGTTAGCGATGTGTATGATCAGATACTTCAAATGCCAAACTGATAATTGACCAGTCATCTCAATAGTTTGTCAGACAGCTAGTGATTTAGGCTGTTATTTATGTCAGTGTCAATGATTCCTGCTGAGGCATCGATCATAATTACATCTCCAATGATTCTATAGGTGCGCTGCAAGAACTCACTAAAGTTGTAATTGTTGAGTAATACCGCAGATTATAAGAAAGAATGATAGCTTCAACAGATTCATTCTGATTCTGATCATTTTATTTATCCCCAAGGGGGCAATTGAGAGTGCAGACAGTCTGTTAGGATGGATATACCCACTGTGAAGTTGCACGTTGGTTTTGAAGCCTCAATTCTGGCTACCGCCTTGTTTGTTTTTGGAGCCAGAAGTGACCGTTCAGAAGTGAGGACCCAAACGCAGGACTAGTAGACATGTTTAAGCAACAAAAAAAACAAACCTTTATTGGCCAACTCAAAGTCTGTGACATATGCCCAAATACATAGGAGAAAATACAACAAATACCTCATATAGGACATCAGAGATGGATCCGGCCCTTCAGTGTCAAGTGCTTGAGAGCTACAACTCTCTCCTGTAGTGAGTATCTGCAGCCATATGTAAAACATGGTGGAGGCTCTGTCATGGTTTGGGACTGCACTGATGGCATTTTGAATGTAGAAAACTCTGTTTCTGCCTTATGTCCTGAATTTCCATGTATGTTTTCAGATGCAGTATGCAGTTTTGTTACACTGCTGCTACACTGTTACACTGTTTATAAATATTTAGCTTGATGTCTTTCTAATTACATCAGGCTGTTCATTTAAGAACTTATGGTCTCATTTACATTAAAAAACAACAAAACATGTTATGCCATAGAGGTTGGCTACCTAATGATCGACAAGTCAGGGTCACATCAGCCCACATGTGACATCTGCACAAAGCCGAGATGGTGACAGTAAAAAAGTTCAACACAAAGCTTTGAAAATGGAACTTCACAAAAACTAATCAGTGGCATTTTTGTCATTTTTATATTTTTTTAAACTTTAATAACTGCCGCGATATTACCTGATATGTATTCACGCTTAGAAAAACAAGATACAGTATCTAGCAAACAGACACAAACTTTGAACTATAAATTATAGCCCTAAACTATACGAGAACTCTACACCCATGACCCTTGACCTTTCCCACATACATACATTCTCACTGGCAGCTTATTCAACTCTACACAAAATAATTCCCACCACTCCAAGTTATCCTACAGCACTGATGCCTACTGTAACATTCAGGAGACTTATGAAACAAAAGGTTAGGCCTCTGAATGGCCCAATGTCAAGGATTACTTCTTAGACAAATTCTCCAACAACAAAGCCTCCATTGTGGCCCACCAAGCTCTCAAATTAACAGCGGGAGCAACTGCACGCTTAACAGGGCTTGACAGGCAGCACCACCACTCTCCCAGGCTTTGAAGCATCTATAGAAAACAGGGGGAAAAAATCAAATCAGTGTCTCTGAGGAGTCTAAATAGATTATGATAATTATAAATTAACATGTTCATAATATGTTTAAAAAAAACTTTAATCTAATTATGGATTACATCCCCTTTGGGAGCTTCTGCTCGCTGCCTGGTGGCTTGTTTCTTGATTTCAATACATTTTTTGTGTTGTTCATTATTTCTCATAAATCACACTAAATTTAAAGGAGGGGTTTTGGCTGTCTTTAATGGCCTTCTATTTGTTTTCTATTTATCTGCCTATTTATTTATTTGGGACTGAGTTTACTGCAAAGGTGGCAATTTGGTGAAAATGAAGCATACCTTTTCCGGATGAGATTTTCAAAATAAAACCCCTTTCAGAGAGCTTGTTTTATGGGTTAAAAGAATAAGTAGGTTCTTACTGTTTATTTTAAGCTTGTATTTTCTTCTAATTAGCAGAAAATAATCTCTGTTGAAACACAAATCTTTGTTAAACATTAAGTAATTGACAGGACAATAATTACAATGTACTAAGGTGCCATTAATGTGCATATTTGTACACTTTGTATACCTTTTGCACATTAACGCCCACACGGAGCAGCTGCTGCAGGAAATGATACATGCTGTTTTAATCACATACACAGGCTCTCTGCTCCTTCTCTGCTGCTTTGTCTGAAGAAAGTTCAATTAGATATTGAAAGGAAACAGTTGATGTTTTAAGTGTTTAGAGCTCAGAATTAGAATTTGAACAGCCTCAAATACATGCAGAGATGTAGAAAAGACTCATTCTTGTTTCTTTAGGGAGTTCTTCTTTCTCACTATTGCCAAGTGATCAGCACAGCGGATCAGCACTATATAAAGCACCTGACTGTTGTAATGTAAAGCTGCTTCATAACTAGAATTTACAGAGTCTTACATGGAGCTCCAGCTTCCTGCTGTCAAATGTGCCCAGATATTTCCTCAAGCTTTCTAGAAATGTTGATTTATTGGTCTTAAAACTTTTCTAATGTCTCACTTGGTTTTTTTGTTTTCAGTGTTTTAGAAGAAAGTCCTGCCACTCCTTTGAGGCAAAAGAAGAAATTTGTTGTCTCCACTTACATGTCACTGTCACGGTAATGTTATTTATATGCACATGACTTTGCAGTCCTTACACACTCTAGACACTGTAATGTAGCACTGAAAGTCACCATAGGTCCTAAACCTCTTACCAACCATTGCATGTCGTTGCCTGCTCAGGTTGGACGGTCTGATATGTTGTTTCGTAAACCCAACCAGCAGCTTTTATTTATTATGTATTTTTGGTCTTATCCCATTTTCTTTGGTTTACTTATAGGACTTATTCCTTCTTTTGGTCCCTAAAGTCTGAACTGAACACAGAATAAAAGAGGTTCGAATTTGTCTGAATAAGGTGCAAAATCAAATACATTTCAGAGAGCCGGTGTCTCTCAAGATTTTATGGTAATTTTATTACCATAAAATCTTGAGGACGAACAATATTTACTATAAATACCTTGGAGTACACATTGACAATAAACTGGACTGGGCTAAAAACACCACAGCACTTTACAGGAAGGGCCAGAGTCGTCTCTATTTTTTGAGGAGACTGAGGTCCTTCAACATCTGCCAGAAAATGCTCAGGATTTTCTATGAGTCCGTTGTGGCCAGTGCGATTCTCTATGCTGTTGCATGCTGGGGGAGCAGGCTGAGGGTCGCAGATGCCAACAGACTCGATAAACTGATCCGTAAGGCCAGTAATGTTGTGTGAATGGAGCTGGACTCCCTTAAGGTGGTGTCGGAGAGGCGGATGTTGCCCAAGATAAAGACAATATTGGATAACACCTCCCACCCACTCCATGACATGCTGGTCAGTCACAGGAGCACGTTCAGTGAGAGACTGAGATTACCGAAAAGCACCACTGAACGACACAGGAAATCATTCCTGTCTGTGGCCATCTCTCTGTACAACTCATCCACTTAACACACTGTTTACTGCAACAGCTACACCCTTTTTGCACATGTTCTTCCTTTTTCAGCTATTTATTAATAAGTGACTTTTATGTATATACATGTATGTATATATTGTGCTATTCTTACTTAGTGTATTGTCTGTCTTTGTTACTGTTTGTTTATACTGGAGCACTGTAACCAAAATTTCCCCTAGGGATCAATAAAGTATTCTGATGATGATTAAGTGACCAGATATTTTCCCTCATTGTTACTGCCCTTGTTTTACAATGACTTACTGTGATGTAAGTTTCCTCAGCTTTGAAGCTTGTTTTTCACACTTCTTTTTGTGCACTTGACTCATCTCCAATCTATCCTGACCAAGGAAACTCTTGCACATAAGATTTTTGAGGTTAAGGCTTCTATAAGCTTTTATTTTGAAAGGAAGCTGTGTATGCTTTTTGTGTTTGGTGTTGCAAACCTGACGGAGTATATACGCCAACAGGCATTGGGGGTTAGTGTTAGGAGGAGGAGGAGGAGAAGGGAAAGCCTTCACGCTGATATTCCTCAGTTTTGTTGCATCTCGCGCCGTTTCCAGCGGAGCTCGTGGCAGTAGATCCTGCCGGATGTGTGCAGCTCGCGTCGGCTCTGGATAGGGAAAGCACGCGTCCTTCCTTTAAAAGCTGGAAGTATACGTGTGTGAGCGTGCGCGCGTGTCTGAGTGCGTGTTGGCTTAGTCGTGAATCACACCTGAGCCGGGCGTGCAGTTCCTGGGCGTGTAAAGCACCAAGAAGCAGCGTGTCCACTTGTTTGCCGTGGGAATGTTGTTAAACTAAACTTCCCCGCAGCGGCTCGAGCAGACGTGCGCTGCGCTCCGGTCCGGTCGGCACTCTTTTCCTCCCTCTTCCCAACACCAGGATGTAATTTGGGGAACTTTTTGAAGGACCGGGGACACGCAGGACTAGTTTTATCAGCTAACTTTTGATTTCATTGGGGAATATTGTCGGCAGTGTGTCGCAGAGGGACGCCGGCGGCGGATCCAGAGGTACGTAGAGCGGCGTTTTGGCTGCCTGCTTGTTACTTTTTAACCGCACCTTTAATGAATACTTAACGCAGAAACAAAACTATTGTTCGTCCTCAAGCGCAGTCTCCCAAAGCCTCTCACAGCAGAAAATCCTTTAAAGAGGATTTTAAAGATCTCCAGAGCACTCGTGATTCCTCATCAACGCGTGAATTTCGGTCGATGCCCTGTTTTGAGAAGGCTACACCAAACTCCGCTTACAAAATTTCAGCTTTAAAAATAAACATTGTTGGTTAGCGATTTGAACGATCACCCTTGTGATTAAGTGGTGCTTTACACTTAGCATGAAGATGGTTGATATTCGGCATTCAAGCCATATTCCAATCACTGCGTTTTCTTTAGAAAAAAACAACTTGTGGACTTGTGGCCATGATTTCATCCGTGTAAAACTTAAAGTTATCAAAGTTTTAAAAGTGTCCAGCCGACATAGAGTCTCGGCTGTAATGATTGCCTGCAGGATGTAAGAGTCTTGCATACTGCAGATGGGTTAGGATACATTTATTTTAAAGGTTCCTAAACGAAGTCTGGCATATGGGAGACAGCGGAATGTGCTGGGACCCATCAATACTCAGAACATCTGGAGCCTCAGCCAGTGGGCTGATCCTGTTGAGTCGGTGACAATAATGTATTCCAGACCGACTTCCTCCAGTGTCAACTCCACATATTGGAATTTACAACAGCTGTAGGAACCCATTATCTTTTATTGATTCTGCCCATTAATTCCATACCAATCTCAAGGAGAGGGCCTTTATAAAAGACTCTGAGCTGTAACTCAACATCAGTTAGATATCCCTAATATTGCAGTTCATGTAATGTGGTAGAAGCAGATGTTTTTTGAAGGCAGTATTGATCATAAGTGCCTAAACCATTACAACAGCAGCCAGATAATGGTTGTACTTAGTCAAATCTTTGGCTCCAAAGGTCATTAAAACACATTGGCCCCCATCTCATGCGAGGAACTATGAATCTTGGAAAGTGTGCTGCTGGCCATCTGCTTCAGAGAACTGCTGTACATGATGGGGAGGTAATTGCCCATGGTGTGAGTTAATGGATTAGAATAGCCTCCACACTGCACCTTAGGCTCTGGAGCCATAAAACTATTATAGCTGCAGCGACACAGCTCTGTTTAGATTCAGGTTGTTTGATGTTATTAGGGCTAACAGGACACTCCAATCAGCCGAGCGTGCAGTTTCAAGGCTGCTTGAGCAGTTCATTGTCATGTTTGAGCTACTGCAGCCACTGGTGGGAAGTTTGAACGAGCGGGAGTCGATCAGATGTGTCCAGAAACTTTATAACTCATACGGTTTTTTTTTTCTTCTTTTTTTTTAACATGAAATTTGCAGCCAATTACCGGGTTGTGCTTACTGTGTCAGAATGAGTGATGGAAATGTCTCCTAACAGTCGTTGCTGGCGCTTGTTCAAGCAATGTTCTCAATGAAATAGCATCTCTAATGTGTTCTTAAAGCAATCGATGGTTCAAAAGCACCGTGTTAGTCCGAATAAGCTCTTCAGTAAATCCCTTTTTTCAAATGTTTTCCTAGAAGCCAGACTATTTAATAGGCAGTTGTAACTCGTCTGCACACAATGCTACGGACAACACAACACAAACACTGTCTTCTGTTTAGTGAAGTGACTCGTCAGCTGAGCTTTACATTGAAATAGCCTTAGATGGAGACAGTGCAGGTAAAGGGAATTTCACTGGCTGCTCACTGGGTTGATTCAGCAGGACGGCTGACTTTCAGTTCGGTGACGTAGAAATGGAGAACCAAGAGAAAGGAAAATAAAAGGGCAATACCTCCTTTTTTCATTTATTACTATGACATTTAACATTTTGGAAGGTCAGCAGGTTAACTGTGTGTTTTTGGGTAACTTCTAGAGACATTTTGCATTTGGCGACAGAGCTTTTGGATCCTTGAGATTACCTTTCTCTTTTCTATTTGCTTAAAGAGGCTTTACCCTGGTCTGAAGGCTCGGCCAAATCACAACTGGCAGTAAGTAATATACACTATTTGTACAGTTACAAAAAAAACCCAAAAAACCCAGATGAAACAGGAAATGATGTGGGCTGCGCTGATGGTTTAAGTTGTTAAATTTGGCACCCTTCGCCTTTTGCTGGTTTTAAAGAACAACACAATTTAAAGGAGTAGTTTGATGTGTTTGGGAAGTGCACTTATGCACCTTTTAGCCACATGCTTAGTTTGTAATTGTGATATTACTGCGCGGTTAGCTCAGAGTGGAAATGTGTGGGAGATGGCTACACTCTCGGTAAAAAAACCAAAGTACACCCTCAGCCCTTGTATAGGAATTAATGAGGTAAATGGCAACCAGTTGCTGCTAATCATGATTAACTTAACATCAATTAGTCTGGCCAACTCTATAAAAGTGGAAGCTTTGGTAACTTCCTGGTCTGGAGCATTCAGGTTTGTCAAGGTCAGATTGCAAGGTTGACAGAAATTGCAAAATACCCAAGAGCTCCGTGTCAGAATACACAGCCCTCAGTTAGCATTTTAAATGTTGAATTTTATGACAGTTAGAAAAAGACTGAACAAGTATGGCTTGTTTGGAAAGGAAAAGGAACATGGCAGCGCACCTTAGGTTTGCAAAATTGCATCTGAACCAACTACAAAACTTCTGGAACAAGGTTCTTTGGACAGATGAGACCACAGTGGCGATATTTGGACATAATGCACAACACCACATACCAACTGTCAAGCATGGAGGTGGAGGGGTGATGATTTGGGTTCCCTGTAGTCACAGAGTCAACCATGAATTCCTCAGTATACAAAAGTATTCTGGAGTCAAAAGTGAGGCCATCTGTCCAGAGCTAAAGCTTGGGCCAAACTGGGTCATGCAACAGGAAAATGATCCCCAAGCACAGCAGCAAATCTAAAACGGTTCATAATTCAACCTGATTGAAATGCTGTGGATAATACTTCAGAGCTGTGTGTAACTGAATGCCTGCAAATCTCAATGAATTAAAGCAATTTTGTAAGATAGGATGAGCTACAATTCCTCACAAAATAAAGCTATCATGTTATTGTCAAATTAATCATGTGGTGTGTTTGGTTTTTCACAGGACTGTCTCTAGACCTTGTCTAAAATGAAACAAAATGTACCTCAAACACTCACTAATTCATAAACTGTTCATTTCAAATTATTTATTACATTGTAAATGCCATTTGTAGACCTAGTGAATGATCTGTAACAAAAAAAGGGATATTGTCAAAGTCTCTCGGAGACAGGTAGTCTGAAAGTGAGGAATCAAGTATAGCTAATTAACTGTTTTATACCATCCAGATTCACTTAACATTGTTGTTTGGATTCAAACAAAAGAGTAAGGTTTCTACACAATAAGCTACGGTAGCAAGCTAGCTTGCTCAGGCAGTTTCCCAACTCCTCATTCAATTATTGGTTGATTTAACATCTTATGGAAAATGCCAGAGCTGACTAAACAAGCTATGACATGGAACAAAGGAAAAAGATGAATTATCATTGATAGCTGCTGGTATTTTTCCAGTGTGGTGATATCTATTATGTAAGTTTGATGCCGTTAGCCATTTCCAGGCCCAAACACTTTTTCACTTAACAAACCAAACAAACACTGACGTGGTGCAGAAAATTAAAGACTCCAAATTCTTTCAGTGACAGAAATGATTAATATGAATGCCCTACAAGATATTTAAATTAATACTCATGAAAAAGGGGATTTCTAAGGTTTAGAGGAGTTGGCAGTAATAAAAAAAGCTTGCTACTAGACATCTCAAAGTAATTTAAGAAAAAATATAAAAATGTACAGCACTGCTATAAGTTTGGATTTAAACTAGGTTGGAAAACTTTGAAGAAGTTGACAAAAGGACGTGTTACCTGGTTACTAAGTTCAGGCTATGGCTATGGTTAGGCTAATAAACGCACATTAGCAGAGGGAAGATACAGGATGGGAGTTAAACTGTTCTCCTGAAAAGTCCATGTTGTGGTCCGTGATGTTCAAAGAGACTCTGAAAACAAAAGCTCCGCCAAAGCAATATCTGTGATGAACCCATCCACAGCAGTCACTGAAATCATGAACTGTAGTACATACTCTGAGTTTTTAAAAACCTAAGGACATGCCGCGTATGGTGCTAATAAAAAGCTGGCGATGCTGCAAATGGTGACTGAGTAGTTTTAAGGGGCTTCTTTTCAGTAAAAAGAGACAGAGTATTGCAGCATGTTTTTTAAAAAGAGAAGAGGCTCATCCAAAGCAGCAGCAGATGTTTGGGCCCAGAAACAGGATCGTTAGGTCTCCACTTAACAAGCAGGTTGGCTATCCACTTTGAGATGTTCTTCCAGCTCGGCTTCTTCTTTAATTTTTTTTTTTTTTTTTTCATATCCTGAACCTGCTGCTGCTCTCACCTCTGCTAAGAGCTTGATTTTTTGTCTCTCATGTGTTTGTGTATTAAAAAGAGCAGCTCTGGCCCCACCCTGCACTGTGTAACCAACTGAACAAGTAGTGTGTTTTTATGTTTGTAAAGCTCTCATCCATCAGAAGCGTAGTCAGTCTGAGGGCTTAGCTATACATTAGCGTCACCTTTGCACTTCCACCGCTTGACTGTAAGAAACCTGTTTAAGTGGAATGCAATTTGGTGGTTGAGTAACAGCACCACATTCAATGCTCTGCTTAAACAGGAAGTTATGCTACTGCTTATATACAGTACACAATGAGAGTAGGCTGTACTTGGATCTCTGTGCTAGATTGAAGCACAAGCCGATAGTGTCGGTGTGTTTAATTTCTACTTCTGCTTTCAAACCAAAAGTGATGATTATTAGCAAGTTGTGGTTTAAAAAAAATAGAAGAATTTGTTCTAAAAACATAAAAAACAATTATTTAATCGAGAGGAAGAATTTACAACAATACAGCGCTACAATGAAATACACAGCTACTCTGTAAAAGTAATTATTATGTAAAATAATCACTTTTGAAGCACTAAATTGTTAAGTCCCCAATTTCTTATGATTTATGTGTATGGTATGAAAAAGTTACAACCTTTGCATGAGTCACAGGCTGTGTCGCATTTTGCACAAGCCTGTGTAATTTAATTAGCAGCAGTGCATCGTACTCCATAGGCTGTTTTATGGTTTGTGGTTAAAATCAAAGTAAGAATTTGGACAGTTTAAGCGTTAGACCAACACAGGACACTCGAGGAGGTTTAAAGTACAACTTTCCATTAGTAGTATCTACGTATATATACAGTGTGTTATATTTAAAATGTAAAGTACTTACAGTAACTGCACCTGTGACCGTGCCACTGTCTGCTAAGCTGTGATGCTACTCTGCTGCATGTGCTGCATACAGTCCTGGGAGTATAGGAAATAATCATTTTTCGTGTTTGTGATGAATATTGGTCTGCCAGTTTGTTAATTAAGCTCTATGAAACGCCTCCAAATTGAACGCAAGTACTGTGTATGAGCAATTTTAAGTAATTATTGAATACAGGACAACTTATTGCTTTTGAAAATGTGCATTGACTTGCGTATCACCCATCAGTGTTCAACAGTGTGTAGCTTGGCCACTTGTCTACTTTTAGTGGCCACCAAAAAGGTCAATTTAATTACATCATGTACTGCTAGCTTAATCTTCAAGAACATATTCTTGTTGTAAATCTGTATCAGAAAAGATAATTGGTAAGTAAAGCTTTAAAATTAATAGTAAATCCTGTGCACCTCTGTAGACTCACCGCTGCAGGTATCACTGCTTGAAGAGAGAGGTTGTTGTGAGCCTGCAGCAAGGTTTACAAGAAATCTGCCAAATGTGAACAACCAGCAGTTTAATCTGCATGCAGGCAGCTTTCATTTGAGCTTCTTCTTAATGAGGTCTGTGGATGCGGCAGCTTAAAAGATAGTTTTTTCATTTTTAAAATCTTCCAAAAAGGTGATTTATTGGTATTTTATTGTGAAAACACTGACTGAAGAAACAATGAGTAATTAATAATTTCACACAGTTTGCTTCAGAGCTGAATCGATTGATGGAGGCAAGCTGGTTAATCAATCCTTTATATTGAACCCTGGATGTTTGTATAGATTTTTATTTTTTTATTAATAAATCAATCAATAAATCTCCTGATTATTATAACCATACTGTCCAAAAACACGCTGATGTGATAATCTAAATGTAACTAATATGCAGTGAAAAGTGTGTTAAAGTTTAGCTTTGCGAAGAGCGACTGTTGGATGAAATTACTTTTTAAATCCAGGCGAACATCCTGTTTCAGGTTTGCTTTGGGTTCTTACAGCCGTGTGTGGAACTCACTGTTTCTGTAGTTGCAGAAAATGGCAGAGGCTGGTTTTAATCTGTATTTATAAGCTGTGAAATTGAACAAAATGTTGGAGATCAAACTGTCTCTAACAGATGGATGCAGTGATTCCTGTGCTGATTGTCTGCTGGGCGCTGCCCGGACGTTCTGCAGCATGTGTTGAGTGATTCTGCGAATAGAAACTTGTAGTATTTGTTGGCTTCTTGTGCAACGTCTTTTTCATATTTGCGTAAAACTTTCTGAAAGCTTTCTAGACATCTTCAGTTTTGGGTTTTTTCTTTTTTAATGCATTTTCTAGCCTGTCAGCCTGTCCGTGGTTGTTTTCAGCGCTGAGCGGCAGTAGCTGCTGTTGAAACACAAAAAAGTGTCTCCGCTCTCTTAAATTCAAAGCATGGACCAAAATTATGTTTCACAACTTGGCAGAGAGAGCAACGGGAGACTGAGACATGCTTTCTCTGTGCTGCAGTCATTTATCACAGGGAGAGAGTGGCAAAGGTCAGAGGCCAGACAGCATTCACATACTTTTTAGCAATGTACAAGTGTGTGTGTGTGTGTGTGTAAACCCTTGGCAGAAGATATTGTTTTCCAATTCCTGATCAGTTGTTGTTGTTTAGCAGTTAATGGCTCCTAGATAAAGAAACATAGTTTATATAACAGCTTTCAGACGGCGAGATGAGCGCTGGGCACGGAAATCCTTTCAAAAAATATTTGGAGAAATAAGACGGGGCAGTATGGGCGCAAGGCTAGACCAAAACGTTCATATTTCACGCTGTTTTTATTCCATCATGTTGAGATCTGCCTGTTATGATGTCATTGTGATGTCATAGGGTGTCATATTTAAAAATTAATGTTTTTTTGTAAAGCTCTCTTTACGCCCTTTCGCATGATATATTACTTGATATTGTTTCTTTAAAAAACATTTTTAAGGTCACCTTTGACCTTGGGCGCTAACAGTGGAGGTCACAGTCAAATTTGTAGCCAACCTAAGCACGCATGTGCCCCGGAGCCTAGCAGATTGTTGTTGAGTTTGAATATTTGCCATAAAGAATCGTGGGGAATGTAAAGGTTTTACAATAACAGCATTAGAAATGGGAATAAAGACAACAAAGATGAAAAGTCAGATAAAAAATAACCCAAAACATGGACAAACTAACACACCTCCCCCTCCCACTTGCACTAACAGCAGGTCAAGTTGACATTCAGCCCTCCTCTGATTGGCTAGTCGAGGCTAAGCAAGTGTATGTGTGTGTGCATAA
The DNA here is from genome assembly GCF_013358895.1 of Oreochromis aureus. Classification (NCBI taxonomy): domain Eukaryota; kingdom Metazoa; phylum Chordata; class Actinopteri; order Cichliformes; family Cichlidae; genus Oreochromis; species Oreochromis aureus. Next base: position 19,554,399 of record NC_052958.1, on the reverse strand, counting down.
CTTCACAGGAAGTAAACCTGTTGGATGACTCATGGTAATAGGTAATAGTTTCAGCTTTGTTGTTCTGCTAGACTTTTCTTTGTTCACTTGTCTAGTATGTTGCTTTTGGCCTTTGATCACCTCACAACATCGTCCTTCCTGGTATGTCATGGGTTGAACTCGACTTGTGCCATTCTATGAAATATTTTAAAAAGTTCCTTATTTTAAAACAATGAAATGAAATGTAGCTGCAGATCTGCAACCAGTCCTGTTTCTGTGCAGTAACGTAGCCTTCTGTCTCTAAAGTTTCTGAAATGTTACTAAACACTTAGAAATGCTTGTGAGGTTTCAGACAGTGGAGGGTAATGCATTCATACTGCATGCTTTATTAGAGCAGTCTATACTCAGAAATGAGGATTCTTCTTGTATTTATTTAGAGATGAACAGGAAGTGTTAGGGATTTTAAAAAAAAAAAAAAAATAGAGGTGGAATGAGGGTCTAGGCCGTCAGCCAGTGGGTTGCTCAGCGTTTAATTAGTTGCAGTTCTAGCAAGGATGTTTATTCCAATAATATTAACATGACAAAAGGTTTAGACTTGGAAAAAGGTGGAATTAATTCACTTGAGCTCAATAATTTTCAGTAAGCATTAAAAATAATCAGTGAATCACTTTGTCTTCTGGAAAATGCTTTTTTCCCCACACATTTTTTCTGACATTTATTAGTCGCTAAGAATCAAATGATTAATCAATCAGTCAATGATTAATCAATGAGCCAAGTGCCACACATTGTATTTCCTCCAATACAATGTGGGGGAACTTGGGCGGGCTCCAAAAGTGAGTCTGTCCCCATAGCCTGCTATGTTAAAATGTCCAGCAGAAATAAACATGTTTACAACCCACTACAAAAAAAAAAGTTTCGATCTCTTTAGCTAATTTAACAAGTGAGCGAGAGATGCATGGGCAGTAGATCTTTTACAGCTCAGACATTTAAACTCTAACATTTGAAGTTGTGCCTTATTAGAGTTGTGAATGTTGACTATGCATTATTGCCTGTATGCTGGGAGTTGAGCTGGGCCTGTCCTGTGTTTGTGGGGTTTGGTGCCTTTTCAAGCATTTTTGATGCATTTATCTGACACGCTGCATGCATCTTGTTAATGAGGCTTGCTAGTGTCAGCTGATGAATAGAACTCCATCCAAATATGGCCTGTTTACACAAAACCAAGATAATGATGTTCATGGTGCTAAATTTGACGCTTGGGAACAGGAGGTCTCAAACCGGCGGGTGATGTCACAGTGACCATCTTTTGTTTTCAGTCTGTGCTTACTGGTGAAAAGTCTTTCTAGACTTTTTTTCCGGTGTTTCTGATCCTCCACTCGGAGACTACACTTTATTTAAAACGTATAGCTGTTTTCATGCGGAGCCTCTTAAAGCGATCATCCATGAGATTCCTCGTCTTATTTCCAACCGCCTGCACCACCCGCACCACCAGCACTATGCCGACACCTTTGATATATGCTCATCGCTGCTCCGTTTGTCTCACACTTCCTTTACATTATAATGAGCGCGCTCAGTCATGCAGCCTGTTGGTAATAAACAACAGCAAACTGTAGCAGGCTTAAAGATAAAGAGCTGCGTGCTCTCTGTTCGTCTTTCCCTCTTTTCATCTCTGAATATTTTTTAGTCTTGTCAGTGTATTTAAGAAATCCTTCTGCTTCCAGAAACATCAAAAAGTTGACTTTTTTTTTTTGCTCTGAGGCAGGTTTTCTATGAGGGATGCAGCCGTCTGTTGCTAGGTGTTCACAATAGGAAAAAGGTAGAGCCTCTCATCATAATTCAGCAGTTGTGAAACAGACATTTATTTATTTATGTGAATGTGAATTTATATCGTGCTTTGAGCATGTGCATCTCTGATAAAATAATGAGTCCGTAAATGGATAACTTCCCGGTCTTCAGTTCCTTTCATGTCCTCTTATGGTTTTAGAAGCACTTCTAAGCAGAATCATTTTTGATTTCTGTAAACACCTCTACCAGGCAGGTGTGGGGAAAACGGGCCTAAATTGATTCGATCGCAGAAAATGATGCTAAATGATCAACTTTCTAACTGCGGAGCGGTTGTTCTGAGTGCATTTTAAGCCCTGAAATGCTCTCGTGGAGGCTAAAACAAGCCTGCCTCTTGGATTGTGTGTCTGGAGCCACTGATTGTGGCTGGCGTGCATGCGGACGTGCTTTGCTGTGTTTTGTTTGTCCAGCTGTTAATGTGCCGGTCTCATTATGCTGCTGTTGTCAGGGAGCCTCCGAGTGGAGAGCGGTGATTTAAGAAGCCAGCCTGACTGATTACCGACCTGCGCTCTAGTCCTCTTGTTCTCTGTGGCCGTGCATGTGTAAATGTTTAAAGCGTTTACACATGCACGACTTGTACAGGTCAGCTCGTGCTGCAGTTTAAAGCCATTAGCAGTATAAGACTCATTTAAAAATAAATGAATAAATAAAGCACCGCTATATGATGACAGTCTAGAAACGATAACCGCCACTAGCTGCCATCCTTTGATTCCAGTGCATGCAGTGGCTGTTCAGCAAGGGTCATTGTCATTGCTTCAATGCTAGTGCAGTTTGCAGCTCACTGAACTGTGCTCAAACATGCACTGTCAAAACTATCAGTATTAGTATCTGCAGTACTGGCCCTGTATTTACTTGGTACTGGATCAATACCAAAACTCGCAGTATTGCACAGCACTAGTATTTAGCCTGCTTAACCTTGATGCTTTTTGCGAGCCAGTTTGCTTATTGGCATTTGGTTTTCTATAAGTTGCTCTTCCATATCTTCTTCTAAAGTTTTGGTTTTCCATCATTGAAAATTCAACATTTTATTGATGACATTATGGTTTAGAAGCTGGAGAACACTGATGAGCTGGTCGGCTGTTTGATTTGAAATTATTCTTCCTCGTCTTTGGCGTCAAAAAATAATACTGGTCTGCATTTCTGCAGATAATCACACTGGACGGGTATGGTTGCCTTCAGGTCATTTGCATTAACTATCTTATGTACCACTATCATATTGTGCTGGTACATGGGTGCTAACTTCAGAACCACAGTAAGTGCTGACATCGTGTTTCTCAAGGTTCAGTTCACATTGAATGGCGTCTGCCTTTTAGAAGCGAAACATGACAGCCTCTCAAAAGAATACAAGAGAACCGAGCGTGTGTTAATTGAATGTCTTGAACTGTACATGAACCCTTGCTGCCCCCAGTGCCAGCTCGTGCTACGAACGGGTGTGAACTGCAAAGTGGAGCTGCAGCAAACAATTACTGTGTCGCTCAATCATTTTGACAGTTCCTCCAGTGATAAATTCATTTGTGAGCTCAAGAGGAAACGTGTCAAACTAAGTTTCATCTGAAGCATTGTTGATCCTCAACGGAAGACAGAAGTCTGTTTCTATGCTCATCCTGCCAGGTGAGGAAAATGGGTTTTATTGATGCTTGGCTTGACAAGTTTAAATTAGTGTTACATATGAGGTTTGGAGTCATCTTCATCTTTTTGTTTTCGCTGGTTTAGCTGTCTGACAATTTTATGGTCATTAAGATTTGAACTCTACAAATAGCCCTCTAATAATCTGTGTGTTGAGTGAGCGAAGAGCTGTATACAGAAACAATGACAGTCTCTCTGTTGCATTGAGTTATATAGCACCAAACCACAACAACAGTCGCTTCAAGGTGTTTTATAAAGTAAAGGAGAGATCTTACAATAACAGAGACAAATTCCAACAATTTAATGAGCCCCTGTGAATAAGCACTTGGCAACGGCGAGAAAGAAAAACTCCTTTTAACAGGAAGAAAGGGAGGTGAGGGGAGGAAGACGGGACGAAGACACATTATGGAAGAGAGGCAAAGAATAATAATAACTTATGATTAGATGCAGAGTGGTGTCCAAACACAGGGTAGAAGAAGCACCAAGGGAATGCCCCGGCAGCCTAGACTTATTGCAGTGTAACCAAGGGAGGATTCAGGGTCACCTGATCCAGGCATAACTAACGGCTTTATCAAAAAGGAAAGTTTTAAGTCTAAACTTAAAAGTAGAGAGTGTGACCTTATAATAATGAATGAACTGTTATGAGTAGTGAGTATATCTTTGTAGAAAGCTAGAAACCTGTTTTATTTTTATGTTCTGGTTATGATGGCATACATTCTCCTCGTTTTTGTTCACCTAGAAGCTTAAAGATGTTCTTCATCGATTGCTTTTATTAGCTGTGTTTCTGCTCACCTATTCACAGGAAGTCTTATCAAAGCTTCCTTTTGTCCAGTGTTTATCTGAACGATCCCACTGTCTGACCATGTTACTGCTCTATAGCTATGCTTTAGTTGGACTGACAGTCGCCGGTAAAAGTATTTCAAACGTCTGTGTTTGTGGACACTTAGCGACGATGAGACTTGATTTATCTGAGTGTTTCTCAAGGAAATTTCAATACTGCAAAGTACGTACACGTTCCAGGCAATTTCTCGTGGAGAAGAAACCCAAATGGCACAAGGGGAGCTTTGTGTGCGACACACACATTTGGCAAATTGTTCCCGTTGTTTCTCCATTCTGTCCTCCACATTACAAAAACCCAGGAAGGGGGAGCCCCGAGAGAGCGAGGGAGGGAGATGGAGAGGGAAAATGGATCCCATCAAGTCAGATCGCATTGTCTCGTTGATTGAACAATTTGTAAGTCTGTTTTGTCAGCATCGCGCTTTTGCAGAACTCCCAGGAGTGCCGTGCACGAAGGCCGCTGCGCCATCGGGCGCCATTTATTTCACCCCAGCTGCCCTTTAACTTCATCATCATGACTGCTTACACGTACACACATACTCTGTATCTCTGTCTCACACACGGCAGTTTATGATGATAGATATTTGCCTGCGGAATGAAGAGTGGGAAGCGTGGAGGGCCATTTAGCGACCTGGGTATTGCTGGCTGTCTATGTCTCTCTCTGTTAATTCAGGGTCACGTCAGTCAGCGTGCTCGGAGATGTGAGGCGTCACACTCAGAGCAGACAGAGTAATGATTAAATGAATAAAGGGCTGCCGCCTGCTTGGTAAAGAATAGAAAACATGAAAAGACAAAAAAAAGGACTGAGGGAGGAGAGCTACAATGCCCCTCAGTCTAATGATTCCAGCCAGCATTTCTTTATCTCCATTTAATTTCATACAATGCCTTTAATTACTTGCTATTCTAGTTGCTAACGTCTATTGTGCGGGCCTATTACAGGAGGAGCAGGAGGTTCATTATACTAGAAAGATGGATGCACTTCAAAGTCTTTCTTTTTGGTGTTGAGTAGTTTTGCTTTTTCTCCTTCTTCTTTCATGAGAAGTTGAACGAGATTTATGATCTTCTGTGTTCAGTCTTGTGTCTTAGCTCTTCTGTTTGGCAAAAGGTTTAAATTTTTAAACGGTGGAACATTAAAATTCAGTTCTTAACCCACCAAAACACACCTGTGTTTGTAACTCTTAGTAATTATAGATTTGCTTGTAAAACAAGCCTCTATCCTCGGGCTAATTTTCATGGAGGACACATGTGCTCGGCGACCACTTTATTGGGAGCACCTGCGCAGTCTAATGCAGTCCATTACAGCAGCTCCACCATGAAAATCTGCTTTTATAAAGCTTATTCTTGGGCCGTTTGACTGAGGCAGAAATCAGATTTATTTTGATCTTTGTAAACAATTTGAACCTTGGTTTTTTAATGCAATTATTTTTATTATTTTGGGGGCAGACAGGGTCATCCAGTAGTTGGTTGGGCCCTGATTACCAGGCAGCCTGTAAGGTACTTGGGTGATACTGAAAATGGTTAATTTTTTCCTTTTCTTTTTTTTGGCTTTGGACAGTGACTTACACAGAGATAGCTGTTGAACTGTGCACACTGCACAGTGATCACTTAGATTAGGCAAACTGGACTTTGGAGTCAAATGTAAAGTAAATCTTTAGCGCTTGCACAGCGTCTGACGTCTGATTGCTTCATTTACTGTATTTCTTGTCATAGTTCTTGAATTTTTCCTCCATGAAGCTAAAAGCTTCCTTCTGACCTTTGTGTGTCTACACTTCCACATCTGTTATAAATCTTTAACTATTATTCAGTTTAGTCTGTTCCTATAGGATTGCTTCCTCGTTTAGTTTCTATAGGGCTGCCGGGCCTTTACCTGACATCGCCTGGAGGAGGTTCAGCTGCTACCTAGACTACCTTTGCTGCCTTCAGATGTTGTGATGATCACTGACCACTTTATTTACACCTGTTGAGAAGCTGGTCTTCTTTACAGTAGGCTAACAAGTTGTCGCTTCAGCCTGTTTCTCCTCTGTGAGCGCCGCCTCCTCGCAGCTCAGCATCAGGATGAACATCCTGTGTAGACACAGACGGAGCCGTGATGTTGCTGGTGTGTTGCTCCTGGTTTTGCTTTTGCTTCTGCGTGGAGACTGTGACGGTCATCCAACGCTGTTTCCATTCACGGCCTCTGCTTGATCCGATTATGAAGCAGCAGCGCCGTCTCCTCCTCTTCTTGCCTTTTCCTTGTCTCTCACTCGCTGCTCACCTCTGCCCCATTTCCTCCTCATTCACAAATCATTCGGAGACTTTAACACCATTAAAACTCAAATTAAGGCGCTTTAATGGAAACCAGCATGGGCATGTTTCGTTTTAATGCAGCACCCATGTTGAGCAACTGATTCTGATAGCGTATTGATGTCTGAACTATGTGGAGTTACTGGGTTTATTGTACAAATCCACTGAGAAGGTCTTTTAAGGCCCGAAACGTGCTAAAAACTAATCTCCAAGGTTATCCGTATCAAAACATGACCGGTGTCTATTTAGAAAAAACAATCTTTAGACCATGCTTCCCATTTAAAAGAGAATCAGATCTCTAAGCCACAGCAAAGTCCCTGCATCTAATGCAATCAGCTACCAAATTTAACAAAAACCTACATGCCGCGGGCATCAGCCAGAGGACGGGAATACTTTGTATAAAATCATTATGAGCTGGGAATTACCGCTGCTTACGTTGATGTTGCATCACTGCAGTGCGTCTGCTTTGTTTTGTCTCCAAAAGAAATGTAGATAAAAGGAGCATCCGGCATACAGGAAATATGATAGGAGTTAATTTATCGATGACTGAGCCACATGTTCGTCCTCAGTTGAGATTCAGATAACCAGAACCTGATGAAATGGTGAGCAAAGATAATTTGGTGCCAAAACAAGTCTTTGATGAATTAATTGGATTCTGCTCTGCTTTTCCTTATTTTCTGTCATATGTTGTTATAATACTGGGCACTTAAATTAAACTTGACCAACATCCAAAGCAACAGACCGTGTACGAGAGATGAAGAAGAGAGGGTTGGTGTGACAGAGGAGGATGCCAGGGGAGGGTGAGATGAAGGCAGATGATCCGCTGTGCCGACCCCTGAAGGGAGCAGCAGAAGAAAGAAGACATTAAACTTGACCAATGTTTCAAACAGCAAAGTAAGAATAATGTCTGTGAGCCAAAGCCCCATTTTCTAGATTTTAGATTTAGATGAAAAATAATGAAGATGTTTAAATGATTTCTTTTATTTTTTTAGAAAAATAATAAATGAGAGTTAGTTGCAGGAATATCTGGCAGTAGTTTATGGTTGTTACTGCTGTCAGGTCAGGTGAGGTCAGGTCACATGGGACAGCATTTAGAGGGTGATTACGTGTGTGTGTGTGTATTTGTGTTGCCTTTGGGTTACAGTGCCTTTGTGTAACATGCTTCCAGGTTGAAGCTTGAAGGCTGAAGGTTGTGTTTGTTGTACAAAGAGTAGCAGGTGTGTGTGTGTTGTCCTTGACTGCTTTCTGTTTGTTCAGATGGGTTAAGATGATAAAAGCAGAGCTCTGAAACTTTTTACAGTCCTCTTTACTCTCTCTTTACAGCGGTTTACTTCAGGTCCGTTACAGGTACGCTGAGTTATTACCAAGTTAGTTCTGAGTTATTCTTTACCAGCGGTTTATGTGGTATCCCTCCACTCGTTTCAGAGAAGCTGTGTCTCTGGCTGTAACCGTACTCCTGCAGTACAAACTGGATGTATGAGGTTACCGTAAAGTGAGCATTACGTGGCTGTTGCATTGCACTCTGGGAAATGTAGGATCCAGTTTTTTAGTTCAGTCCATGCTACTGATGTTTTTGTGAGTTCTCTAAAAGATTTAAATACTGTAATTTATCTATACATAAGTTAGGCTTCTTTTCTATGAGGATTTTTAAATTTAGATTTTTGCTTGCTGATGGAATAAGTTGCTACTTTTAAACATTTTCTGTGATGCAAAACAAAATATTTAAATTCCTTTTCTTGTCTCAACTCTCTTTTTTTTTTTTTAGACTGTCGCTCTGAACTCTAGTCTCTGTATGATGTCACTGGGTGCGGATGTCCTTAAACGCTCATTTCAGACACCACAGTGCTGACCAGCAAGCCCCACCCACCTGCTGCTAATGTTTTATGCTTGTAATGGCAGCCAATCAGAAGGAAGTTGAAGGGTGGAGCTCAAATGGGCTAGACCAAATTGCAAAATGATATGGAGTAAAGCATAAACTGACATCAAGATTCTTCTTCCATTACTCACGCGCCACCTCTCCACCAAGTTTAATAAAAATGCCTAGGTACTTTTTTTTTTTTTCTTTCTTTTTTTTTTGACCAATGGACAAATGATACCAGCAATATAATCTCCATCTTGGAGAAAGTTGAAAAGAAATCCTCATTAAATGCATAAAAGTGATTAATCTATTCAACTGAATTGCTAAAAGAAATTCCCATTTATCCAAATCCAAAGTAAATATTGTAGAGTTTGCATAAATCGGTCAAGACTCCCTCTCTGTGTGGCTTTAGTGTCATATCTGCAGAGAATAGAGCTTGTTTTGTCTGTGCACAGAAACGTGTGTATATAGGCAGGTATTTAAACAAATACTCTCAAAGGTGAAGCTTTTGTATTTTTCTTCATCTGCTGTGAAATTGAAGATGCTGCGCTGGGACCATTTCATAACCCAAACAACAAATTCATCCAAGAAAAAGAATAAAATCAGTTAAAAATGGCTGATGAATAAAGCTCTTCATAGGAGCTTTTCCTCATAAGATGTGTTTTAATCACTAATCCTGTTGGTATGTGTTGCACTTTCAGTTTTCATCACTCCACTGGGGATTTTTTTTAGTTGAGGGTGGTGCTATGGGGTCTCTGGCTGTGGGACTTTACCATGTTTTACTTTAGTCTATCTCACTATCTAACTGAAACCATGTATCGATGTTTAAATCTGTGACTCGTAATGAGAAACCCACAAACATCTGATACTTGAGAATGCAGCCCGGTTCTATTTTGTGTCAAATGTGCAAACAACATGTGTGAGAACTGTTCTTATAAATGCAAGTGAAGCAATTCAGGTCAACAGACTTCTGGTGCTCTGAGTATTTTAGAGGTGAGAGGGTCTTCCTGTGTGGGCTGTAATTAAAACCACGCGTCCTCTTCTGAAAGCTGCTCCCACACAGGGCGTGTCGAGTCGAGTGTCAAGCAGTGTGGGAGAAGGAAACGGCCCTGAAAGTGTGTGTGTGTGTGTGTGTGCGCGCGAGTGTGAGATAGGTAAGCGGTTGTAAAATTTGATAAGTTGACGTTACCTAAAGGTATCTTTGAGGATGAGTTACATTAACTTTCATACCAAAGTGTAAAAGAGCTTTACCTAGTCTGAAGTTTTCAGTGTGTTTAGCTTGAACGGTCAGTATGTGCCTGCAGCTGTTAGCAAGAGCAACACTGGCAAAGCTCAGATACTGAAATGTGGCGCTGACTGATTTTAGTGTGAATCGCTGCTTTTTAGTGCAGATGTAATTTGGTTGGTACTCTAAAAATACCAAAATTGATACCCAGCCATACCTCATTGGTTGGTGAGGGGTTTGCTGGAGGTTGCTGGCTGTTAGGTCACACACAGAACGTGCTGCACTAAAAACGTCCCTGTGATTGCCGTTTGCTCAGGCAGATTGCTGCATTCGGCTGTAGTTTGCATGGAGACAAGTCTATGCAAATACTGCAAACTGGTTTTGAATGCTTTTTGTTGGTAATGACTGTCGTGTGGCAGGAAAAGTTTGACAACCACCGGCTTGAAGGGATGGGTGGAGGAGCTAAAACAGTGTTTCAGACAGTGTGAAGTGAGAAGCTGCAAAAATTCCCAGTGTGAGATAAATAAAGATTATTTCGAAGTGGGGAAACTAACTGCACTGTTACACTCCGAAAACAAGCCAAATGGATCCACTTTAAGTCGCTGTAGAATAAAGTGCTGTGGGATTGTGGTTGGAGAAAAGCGCTCCAAGTGGTCGATAAGAGCAGAAAAGGGGTTGTATAAAAGAGGGCGCGTTTACTGTTTACAAAACAATGGACATTTGCCTATTTTGCTAAACACAGTGGACACATTTCCCTAAACTCTAGTCTACTTACTACTTGGCGCTCTTCTACAGACCTCAATTTGCATTTATGTACTATTGCTACATGCAGTCAGCTCTGTATCTCCTGTGTGGATGAATGATTCACCCTCACTTTACCTTTACTAGTGCCCATAGATGGACAGATGTCAGCTGTCTTTAATCGCCTTCACAACGTCCTCATAGTTTGTTAGCAGTTTATTATGTGTAATAATGGCTGCACACTAATAATTTGTATTAACAACTTAACAATTGTAGCTTTTATCCCACAAACTCTTCGAAACAGTCAAAGTGAGGACGGAGCTGCATTTTGTGTGTAGCAGCAGCGTGCATGTTGATCTATCAGTGCGATCTCACCCCGAGCCTCTGTCTGCAAGCTCCTTTGGCATCTCATTGAAACTGCTGGCTGTTAGCTGAGGCGTGTGTGTGTGCACGCATGTGTGTGCGCGCGCGCGTGTGTGTGTGTGTGTGTGTGTGTGTGTGTGTGTGTGTGTGTGTGTGTGTGTGTGTGTGTGTGTGTGTGTGATAATCAGACATAAAACACGGTGTGAAAGACACAAGCGCTTACTCCTGCTTCAGGCCTGCATGGTGCCATGAGACTGTGGGTTAGGGTGGGAGGCGGCCCGCTCTCATGCGGTCTGAAGTGTTATGTTTTTTCACCTCTTCTAACACATGTGGAAAGGCAGGTGGTGGAGGTTGCACACACAGTTGTCTCCTGAATGCAGTGTGGCTGGAGCTGAAGGATGTGTGGATGTGTGTTCCCATGGCTGCAGTTTGACCTCTAGTCTCCACCAAAGGAAACCTCAAACCGCTGTCCTTTCCTCCACTATTTTGTCTTTTTCAACATCTGAGTGTGTAACTCCAAAACTTTCCCTCACGCCTGGATCGCTTTGCTTTGACTTCATTTCTCTGTGTAAATCTTATCTTCATGTTTAGCTTCCAGCCTTCTGTGTGTGTTTTTTGCATGAATTAGTATGAAAAGCTGCGAGTCTCCTGCTTAGTAAGTGGAAGCACTATTTGTTGTCCTTATCATGCAATCACCATGCCACTGTTCATGCAGTGATGGTAATCATGATGAACACACACACAATGCTGATTACAGATGAAGCATGCACATTTTAAATTGAATCAGCAAGTTCTTTGTTTTTTCATTTTACTTTCACTGTTCATTTTTCTTCTGTCCTTTGGATTTGGCAGACCTTTACTTGACTTTGTTAGGACTTTGTCAGGTAAAATTACGCCCGGTAGTGTGGAAAATAAAAATCATAGGTAAACTTGTGGCTTGTTTTCTCGTGTTTCCATCCTTCTCAGGTCCATGTGGTCACATAAACTACATGGAGTGAAAACCAAGTTAGTAAACGGACTGTAAGATTGGTGACCAAAAACTGCAGTTCCTCTAGTGTCCACTTGAGGCTGACTCTAAAAGCAAGTCAGTCCCCATACACTCCCATGTTAAAACGCTTTACTTTTCAGCAGAAATAAACCCGATTCCAGCCTGATGCAAACTAATGTGTTTTATTAAGACTCAAAAGTTAAAGAGAGCCTGTTTGGTTAGCTATCTGCCAGCATGTCTCCCATTAAACTAGACATCTGAAACATACATTCTACTGCTAATGCCATTTTTGTATCTATTCTGCAAATATATTTTTCTGACTCTAATAATGAAGGTGGCGTCTGTAAATAAGAAGAATGGGCACGAACTGGGCAGCATCCATCTTTTATATACAGTCTTTGCTTGAGTTCTGCCTATTTATTCAAATTGTGTGTTCAAACTTTCTTTGGCTGGCTGTTCCTCATCTGTCCCTCAAACAAATTTCTGTATTCTAGTGAAATATCTCAACAACATTTGGAATGATTAGCATGAGTTTTTGCGCATCGCATTTATGGTAAACAGAAGACGAGTCCCTGCTGACTTAGGTGCCCCCTCTGTCTTTTTCTGAAGTGTTACATGGGGATCACATTAAGATTGTGAATTATACCCGCTAATAACCAGCATGTTAGCATAGCAATACTGACATTCGCAGATTCACTAGCGTGGATTTCGGCTGCTTAGTCCTTGAGCTGTGTTTCTCCTGCATTTCTGTTTAACTTGATTTTTCTTTTTTTAATCTACCCCTGAAGTACAGCCTGATTCTTCGAGTCTAACCAGGTTGAATCGATGTTAACAGGGTAACAGGACAGGCATTTTCTGAGCCAAATAAAGGTCAACAGCTCCTTCCCCCTAGAAGACTACAGTAATGTTTGTCGAATGATTCCCATTTAGCTGCAGGAGGGCAGGAAGTGGGGAGAAAACATACACACTAATCAGAGGCTGTCAGTGCTTTCCAGTGGCTCTGACGCAGCGTTACCCTTGAATAAAGGTTTAACGCAGTTTAGCGGAGTTGCTACAGCTGTAAGATGTGGCTTTGTGATTGTGTGTGTCTGTGTGGTCCCACGTTTAACCTGCTGGGTGAGCATCTGTTCAGCTCTCTTGAGTTTTCCTGGCTTTCTGGCCTCTTCTTAACCTTTCTCTTTTTCACTGTGGATCACCCACTTTGTTCAGACCAAACACTTCCAACACCCACCTTCCACATTTTGTTTGTCTGTCCCTTTCTCTGCCAGGTAGTCTGCTGCAGAGTTCATGACCTGTGTTGTGAATACAAAACGATTATGCAGCTGTGAGACTTCTCTCTGCTTTAAGCAAAAGGAGCCTGTTTACATCTGCCGCAGTGGTGGATACCTGAAAATCTGATTAGCCATGCTGCCCACTACCAGCTCCTAATCAAAGGCACCGGATTCATTTCCGAAACGGAGGCCAAAAGGCCTGAAAACTGGGACTGCTGTATAATTTTAAGAGATGCTCTCTACTGCCGAAGCCCCTGTTTCCAATATCCCGGTGCCTGTCGGTTATTTAAGGTGAGCTCTTCCCAGTGTGGACAGAGCTCTGTGAAATTATGTGGGGGGGTTTTTTCTTTTCTTTTCTTTTTAAGAATGAATCAAGTTCAGGATTATTATGATTTATCCAGTTTCTCCTGTATTTTCTTATGAAAACAAAATTACTGCTAACTGGGTAACCCTACAGTTTCCTTTAATGTCATATATTTTTCTCACATCCTACCACTGGATGCCAAGTAAACTCCATTAGTAGTTCGTTGGTGGTTCATTCAGTTCTCCAACAGTATTAGATAATTAACTTAGTAAGACTACCCTCTCACCTTCCAGCTCCCATCATCATCATCTAAATGATCTAATTCTGTGCTTAAATATTGTGTGACGTCCACTAGGGCTGAGAAATGAAGCCACTGCAGGAATCTTAATGTCCACTTCAGGCTGGCTCCAAACGTGAGTCAGTCCCATAGACTCCCTTGTTTAAAAGTCTAACTACAGGTGAGATAAATGTGTTTACAGCCTGTTATAAAAATGGTTTGGCCCTCTGTGGATGGCTCTTGGTGCCTTTTGGAGCATTTTAATGGGACCTGTTGCATGTCCAAATATGGTAACTTCTGGCTACAAAACACTGTAGTAACATCCATCCTTTATATATCGCCTGTGTTATATTTGCGCCTGCTGGGGGAGTTTGAGGTTGCATTGCTACAAAAAAGGCAAAAGAAAACTGTTATGTTTTTGAGTCCTAAAGATATTTCAGTGAAGACCAAAGCAGAGCTAAATTACAGTGAATGTCCCACATCTGCCCCCTGTTGGCCAGGAGATCTGTTAATAATCTGTGCTTTGACTTCATCTGATCAGAGAAATGTGAATATGTCTTCAGTTAGGAATCGGTGACACAGGCTGTTAAGGTAAAGCATCATCTTTAACTTCAACTCTTTCCCTAAATTGTTGTGCAGGCTTGTCTGTCATCTAATGCTCTCATTATGAACTTCTCCTGGAGCTTCTTCCAAGCTTCTGGAGGGGTGAGCTCAGAGCCTGATTACTTGCAGAAACCTTGTTCTCGGTTTCTGAGTCATGCTGAAGGCATCAGGGTCACGTGTGTGTGTCTGTGTGTGTGTGTGTCTGTGTGTGTTCATTCATGTACTTCATTTCCTGTGCTTTTGACCCTGCATGACTTGGCTCCGTGCCTTGCTCTTTTTCTTTTCTGTTCTTGGCATCAGTCTCACTTTCCTTTCCTTCTCTCCTTGGATTTATTTGATTCTTCCTGGAAACATTTGCATTAAAGCTCACAAACTGTTTTTTAAAAAGCGCCTCTTAAAGGAGTTTAAGTCAGAAATAAGTATATTAAAATACTTTTTAAAAAAACACAAACAAAATTCTAAAATATATGTTCATTTTGCCAATATGTTCGTTAAACCGTGAACAACATGGATGTAGCTTAAGAAGTGAAGCCATGGAAACATGCATTCTTTCTAATGGCCAGTAGGGGGAGACTCAGAAGTCCAACCGTAGGTATATGGTGTTAGTACGTAGTATCATATATATAGTAACATTAAATTCAGCAGGACCTAACTTCACGTCAACTGTAATTTATTTTGAGCAGCAAAACAACTAAAACTGTGCACGATTAATAACAACTAAAGGTTATTTATTTGTTGTTTAGGTGTTAACTTAAAGTCCCTCATCGTTGTGTGAAAAAAGATCTTTTAGTTTGTTCCCTTGTAAGAGGAATTTTTGTGATTGGCTGGCCCTGACAAACTGTAAGCTTGAAGAGCTGGTGGGTTGTAGCAGTTAGGCGCATAACCTTTGCTTTGAGGGCAGACGGTCTCTGTTTTCGATTTGTCAAGTCACACTTTTTAAGTTTGACTCCCCCGTGGAAAGTAGTTGGCAAGAGTTTGCGGACAAGTTGGCGTCCTCCATGCAACAAGCTCTGGGCAATTTGGTGATGATCAAAGCTGTAGAGAGGAAGTCTTCATAGGGGGGAGGGGAATATTAGCTTTTGACTCACAGGGATTACTTGCATATACTCTGAGCTCATTATTTAAAGCTTTTTAATATGAGCATACATTGTCGTAACAGAATAAATACAGGAGGAAATAAGGAGAAGCAGAACGGGTCAAATCCGAGTATTTTAGCAGCTGAAAAGTGCGACTAAAATAGAACTGGCTCTCAGGACAAAGCCCCATTTGTTGTGCGTGTGTCTTTTTTGTTGTTGTTTTTCCATTTTTCATTTTGTCTCTTTTGTCCGTTTACATCTCTGTCTCGCACACAGCAGTGGAATAAAGGAGCTCGACCCATTTGCAGTCAGTCACATTGTTACGACTAAATGAAACCACATGTTAGATTTTTCTTTACTGAACACATGCACCACACTGAACACGACTGGCTCGGTCTGCATGTGAAACTCTCCAATAAATCTGCTTTCATGTGTAGAGCTCTGCAGATTGAGTTGGACAGTTTGTTTTATTTCTGTTTTTGGAGTGGTTTTGTGCATTAGGTCATTTTAGCATCTCAGTGGTAATTAGTGTCGGTGTGGAAGGAGGCAGGAAGGTTGTGGGAAGGTCAGGACATTTCTCTCTCATCCATCTCTGTGTGCGTTTGTGTGTCTGTTTTCCTGTAATTGCCTCTTGTCTGTTACAGTGTTGCTGCCCCTTTGTATTAACCTCCATTTGAATGTTGTAAGCAGTAAATAACCGCATGTCATGTGTGGGTTGAATAGTTGGTCGTGCATTTTATTTGGCAGTTTATCACCAGGTAAGATCTGAAACTGAGCATGTCTGACTGGACAAACATCCGCTCCACATCTGTATCTGAAATTCCGGCAAACCCACAAGGAACACGGAAGTGGCAGGAAACCAAAGATCTGAGGCAACACGTGAAGGGAAACTTCAACCACATATATGGCTGGATTACTCTGCTCCCTCCCATTTATCTAAGAGCATCTCCGTTCATTACTGTGGCATTAAGATAAAATTTGGTTCATAAAATAACCAGAATGTTCAGTAAAACCTGATAAGGTGTAATACAAATGTTCACCTATAAAGTAAAAGTGCTTCAAACGCTCCCACTTGTGCTGTGAAGGCACTTTTTCAGGTTTCACAACAGCTTAGCGAGTAGCTGTTGAGTGTTTGCAGACAAGCCGGGATCTTGCATGATAACCATGGACGTCTGCAGCGGTCTGCAGGAGATGGATGCGATCGTGAGGAGGATTTTCAGTGCAACCAATTGTAGCTAGTGACAGCGGGCAACTATTCAACAAATAGATGGTGTTACAGGGGGGTCACTGACCTATAGCAGCCACTCACTACTAGAGATGGACCGATCCGATATTACATATCGGTATCGGTCCGATACTGACCTAAATTACTGGATCGGATATCGGCGAAAAATAAAAAATGTAATCCGATCCATTAAATATCAAAAAAGCATCTCACAAAACTTGCGACACGGCGTAACTCGGCTCATAACCGTAGCACGTCGGAGCAGTGTGCCTCACGTGATAGAGCGGCTGTGTGTATTTGTAGCCTCGCTACCAAACCAGCATTTCATCTCCGAGGAAGTTATCCCAGAGAGAAGTAAAGCAAGTGTGTAAGTTCATCTCTGAATGTTTGTAAAGCGTTCCCATGTTAAGCTTAACAACCGATATATGGAGCTAGTGCCTCTCTCTCCCTCCCCCTCCTGCTGCTACTTCAATCATGAAACTGCTTAACGATCAGCTGATCGGCTTTTCTGTCGCGAGTCCGTCTCTCTTCTTTGTTTTTGCCCCACTTTGCACCAGAAAGAGGAAACCAGCGGCGGAACAACAGCAGCACGTTTAAGCTTGATAAGCTGTTGTTAGAATTTATTTAATATTACTTTCTAGACCAGGATCTTTTTCTACGTAGCTGACGGCTGGTAACTGTGCAGGGGCGGATCTAGCAAAGTTTAGCCAGGGGGGCCGATAGGGCATGAACAGGGAAAAGGGGGCACAAAGACATACTTTTCTTTCTTATTCTCATTTAAAATGTCTAGCTTTTAATAAATAATTATCTGAATCTTACACCCAAAATTTTAATCTGATGTAAAATGTATAGAAGTCCATTACTGTATATAGTAACTCTTAAGTCTAATATACCCTAGTAAGCTATAGTACTTTTTCCTTTGGGAAGGTACCATCTGTGAATTCTGCAATTCTGTTGAAGAAAGATGTTGAATCTATTTAATTATTCTTGAAAAATAATTTATTTCTGTGCATTTATTTTCATCCCGCATCAAATTAAAGTTGATTACATCGATTAAGCATCATGAGGTGGGGGGTGGTTCCCTATTTTTTTTTTTGCTGGGAGTTTGCAACCCTATTAGTTAGGCTGCTTAATATTTCTGCTAAGTACTCTTTAAAATACCAGAATAGGAGGGATGGAGTAGGTTTAAGTTTATTAGATTGATCAGTGTTGCTGAACTATGAAATATTTTGGGTGCAGTGTATTTTTTACACACAGGTATAACAGAATAGCTTTAGTGTTGTTGTTTATTTAAACTTGAGTATGAACTTATACAAAATGCAGCAAGATATTAAAAAAACAGTTTTATTGATTAAAAAACACTATATCGGATTCATATCGGTATCGGCAGATATCCAAATTTATGATATCGGTATCGGTATCGGACATAAAAAAGTGGTATCGTGCCATCTCTACTCACTACCCACAGAGTTGCAGAGTTTTCTTCTGTGTGTGTGTTTTTTTTTTTTTTTTTTCCTTAATAACCTTTCGATCATTAATCTCCAGGTGGGTTTCAACAGGTCTGTATCTGTAGACCTGTATGAGGTGTCAATGATTCAGTTTTCATCATTCTTACTGACACGGACTCTTAGGTAACAGACAAATCACTTAATTACTCTTGTTTTCTTACAGATAAACCATTAAGTATCAGAAAACTCTTGTTGTCTGGTTTGTTTGTTTTTGTTTTGTTTTTTAAAATTCGATATGATTTTTGTTTTACAGCAAGTTTAAAAAACAAAACAAAACAGATTTTCTGTGAATTAGCAGAAACTTAGAGTACGAGCATTAGAGTAACGAGCTACCAGGATAACTTTGTGTAATTTTACAGATTTATTTCTTTGAGTGAAAGCCTAAGAAGCCATTCAGATTCATTCTCTTACAACAGCAGCATTTGCTTGTAATAACGAGTCTCACCAAATGTCTCTGGATGTTCATCAGTAACTGTGAACATTTTTGGAATTTACTTAAAAGTCTTTGCACTAAAGAAAGAGAAACAGTTTAGGTATGCTTGTTTTATTGGTTATTGGCTTTCTTAAGATCAAATCGGGCTGTGTGGGGCACACAGGCTGAAATGAGTGCGACACCTGTGATTTGCAGTACGTCCTCTGTGCCATTTACCGGCACTGCTGGTGATCCTGAAGCAGATTTACTGCATATCAACTCTAAAGCAAGAAATTTCCTCTCATTTACAGCATATCGTCTGTATCACTGCCAGGAACTTCGTTTCATTGTAAAACAGTCCTTTAAAATTTGATGAGTATTCTCATCATAAAATCTCGGAGAAAGAATTTCCATAAAATATCTGACATATTTCCAGTATTTGCACATTTCTTTATTTTTGTTTTATTTCTCTGGTGTTTCTGGTGCATTTTGTGTTAAATATGCATTTATTTTCTGCCACTGTGTAGCTTTACTAAACATAATGTTGACTGGTATCGATCCCAAGATTAACTTTATCTTGGAAATTTGGCAGATTTCTCAACCAGCTGATGGGTTTGGATAACTTTGAGGCACTTCGCAGTTTCTGATTCGTATTCCTCGGAGTGAGCGCTGCTTTGGTTCAGAAACTCTGGAGCAGCTCCACCACATGTGATGGACTGGAGGGAGCAACTAGTTCCTTATTTATTTCAATTATTCAGTTATAAAAACCGTTCATGCTTAATCCTCTGCTGATTGGCGTATTAGTTATAATCAGTGGATTGTTTCAGGTCTTCAGCTGATTGCAGATAAACCAGAAATCTGCGCGCGCGCACACACACACACACACACACACACACACACACACACACACACACACACACACACACACGTGCTGACCTTTTATGTCTGTAGTAAACACAATTAGCACAGAGTATATTTTTGCCAAAGCTAATTACAGATTTCTGCGTGCTCCTCTGGTTTGCTATCTGTGCACAGTCTCCAGAAAAGCTGTTTTTATTGCTCTGTTTCAGTTGTTATTTCCTGTTGTGTGTTATTGTGATTCCTCACATCAGTTGGTATTTCCTGCAGGTCTGTTTGTCTGCCACGAATGAGCCCACTCCTCCACCCTTTCCCCTCTTTCACTCTTGCTCCATCTCAACTTTCTGTTCTTTTTCTCCTCCTCCTCTTGTACTTCACCCCCCTCTGTTTCTGGCAATCTCAAATTTCTGTGTGTGTGTGTGTGTGTGTGTGTGTGTGTGTGTGTGTGTGTGTGTGTGTGTGTGTGTGTGTGTGTGTGTGTGTGTGTGTGTGTGTGTGTGTGTGTGTGTGTGTGTGTGTGTGTGTGTGTGTGTGTGTGTGTGTGTGTGTGTGTGTGTGTGTACTGTAGTAAAATCCTGCTCCAGTTATGAGGTGATTAGTCATATGGTATCACTTTATTTTGCCTGTAATGGAAAGTGCTCACTGCCAGAAACGCCCCTCTGTCAGCCCCCCACCTTGGTTCTCCTCCTCACTTTTCTTTGTGTTTATTGTCCGTCGTTCTCTTTATTTCATCCATTTGCTCTCATTTTATTCCCTTTCATCATCCCTTTAAATTCTTCTCATTCCTTGTTTAACCTCCCGCCCATTCTCCTCAGCACTTTTTCCTTTCTCCCTCTGTCATCTTCTATTTCCTCATCTCTCCAGCCTCTCTAATGCAGCCCACCCTCCTCTCTTCATAGTGGATGTCGAACTAGGTCTACTCCACCCAGCTAATAAAGAAAGCATGCTTAGAATCAGAAAGGAAAGGAGCATTTCACCAAAAAAATTTAAACTCCCCAAAATCTGGCAGCAAATATGCTGCATTTAATTAAGACTCCCATCAGTGACATTTTGAGTAATAGTTTACCAAAAAAACTCCAAGTGGTTGTTGACTTTCATTCCAGGTCGGCTGACTGTGTCCGCTCCGATAAATATTCTACATGCATCTTGCTCTTGAGCAAGCCTAATGTTGTGTCAATTAGAGAGGCGTTTGGTTGGGAAGAGCGATAAACACAGAGGGAGAGAGGCAGCGGGCGGCTGAGTGTTGACATTTCGTGGCTGCAGGTCTGATTGTGGAGGAATGCGAGGACGTCTCGGTCATGTCAGCACTGGATGACGGGTTTACGGGTCATTCACAGCAGAAACAGCCAGACTTACTAAAACACCGGCGCCATCCTGGCCTGCTCAGAGTAAACCAGCTAAAACAAAAAGCTTCACCTGCCTTCATGGGTGGCAGGTAAATGGTTTGTTTTTGTTTAGTTTTTTTCACATATGTTCTCAATATTCTTTATTAGCATAAATCACATATGTAAATCCAAAGTGTACAAGAGCTTAGAGAGCCTCTTTAAAAACACAAGACAGCTCAACAGAATTACATCCAATACGATGAAGACTAAGCCGCTTCCTTCAAGTAAATATGATAAATGATGAACAATGTATGCAGCTCCTTTGTATTTAAATGAACATTTTAGCCGCATAAGTGAAACTGGAAAGGAAGATGAATATTTTTAGACTGTGTGGGATGTAAATGAGCGACTGAACTATTGTGAAAAACCGCTGGGCGTTTATGAGCTGAACACACACGTGTTGTTTGCTGTCAGAACAGAGATGAGATGTGAAATTCAGCGTTTCCCACACAAAGTTTTTATGGCCACACGAGTATATTCAATAATTATTTCTTAAATCTGTCTGAGAGATAAACACCAGCTGTGGTGAATGAACCGCTGGGCAATCGCGTACCTTTATTCTGAAAGTTCAGTTGCTGATAACCGGCTGGTCATGCCCTTCCTGCCTTGTGTATTCCTTGGAGGTTTTCTTGATGCCAAGGTTTCTAATTTGGCCTCGTTTCTGGTTCTGAACGACGGTGAAGTTGCAAAAGGCTCCATTGGGAGGCAGCTGAATGACATTGAGGCCTGCTGGAACGGTTATCCTGCCAGCGTGAAGAAAAGGTGATGGAGAAAAAAGATAAATGGAAAAATGACAAAGAAAGAAAGACCGTGGTCTTAAAAGTACACCGAACATGTACTGGTGCAAGGAGGTGTGAGCTGATACGCATTGGTGTATTTTTTTATTTTTTTTCTAATGTCTGGTTTTCAAAACTGAAGTCCTTTTGATTAATTGTCCAATCCCACCTTGAGTCCCTGCGTCTGTTCATTTTTCATTCTCCAGTTCTTTTTTTTTTTTACCGTTACTCCCACGAGAAATCATAATTTTCTCAGTTTCTTGTTAAACTTTACGCTTAAATGACTTTCAGTGGTTTCATGTTGCAGTCTTGTGCTGGAAGATGTTCTGAAGACTGATTAAAAATGTGGAAAAAAGATACTTCAGTGAGGTGTTGAGTCACAAGAATTGTGAATTGCTCAAACCCTGAGCTGCTGGTTCTGTGTGAAAGTTTGGAGAAGGTGACAAAATCCAAACAAGCACCCTCAGGAAAAAATAAAGTGTGTTTGTACCGCTCTCTCCACGGCATGCCCTTTCATATGACATAATACTCGATGTGGTTTCTTGAAATTTTTGTTTTCAAGGTGAACTGTGACCTTGAGTGTTAACTATGAAGGTCAAGGTCCCCCAAGGCCTAGTTTATTGTTCTGCTGTTTATTAGCTACAAATTTTTTATGAATTTTTTACTGATTTTTCACATCTGGTGTGACCTGAACCTTGAACCAATTTTCACTAAAATTAAATCAGCTCGAGCTGTTATTGGCATCTACCATCACACAACATTTTACAGTGATATCTTGAAAACTGTAGACTCTAGCCTGCTAACAAACAGACGATTACATACTCGTTCCCTTCGCTGGGAGAACCATCAAATCTGTGCATCTGGAGAACAGTTACACTCCTAAAAACACACATGATGCCTGCCTCATAGTTGTATTTCGCAGCACTGATTAGCCGCAACAATAAAACCAATTGCTTAAAATTTTGTAGATCATGCCATCAAAACACCTGTGACCTGTGGGCTCAAGGACAAAAGGACCTCTTAATGGCATCCTGTGGTTTCTGGCATCAGGATGTTTGAACGGCTCCATCCTGAGAATCGCTGTTTGGATAGAGAAGTAGGAGTTTTGAAGGCACGGTCAACACCTTGAGCTCTCTGTTGCTCCTTGAGGTGCTGCCGAGAGTGTTTGACAGGTTTGTTGTCCGACCTGGGAGGCCGCTGCCATTGGGGAGTGCTGCTACCAAGTTTAGTGGGTAGTGTGTGGAGTAAGGTCTAACGGCATATTGATGCATATGGTCCTCTCCCCTCCATCATCTGCTCCTCCTGTTAAATCAAAGTGTGGAGCAGCTGGAATCTCACATTAATGCGGCAACAATATTTAGCTGAATTTGAAAGCTGATTGGCATAAAAATAATCAGAGGGAAGGAATTCAGAGTGGTGTGAATGGCTCGAGTTCAAGGTCGTGTCAATGTTACGGGGTTTGAAATGGAAATGTGTGAGTGATGTAGATGGGGAAATAGCATGTGTGTGACTCCACGGGAGGCAGACGTGGCATACTAAAGCTGCATTTCATTAGTGTGTGTGAGTGAGTGTGAGGGATAGGGAGCTGCCAAACAGGAGGACATCAATGCCAGCAACTGATAAACACACACATTTGCTTCAGGGTTATTTCTCAAGGACACAGACGTACACACCGCTGTCTGGCGTATGCTCGTGGGTGAATCTGTCTCATATCAGTGTGAGGTTTCCTGCATATTACCAAAACAAGCTCCACCTCTTAGGCAAATGTCTGTTTTCTATCCATTTCAGCTACAGAAATCTCCCAAACAGACGCCTCGGGGTTTAAATTAGATCACGGTTGAAGAATTAGGAGTAACGCAGCAGGATGAGTGAGGGTTTGAGCAGAACTGCTTTAGATGCAGATGAAAACATATTTGCGATGTATTCATGTTGGAAATTGTCATTTTGATATGTTTAAGTAGCCTTCTTGCCAAGACTTAAATGAATAAATGTGTGAAAGTTTGATCTCCCCCTTCAACTTTATTGTGTTATCGTGATGTGTGCTTGGCTTTCTTTCTGCCCCCTCCAGGGAGGGTTGTTTGCTGGGGTGAGCGGCATAGCCTCAACATTGCATCACGATATTTAAAGAAATTTGTATTTCGTGCAATCGCAGTGACATAGGCCAAGGAAAAAAAGTAGTCTAGGTGGCATTTTCATGGAATTTTCCAAATTCCATTGATTTATCAAAGGTGAGCTGTTTTCTATACTCGGGTGCAGTTGATTTATTGGTGAAGCGCTAAAAATAAGAAGTGCTGTTTTTTAGGCATTAAATATTGGCAGTAACCTGTGTCATGAATTAGCTAGGACTTAGTAAATTAAGTGCACAAGTATTCATCACCAGCACATCTGCTCATCAGTTCCTCTAACCCCAACAATCAGACGATACCCCTTGTAACAGCAAGCACTTGGCAACAGTGGGAAGGAAAAACTCCCTTTTAATGGGAAGAAACCTCTTACTCTTACTTTGCTTTAAGCGGTCAGCTGAGCTGGGAAAACTTTTCTTTGCATATTTTGCAAGACAGAAGTTTTGTTCTTTGGTGAACTTCCTCAAAGTAGCTTTTTAAAGTACTAAATTGTGATCAGAGGCAGACACGCTGCTCTCTCTTTCTGGTCTTGTGTTGTTGTACAACCCAGAGAATGTCAACACAAGACGTCGCTATATCATTGACATCACTTCCTCTGATGGATGAGTTCCTTTTGAATCTGGAATATCAGAAGCTTTTCGTATTACAAGCTAGTTATCATTCTGAGTTTAGCATTACAATTAAAAGTGCACATAGCTGCATAGCTGTTAACATTCGAATGGTGTTAATAAAAACAATTCTCATGATGATACTAAGAGTTTTCTGGAAATGACACAATTGCGTTAATCTTCTGTGCTCTAATTCTGAGCATGTTTCAGTTTTAAATTCTGTGTTTTGTACTTCTTGGTGTGGAAAAGTTTTTTTTTGTAATGGATTAAAGTGGTTAAACTTCTCTATCTAACAATGTATTTTCTGTGTGCTTCAACTGCAGAGATAAAACTATTGTTATCTGCCTCCAGAAACCCATATGTGCTGGATTCTACTCTGATTTATCTTTCCAGACACAGACACTGATAGATCTCCAGGCGTTTCATGGATTTCCATCGAATATTTGATGTGCACTCAGCTGTTGTTAATGCCAAGCTTTGCAGCAAACAGATCAGAGCAGTCATGGAGGAAAGAGTTGTGTCAGGAGAAAGAAATGTTCAGGGTAGGGCGAAGGCATGACGAAAGTGAAACAGACAGGAGTGCGGAATCAGAGGAGGTTAGAGCGAGGAGTTTAAAAGTGGGATTCTTGATTGATAAAAGGCTTTCGAGGCAGAGGCTGGCAGATCTCCCGTCATTTTCATGTCTTTACATTTCTACCATGTGTCAGGAGTTTTATCCTCTGCAGACCGCAAAGGATTCTTCATCAGGATTTGGACCACAATGGGACGTATGAAGGCTTTGCCCCACTTTTAGTCCTTGGAAGGGACCTATCATGCTTATTAGTTTCAGCTAATAGCTTTGTATGATCGACAGTTTCGAATAATCTCCATTCATCTTTTTCTGGGCCTTTTAGATAGATGGTGTAAAAGATGGAAATAGCCACCATGACGTCACATGTTGGTGGTCCGTTTTTGAAGCCTGTCGCCATCTTGGTGTTTTGAAGCAGGATGTGCTGAGTGAGGGGGGGAACTGGACTGTTTTTAAGAGTGATGTTAATGTTTCTTGGAGTATCTGTAGCACCTGTGGAATATTTGCAGCCATTTACAAGGTAAATTCATCAGTATCTGTGTATTTGGTCGACACAGTAGATTTGTCATTTTCCCATTTAGAAATACTGATAGGCTTTAGTTTCTTCTTATTTGTCACCTTTGTCTTGTTGCTGTTTGGGCAAAATTGCTCCTGCTTGCAGCTGTATGCATGCTTGAACCCCGAGTCACAGCGGTTGGTGGTGATACTTCTGACCCCAACCATCTGCTCTCTGAACATGCAAATTTTTGCTTTTTTTCCAAATGTATTCCCCAAAGTCTTGGCAGTAAGAGGACAAAAAGGTAAATATTTTGACTGCCACACATCAAAAACTATGTGCATTTTTGCCTTTCTCAGAAAAACAGGGTTGGGGGTCATCATCTGAGACCTCACGGAGTTCAGTCCGTCCAGTGGTTGGCGGTGCAGAAGGCGGCAGTTGGATGTAAGCGATGTAAACAAGTTTCAGCACGGCTATTAGAGCTAAAGCGCTGTGCGAATACCAACAAGTCTCAGAGCCAAATGATGATGTGATTGGTTTGTTTTACTTCAGTTCTATAACCCGTGTACATGGCGTTTGTCAGCCTGCCCCGTCTACCAGCAGACTGGATTTTCGATTTCACTGTTTAATTTCTTTTTCTCCCATTTTGGTCAGAGTTACATCAGTGCTGGAGATTAAGCTTCTGCCAGTATGAGAAGGTCTGCTTTGATCTGAGCGATGTACATTTTTTTCATCAGAATGTGAACACAAGACTCTATGCCGACATCAGTGTGCCTGCCAGTTTGCCTGTTTCTTTGTTTTATTATTTTTATTAGGACCAGACAGGGCACTAAACTACAGTGCACCAACTAGGCAGACTCCAAGTGAAGGTTAAAGTATAACAGGAGCAAATACCTATGTGTTTGTTCATGTGCATTTCTACAAGGGGGCTTATTCCCAGCCACAAACTAACATCTAAAGTGCCATAATTAAAGTGGTTGGCAACTTATTTTAGTATTATGCAATCTGCAGTTGATTGTCTGCTAAAAAATGTTCAGTCACTGCTAACCATCTAAACTTAGCACAGAAAGTAAAGAAATCTGTGTTTGGTCGATTATTTCTTTGTTGTGGGGAAATGCAGTTGTGGGTTGCGTCCATGAACAACTTGCCAAATCTTCTCTGCATATGGCAAACGGCTTATTCTGTAAACAACATAACCTCACTGACCGGCTTGTGACAAATGCTGGTCGAAGAATGGGACCATCCCTCAGCAGTGTATGACCACGGTGTTGACCAGCATGAGGGGGAGGTGCCAGGCTGCAGGTTCTTCCACATCCTACCGAAGTCCCTGTCTGTTCAATGAATAAATAGTTTCTACAGACTTCAATCATCCAGTCCAATAAATGACAGAAGAAGCTGTTTGACATTGGCAGAGAAGATTTGGCAAGTTTTATATTAGTGCAACCTACATGCTCAACCCACAAATGCATTTTCCTTACAAATGTGGTGCCATTTAAGAGGAGATAAACTTTCCAACAGTATGAGATTTACAGCCAAGAAGCATTGTTACCACAAAGAAATCAGGTCGTATAAACTCCAACTTTACCGTTTTAGACTGCCGGTCTTGGTGTTGGAGATCTGGAGGACCACTCTAATGAAATCATGCAGCATGTAGCACTCTGCTGAGAAGAGACTGCTCTATTATTTACCTCTGAGTACTTTCCAGTTAAAATATTTGCAGAGGAGCACCTTAGACTGTACTGTGGCTTGTTATGTGGTGTATTATTCTGGTGCGTGCCTCTGAGACAGTAGGGTTGCTTAACTTTAACTTCGGGTCAGAATAACTTCATTTCAGAGTAGAGCTCTGGGAGAAATGTGTTGAAAATGCACAGCGAGTTCATTTTTCTTGTTTTTCAATGATGATTTTTGGATAACAAAAACAAGCCTGTGGCTGCTCGCCCATTATCGTACATTTAGAGTCTTTAGAGATGCTTTTCATGAGTCAGCATTAATTTGTTCTCATCTGTCACCTAAAAAAAAGGAGCACATTTACCAAACGAGGCAAAAGCGGAGACGAAAGCTTGTTCTGGGTCTTCACGTGCACTGCCGGAGTAATTCAGGGCAAGTTTAAGTGTGTACAAGCTTTCAAACACACGGGCGAATCAAAGTGCTTTTAATAATGCAGAGAAATGCATTAGAGCAGCATTTAAAAGCACATAATAACCAACACAGCACTAACAAATAGCCCCGAGTTTAATAAAGCTAATGCAGAGAAGAGTAGTATTGACTAATCCACATGCACAGCTTTTACATTAATCATATCAGCAGTAAATGACGCAGCCGCTGCCTGATTTGATAATTAGTTCTTGTGCAACAGAAGGACAGTAGGAGCTGTGTGCACGAGTGCAGCTGTAGTTAAGAGGACGGCAGAAAAGAGCGTCTGTCGTGCAGATAAGAGAAGCTTCTGATGCTGGAGAAAAGCTGTCTGGCTGCTATTCAGCTCACTAAAACATGATTCAGCCGCTGTGTGTGTGCACAGTGATTGGTAGGTGTAGAGGCTCTGGTCTGTCACTCCCATTAAACACACTGTCCTCATTTTTTGCTCTTTAGTCACCTCAGCCTGCTCCCCAGCTCTGTACTCTCCGCTGTCTCTTGCCTCTTCCTTCTCCTGCCTCCCTCGGCACCTCACTTTTTCTGCTTTTCTGTCTCCTCTTCCCAGCAATGCTCATCACTCGCTTGGTTGCTGCTGCTGAGGTTCGGACTCTGGCTTGCTGCGACACACACACACACACACACACACACACACACACACACACACACACACACACACACACACAGAGCGCTCCGCTACACTGCTCAGGAAATTGGACCCTCAACAGACTGTGTATTGGAAATGAAATTCCTTTCAGAGACCTACACACACACACACACACACACACACACACACACACACACACACACACACACACACACACACACACACACACACACACACACACACACACACACACACACACACACACACACAGAGTTTTAAAGACAGTGTTTGTCGCAGCTTGCTGGTTTTAACTATAGAGTCTTATCTACAGAACCACTATCAGTAGTTTAAGGATGGAGCTGATGGAGCCTTGTTTTCTCTTTATTTCTCTCTGTCTGTTGTCTTCCTGACAGTCAGTGTCTCACGCCCACGTGTGCTGCTGACAGATAAGTCATTGATGTTAATTACATGACACGTAGCCTGTTGGAGAGACGGCGAGAGTCGGGCACAGAAAAGTAGACGGTGGAAAGATTGTTACTGGATTTCCAGCATCAGTAAAAGTGCTGATGATTCTCAGAAACTAGATTAGGTTCTGTGATGTATGCAAGTGATCAGGCTGAAGCAAAAAAGCCGGAGCAAGGAGTTTATACTGATTATTTGGTAAAGATGTGCCGGTTGGTGCAATCATAGATCATAATGATCATTATCTATTTGGCCGTTCCCAATACTGTGTTCAGAGCTGCCCTAAGTCTTCATCGAGGTTCTGGAAACAGTCCTCAGAGATTTGATCCATGTTGACATGACAGCATCACACAGCTGCTGCAGATTTTTTGACTGTGCCTCTGTGATGTGAATCTCCTGTTCCACCAAAATCCAAAGGTGCTCTGTTGGACTGAGATTTGTGTCTGTGGAGACCATTGGATTATAGCAGAGTCATTTGCATGTTAAAGGTAACTGTTTGAGATGATGTGAGCTTCGTGACATGGTGTGTTATCATCCACTTTTCCATTTTCCAATTTTGGGTAGTTTGTGTGAATTGTAGCCTCAGTTTCCTGTTTTTAGCTGACACAAGTGGCACTTGGTGTGGTCTTCTGCTGCTGTCACCCATCTGCTTCAAGGTTCAACCTGTTGTGCATTCAAAGGTGCTCTTCTGCATACTTGGGATGACTGGTTGTTTGAGTTACTGTTGCTTTCCAATCAGCTTCAAGAAGTCTGACACTTTTTCTCTGACCCCTGGCATCAGCAAAGCGTTTTCATCCAGAGAACAGTAATTTCCTCCCTCTCCACACAACAGCCGGGAACCAACAGTAGTTGTGGTGTGAGCCAGAGCCTGCTCCTTTACAGAAGAGAACAAGAACTACTGTTTCCAGCTGTAGTCCACAACAGAATGGGACGATATTTTTGGAAAGCAGCTAAATGCTTTCCATGACCAGGTCAAAGCACAGCAGTGACCTGGCCGTGACATGGTGTTCGTCGGGGATAGCTGTTAGCAGGAACTGAACTTTCACAATAAGAGCTAGGAGGTTGTTAATGTATGGAAAGGTAAAAAGAGAAGATCTAAAATGACTTTCAAAGTAAACCTGGAGATTCATCCAGGTAAAGGTTGTGTGTGGGGAGCTCTGTAAGGAAATAAAATAAAGTGAAAAAGCAGTTTGAGGCATCTCATTTTTGTCCCTGTTCTCGCAGCTTGATGAAACTCGAGCCTCAGGTCCAGGTGTTTTTAACCTGAAGTTTGTATTTTAAGTTAAATTGAGGATGTGGAGCTGTTTTTCCACTTGGTGTGAACACATGAAATAATTCAGTTGAAAGCATTCATTTGGTGATTTGCAGGTAAAACGATGTCTAGACGTCCTAAATATAGTCCAGACTGCAGGTCCACTGAAGTGCTGTTTAGCCTTCAGTTCCACTAAACCTGAAATCTTAACCTGCAAATCACTGACTCACTGCTTATGACACAAACAACACGAAGGAAAAACACAGCAAAACAGCTGTTTGTTAGCAAAATAGAGTATTGAGAAGTGCCTTTTGTTGGACTGAAACTTGCATTAGATGATAGCCATTGACTTGATGACTTGAATTATCCCGTCTCTCATATTTTCCAGCTTGAAAAATGATCAGTTTAAAGTTTTAGAGAAGATTGTTTGTGCTTTATGCATCACTCGTCTCTCTACCTGTTGTTGGACTCCCTCTAGACACCTGTTTCTCTCTGTACTGGCATTACAGAGACAAACTATGCATATCGCTGTCAGGCTGACAGATTGAGCGATGATGAGAAGCCCTCCTGAGGTGGTCTGTGCTTCATGCGTGCATGTGTGCAAATATGTTTGTGCGTGCCGTGGCATTTTATTTGGGTTTCTCGTCTGGAATTTTTCCCATCTGATGAGTTAAACTGAGAGCAGGAGGAAGCATTTGGCACTTCCAAGTGCAGATGAGTGTGCGTCAGCCATCCAGTGAGGCTGCTTTGTGTGTTTATTGGTGCAATTTCCCATCTTCACTAAGTAGCTTTCAGAAAATGATTTAAATCAAATTAAGTTTAAAGTGCTTTAAATGCTCTAATAAAAAGCAAAGATGGCAGAACGAATGTGTATCCCCTCTGCTTTTATAAACAGCCAATATCCTAACGGTTGTAGCTGCAGTTTAAAATCTGTCGTTACTTATAAACAGCCGGCTGATGGAGCAGCTTTGTTTTCATTATTTACGTTGTTATGTTGCTCTTAAAATTCATTCCCAGGTGATATTAAAAAAAGCTTCGGTTCAGCGCCTTTGGAACTGTAATTTCCTCCGTAGCAAATTTGCCAATTTATCCTCTCAGCTGTTTGCGGCCCTGAACTGGAATCCCCATTAACCTTGAGGCTTAGTCATTTTGGCAAATTCCCATTAACCTCCAGAACGAGTTGTTTGGTGAATTCCTATTAACCTCCAGTATTAGTCGTTTATCAGGCAACAAAGAAGTGTTCGTGGGAGCGTTGGAAACTCATTTCTGGCTCATTTGGACATGTGTTTTTTCTCTCTCTTTCTTTCTCTCTCTCTCTCCCACAGAGTGATCAGCAGAGCAAAACGCATGTAACAGGCAGGTTTGCGTTCTTTAACGGCTAAACCGATGAAATAAAAATGGTGTAATCCAGAAAAGACGGCCTGGGCTCAAATCAGTTCCAGCTTCTGCCCACAGTCAGAGGTTTTCATTTACGTTTTTAGTCTTTACAAACCCAGTAAAAAACCGGTCAGTAAAGAACGCACGTCCTGGTGGTAGAGGACTCCGTGAATCCCAGAGGAATGCTAATTTTTCCATGTTTTATACCAAAACAAACATGGTTGTTTTGGTATAAATTGCTCTGTTTATATGCAGTGCAATCTGAGCTGAAAGGGCAAGGAAAAAGGAAGAGGTGAGTCTGAGTCTGACGGTGATACTGTGTAGGCCATAGACTGTAGATAAAAGATGGAAACGACCGCCATGTCTTAGCTTCTCATTTTTAACTATTGATGCATGGCGGACATATTTCAGTCTCAATAAGCACGTTCATCAAAGCATCATCAGGCAAGTTGTAATAAAAGTTTTAACAGAAGAACAAGTTTTTGCAGCAGGTTGTAAATATGTATGTTTCTGTTGTAAAGCTAGAAATTTTAATGTGGGAGTCTATGGGGAGGTTGCCTCGAGTGGCCATTAGAGGAACTGCAGTTCGTGGCACATCTGCCTCAGCTTTTCCAAATTAGCCATTAACGCCCACCATATTCATATTCAGTATATTATGAGTGTGAATAATTGTCTGTGTTCACCCTGTGGATAGACTGCAGATCAGTGCACACCCCCCTCTCTTTTGCCCCATGTGAGCTAGTATAGTTTCTAGGACACTATATGGGCTGTAAATCTGATTTTAGCATGTAATTGACAGCCCTAATAGTTTCTAATCCCACTGAGAGCCTGTATGATAGGAGAGTATCGATGATAGATGAAAGTGCAGTCATCGGTCACTCGGTGTTTCACTTTTGCCCCGATAAGTAACAAGTGGCAGTGGACTGGATACATTTTAGCAATATCTCAGTAACTAATCATCTCACTCTTTCTCTTGCATCACATGTACTTTCTTCATGTTGGCCTGAGTCCAGCTGAGTGCCATCATACAGCAGCTCATAGCTTATTGAATAAAGCAGAAGCTTCAGCCAGTCAGAGGAGATTAGGTTGCACTCGGTGTGTGTGCTTTCCCTCCCGTGTCTCCTGCTCAGTGGTGTGTATCCATCCTCTCGCGTTTTGGAGGACTAATCTAAGCATGTCCATGAATTCTTCTATAATATGGACCACATATCACATAAAGTACAAAATGAATGCTCGTTCCCAACAGAGCAGTCAGTGTTATATTTTCCTTTGTTATGTGTCATGATTGCAAGAATATGCATTGAAATATTGAACTGAAGCAATGCTGTAAAGAAGTGTGGGTTAGACTGATACAGTCTTATAGAAAAGTTATTCCTGCTAAAGGTAGCTCTACCATCTCCTGAATCACAGGGTGAACTTTATAAACTGTCTTTTTTATGTGAAAAAAAGAGTTAAGTACTCAGATAAATCTACCACGCTTAGTTTTTTGCAAGGCTTTGATTAAATCTAAATGAACAGTATATTTTCAAGGATATCAGAAGTGCTATATTCATTATTTGAAGTTTCAAAGAGAGGTCACACACTTTGGATACACAGATCGAGGAATATGCAAGAACCACATCTGAGAGAAGGGTTTGTAGAGGGAAGATGGAAAATAGACGGCTGGCATTAAGGAGGAGCAAATATGATGTTCAGCAGTCGGAGCGATGCCAAACCAGAAGTGTATTAAGGGAGAAAAATGATTATGGGGAGAAGGAAGGCAAATACAAGAGGAGATGAAAATGTGAGGAAAAAATGTCAAGGAGTGTAAGTCGGTCTGAACCCATGGGTTCCCTGTAGTCAGCCTACGGTTGTGAAACTGAGTAAATATGAGTGAAGGAGGAGTGATGGGTTGAGATGCAGCCTGCAGCCTGGCAGTTTCTTAATGTTCTGTGTCATCTCGGTTAGTGCGATTTCCACAGTGATTTCCCCCGAATCCATTCGGCATTCAGGAGAGGACGCAGCACGATGGCAAGGAAGATAAAAACAGCGGCTCCCAGCAGCAGCAGCAGGGTGCACACATTTGGACTCAGACTAGCATGCTTCCTCATGCCTCTAATCAGCCTGAAGCAAGTCTGATTATACTTGTGTACTCATACATAGTTAATTTTCACATGTTTGGACACTCTTTTGACTGGTACTGTTTTCAAATACTGATGGCTTTTTTAAAGTGATGTGATTGAGAAAGCGATGCCTCTGGTGCAGGGGTATTAAACTGCTGTGCTTCTGTTTTTCAGTGGAGTGGACTTGAAAATGTTTGCAGAAGGTTGATACATTTTTATTTTTTTTTTATCTAAAGTGGACGGAGGGGAGTAGAGTGTTGGTTTCTTAATTTGTGAGGTTACAGTAAAGACTCAAACCAAAAGTGCAACCATAAAATGATTTCTTAAACAGTAATACGATGATATTTCCACACATTAAAAATCTGGTAGCTGTAGCTCCAATGAGTTTGGTTAAATCTGCAGTAGTTAATATTCCAGAAAAGGCCTAAAATGAACCACGGTGAAGTCGCTTCACAAATTAAAAAAAATAACTAATTGCTGGATTCAAACCCCACTCTCCAAAGTCCTCTTCTTAGCCAATTGCAGTTACTTTCCCCCCTCTTTATTCCACTTAATATAATTCAAGTGATCTGGTCTGGAAAGGTCTGTGATTGGTCGGTCTTCAGTCATGGCTTAGATTTCCTTAAACCTGCACACAAGAAGCAGAATTGAATTCCTTTCCACAAAAACATGAACAAGAAGCTCATCATCATTAGCTTCTTACACGTTGGTAACAGACATGCTAAAGTCAGCTGCAGGTCCTTTGGACTCTCTTCATCTTTTTGTTGTATTTTGTGTTTGACCAGATGGTTCCTCAGATTACTTTTTGCCATGGACGCCTTTGTATTTTGGACATTGTCTCCACTGAGTTTTGAAAAGCGTAACCACACCCTGTTTGTGTGTTGCTTGTTCTTCAACACATTGCAGAAGTGACGTCACATGGTCTCGCTGTCTTCCTCTAACCCAGATGTGCTCTGGGACTGAAATTTGCCACCGATTGATTTGGTACTCGGTAGTCACACAGCTGACATACAGATGTTTGATGTGGAAAAACCAAGAATCGCAGAACTTGGTGGTGCACGTGTCTTCCTCTTCCTTGTTTAAACGTTCTCACCACAAAGAGGTGCAGTGTTAACTATTTTGGGATGGACACATTTGAACCAACAGCTGGCATTGTGCACAAATCAGATCTGACTAGTTAGTTTAGCTGATTGGTATTCCCGTGATTGACGAGTGAGGCCAGGGAAATTTTAAACATCTGGATGGTTGCTCGGGCACATCCTTCCTCCTTAGAGGAGCAAAGCCACTGAACAAGTTAATGTCCTGCCATGAATTAAGACCTGCAGGAAACTTTAAATAACTGTCACAGGATATTATCACTATGTAAATGTGTCAGCTTTCATAAAAGCCGCATCATAACTTGCAACGCACAGCCCAGGAATGTGTGTGTGGATGGAAGCAGGCAGTAAAGCCCTTTAACAGTCACATCCTGTTCTTAGATGACTTACAGCTTGTGATCTCTAGAACCCATGAGAACAGGAGCTTAAGTGGGTTTGAAGCATCCTGACAGTGATTGATACCAGCAGGGAGCTCTGAATACAGACCACACTGCTGGTCCTTATCAGTGACACATCCGGCACATCCAAAGCAAGATGTCAGCTGTTTGCAGAGGGAAAGGAGACGTGGTCTGACTGTTAGTGGGGAGTCGGCGAAGAAGTTCTGTCGACAACCTTAAAACTCTTTCACGACAACACTAAACAGCTTTGTGAAATAATCTGCTGTTTGTGTTGGATCCAGATCCTTCTTTGATGTTTAAGAAATGAGCTGCAGGCGTGAGATTAAAACCAAAAACTGGACACCTCCAGTCACACGTGATTCATCGAATTAGTTCCACAAACCTCGGGAGCATTCGGCGGTAAACTGCAGAGAGATGGAAGAACAGTTAGCATAATTGCTATTATGGTTGTTTTGCTACACTGCATCTGTCTCTGTGCTCTTTTTCTGGTCTAATTGTTTTGAAACTGCCGAGTTAGAGGTCTCAAAAGAGCAGCAATATGATCGAAAGATACACCGAGCAGCTAAATTACCAACAGAGGAACTTCAATTTCTGTCCTTTTTACTGAGGCTTTATTGGCAGTACGGGCTCTGCATCGCAGTCTTTTCCTCAACAGAAGTCATAAGTTGAAGATGGGAGGGGGTGAGTCACAAATACGGGCCTTTTGCTGAACTATAAGGACACTAAGAGGCGGGTTTGTCCCTGTGCAGTTTTGAAAATCAGCTCAGATGGCACCTGCAGTTCATGAGGTGGACCACAGATCTAAAATACAACTCCCTGGACATAAAAGGAGAGAAATAGTAAGATTTGAATGAAGCAATTAAACCGTCCGTCTGGATTCAGTTTGTTGGAGTAGTCTTTGATCGCATTCCAAAAAAGGCCCAGATCTCTGCTGGTTCTAGTTCTAATGATGTGATTGGGGATAATATTATGTCTTGGGTGGCTCGTATATCTAATGAACCATTGCAGGAGTTCAGATCTCACTTAAAAGTTAACATCCAGGACTAATTCTTAATTTAGATTACATTATGAGTATTTTTATTTGAATTTAGCAGTTTCACTTGTGGTTGGAGGATTAACTCGGGGTAGGAAAAAAAACCAACCTTGTAGCTGTCTCAGACTGTGCCTCCATAAAGTTTAGTGTTGGTGAAGTCATTGTAAGCAAGTTTATCATGCCAGTTTGTTTAGTGTTCATGTTGTGTGCAAGAAGCCAATATTAAAGCTATTCCAGAATTAGCAATAAACTCTCACTATTTATAGGTTAATAAAGCTACTTTGCAGCTAAACTCATGTTTATTAGTTTTATATTTATGCCAACTTTTCTCATTCGTTTCACTGGAGTTGCAATTTTGGTGTAGCACGTTGGTCACTGCTTGGTTATCGCATTTGCGTGTATTTGCGTGGAAGATGTCAACTCAACACTCAATGGAAACCATCACTGCTGCTGGCTTGGACTTCAAATGGACTTCAGTGAATTATAACAGGGATGGCTTATCAGCCGGTGTGGCTCCAGCTGTCTGTGTGCAGCTCAAGGACGACAACTGTAAGCTCACCTCGTCTCCAACAGCAGCAGGTAGTTCTGAAGAAAGGCGACCATTTAGAAGAGTTGGATGATTTTGTTGTAGGACGTGGTTGAGACCAATGTTCCCTCTAATTTTTCATGTGTCTGAGCGAACACACAAACAAGCAACAGCAGACGTGTGCACTGTGGTCACGCCAGCATCTAATCCATCCAAGTTACATGGTTTATTAAAATAATCAAATTACAGCATTTACATTTATGTTAGACTACTTTTAATTAACTGCTTTAGCCCACTTACAATGAAAATGTGACCTGTGTAGTATGTTAACACTACTGGAAGTAAAAATAACTTGAACTCCAATTTTGAAAACACAACTTTCTTTTTTTTCTTTCTTTTTTTTTTCATAAAGCTCTGACTTGTATTATGAGTCTGTGGTCTGGGAGAGTCCTGTAACTCTCTGTCTGCCAAATACAGTATATAATGACCAATGTTGGGCAATTAATTATATAGTTACTTCTTCAAAAAAGTAACTCAGTTTTGCAAACAACAAAGTTTTTTGCAGCTATTTACCTAAAAATGCTACCAAGACGTTTTTTAAACAAACATTTCAAACTATTTACAGAACAATCAGCTGTTCTGCATCAAATTTGATGCCACACGAATTATTTGTGCCACTCCAAAAAATAATTTCTGTCCACTATGAGATAAAGGAGAACAACAGCCTGATACCTGCAGGCCTGACAACAGGAGATGTATCACTGCTGTAACACCTGTAACATTCAGCAGCCGCCTCATTATTCTGACACACACAGCAAAACTACAATACACACTAACTACACAAGATTTGCGCTAAACGTCTCAAATCTCTCACATCTCATAACACCGCTCTCACTCCTAAAACTTCCTCCCGTCTCTTAACAACTAAATGCCATGTTTTGATTGGTTGACATGGTACATTTTTCGACCAATGGGAAAGGATGGGGGAGGGGGGGTTGGTTTTGTTTTTGCTCACAGGTGGAGAGTGCTTTCGAGCGTTTTCCTTATAAAACGCCGTTTTTACCATTTCTTCCCGCAGTAAATATAAACAACGACAGTATTCAGGAAGAAAACCAAACATTGCATATTTTTTTATCACAACTCTGGTTTTACGTGGCCTATCAACACAATTTAAAAACTGGTATAAAGTCCACACTTTTTCCGTCAATTGTTCCGTCTGTCCTGCTCACGTCTCCAACGGTTGTACACGTTGTCATTAATGTGGCTTCACTCCACATCAGCCACGCTGCTTTGCTATCTAAAACACCGGTGTCGGCACATAAGGACGCTGTCATAGCCTGTCAACGACGTTGATCGGCTGCGTATATACGAATGTGAATCGCGTGATTGGCTGGACTATGGGATAAGGTGGCATCGTTCTAAACCCATACGGGAGCAGCCAGTCACTTACTGACTAATACTGCAAAACAGAATTGTTAACGTATTTGCTTTAATTTCAATTCAGGTTAGAATTTTTTTTTTTTTGTGCGCAACACAGATTTTCTGTGCGCAGAGACCGTGCCAGCAGTGCGCAATTGCGCACGTGCCCAGCTTAGAGGGAACATTGGTTGAGACCAAAGATGGAGCTAAAAGATGAATGAACATTAGGTGCTGGTATATCTCACTGGGTATCACAAGCAACCCATGTTTCTTCAAGCTATGGCAGAGGCCACGGTTTAAATCTATCCACGTGTTTTCTTTCCTTTCTTTTCCTCACTGTCCTGTCAAAATCAAAAACTGCAGTACATGTGAGAAAAATGCTTTTAACACATCTGCTGGTCAGAGACATGATTCCAAATTAATGCTAAAAACCTTTTAATATGCCGATGTTGTGTTAATAGCTGTTGCTGCTTTAGTAGAAATAAATAAAAGAAACTTTTTTTTTTTTTTGCCTTTGCGCATTTCATTTGCTTAAAAAATCCAAGGAGATCTGTTGCTTGGTGATGTTAAGATGCATTTTATGTACATTTATAGGCTGCTTCCACTTTAGGCTTTTCACTTGTCTGGATTTAGATGAAATCATCTGAACTAATAGAATACTAAGAATGCTTTTGAATTCTGAGAAGCAGGCACTGCTGCAGTGGTCTGACTAATATCCCAGATATATTTGTCCACTGGCTCCTGCTGTACACTGAACTCTTATCCATTTCCTGCCCTAAAACCAAAATGAATGTGCACAGTGCAGCGCTTCTGCGACTAAAGGTGCCAAATAATTTATGACTTTCGGGAGTTTCTCTAAAGTCCAGTGGATCTTTTTTTCCCCCCGTTCTTAGCTCAGCAACAGAAGGGCTTGAAATGGAAGCGTTGAAAGCCAAAAATCTTATCACAGAGACCGAGTAATGGTCGAGTCACTGGTATTGATCAACAACCCTATCAACTTCAGCAGATATATTGTGGTCATTTTTCTGCTATGGGCCCCAGTAGAAATCTTTGTTATTGACCTCCTAAAGTATAGATGACAGGCATTAATGAAATATGATGGGTCCCTGTCTCCGTGTCTGTAAACTGCTCAGTCGTAAAATTAACATTTTGAACAAAGCACAGCTTGAGTAAGTAAGTAAATTGAGCAAATTTTTTGAGCCAGACCCTTCAGTATTCCTGATTCGGTCCAAACACTGGCCTACAAAATTGCAAGAGTGATAATAAACCCTTTGTTATTATGACACCCATTTCAACTACTTAAATTTTGTCCGGACAAATTAGGATTTACCAGATGAAAAGATGAAACGGTCCTCAAGATGATAGTAAAGAAGCTTGATTTAAGAGCTCACAGTTACATAAGCAGACAGGTAGCACTCAAAAGAGAGATTTACACATATTAATATTTATCCTGCGTTTCCCTCGCTTGAGCCAGATTTCATAATATGCTCCAGACCTCAGCAGCTTCCTCAGTACTCCCAATAGATCAAGTTTGATTATTTGAGATTAAGGTAAAAAATAACCTCAAGAGACAGATTGACAGCCCTGAGAGATGGATTAAATAGCCTGGATATTCTACATGAGCATCTTCCAGCAGTCTAATGAGTTTCTGAACGGCCAGAGGAAAGAGGAGGTCGTGGCGATGGAGAGGATTTAATAAGACCACCCACAGAGAAACGGGAAGAGATGAAGAGCAGGCGGGCAGAACTTTGTTTCACCTTCTGAACCTCATTATGGAAATATGCTACATTTCTGATTGCTTGGCTGCATTTGTGTTTGTCCCTGTGTGTGTCTCCAGCTGATGACTGAGGCTGAAAAGAGATTAAGTCGTGAACAGTGCAGGGCCGGGTACTGTGGTGTAGAGCTTCTGTAACGTATGTTGAATGTCAGGATTTTATAGCTTTATGAAAACAAATAAGTCTTCCACAGAGAGAAGGTGCAGAGGACATCCTTGTTTACATTTTTTTTTTTTCAATTATTTGTGGAAGTCGTTTAGTTTTCTGGCTGCAGCTGTAGGTCTCTTGTCTTGCAGCTTATAATGGTTCAGAGTTAAACTGGGATTGCACCTAAGAAAATTTGTGTTTAATGTTTAAGTCACTCCTGTAACTTTTAACCATAAAGAGAGTTCATGCAATGTTATGATCAGTAACTGAGCTAAGGTGTGGACGTTACTACCATAAAGTTGCTGGGAACCCCTCACCACCAGTGGTAAAGCCAATTAGGGTTGCACACGGATACTTCTGGAACTGGTGATAAACCAGTAACTAGTATTTTATTTGCAGGAGGTTCTTGCTGAACTATTTGTCAGGGGTGTATCATTTAACGGCATTTCATTTGTAAATTATCTTGAGCTTTGTTAACATTTTAAAAAGATTAGCTTCCGCAGCCGTTCTAATCTTCAGTTGCGGGTTATATAAATGAGAGTTCTTGCTGTCACTTCTACATGATAGTCATGCGGGGATAAGCAAATAATGGCCAAAAAGATGTACTTTAGCCTGGGGAGATTTGCCAAAAAGAAGAATAATTAGCAGGACATTAGTTTCTGTGACCACCCCAGTGCAAGTCGGAGCCTGGCCAGCTGTGTAAAAGCAACAGTCGTAACTGCAGAGCTGAAGAGTCGAGACTAGTTACAAGCCGGCTAACACAAGGAGGGGCATCCATCTTAGTAACAAGCAATGAATCTGAAGAGTGCAGAACTATTCTTTACTGTTCAAATATTTAAACATCTATCCATTTTCTTCCGCTTATCCAATTCAGGGGTCATGAAGTCTGGAGCCCATCCCGGCTGGGTACATCCTGGACAGGTCGCCAATCTGTCAGACAGACATTCACCATCACATTCACACCTATGGTCAATGTGGGATCACCAGTTAACCTCACCCCATGCATGTTTTTAGCCAGTGGGAAGATGCACGAGTGCCTGGGAGAAAATGCACTCCATATAGAAAGACTGAATTCAAACCCCATAAAGCAAGCAGACGTTCACCTCTGCAGCCAATATTAAATGCATTTGATATGATCTGAATTTGCATTTCATGCTAATTAGTGAATGTGAGCATACTGAGGCTTTTTGAACTAGGGAATTATGTACCTGTTGACACAGTAACTTTAAACTTATTATAGTAAAAATGTGAACCACCACTTTTTGTTTTATACCTCCATAGCAGTCCAGACAGACAACAAATGGGGACAAATAGAAGTTTATGAATATTCATGCACAGAAACTTGTGAGGAAGCCAAATAATCAAGTTTGAATATTTTTGACAGTGTGATTTTTAATCAGTGAAAATAATATAATTATGCATTAATCTCCATTATATTATTCTTTAATCAGTTATTTTTTTTCTATGTGGGGGGAAAAAATCGTTACAGTAAATGTACGTTGCAGGTTCCCAGAGCTAAAGCCGACTCTTTGAATGTGTCGTTTTGTTGAACTAATATTAAAAATCAAACACTATTTCTAAAAAAAAAGAAAAAAGGGAGAAACATCAATTTAGATATTTGGCATTCTTCCTCATCATTTTAACTCTGACCTTGTGAAATAGCTTTATGGGTAAAGTGAAAGTTTGTTGGTAATAATATTTCTTACATGTAAAGCGCAGACAGAAGGATAACCACGAGTCTTCAGGCTGAGGCTCCTGCTTTATCGCAGACACTCATGCAACCTTTGACCTCTGCCTCAGTAAGTTGGACACTTCATTGTTTGATCTTGAGGTCATGACCCTCGTGCGACCCTGACAGATCCCTGAAAGCTTTTCCCTGCCACAGCTTTGTCTTCTAGATAACGCTCAGACGTGTTCCCTTGTAAAGACGAGTCGCTGTGCAAAGTCATGAAGTCTGAAGTTGGACGTGCTGACAGATCTCGCCATGGTGTTCTCTGTCCACCAGTACAAAGCATGGAGTTAATTAATGCTTTGTTGCTCTTTTTTTTATTGCTTTGAAAAAGAGCCTGTTATCATACTGACATTGTCTGAGTGTGTCTGGTTGTTATAAAGCCGTTGCTAATGCTTGTTTAGTTGTTAAATGAGTAAAGTAAGGGGTTCGGAGAGTTCTATATATAAACGGTGCCGGTGTTGGTGCACAGTCGGCTCCTCCTCGCTGCTGTTTTAGACGCAGCCCACATTTAAATGGGTTTGAGGAGCAATCCTTAGAGTCTGACCAGCAGAGGTTGGGTTCTTGTCTGATCTGTGGGCTGCATCTTCCAATCATTGGTGAATTTCTTGGGGCAACTCCTTCCATATCCACCATTCCCAGTAACTTTGTGATGCTGTGTGGGTACCAGTCTTTTTTTTTTTTAACATGGAAGTTATTCTGGGTAAAGTGAACAGAGGTCCATGTGGCAGCAAACTTGTGCACCAAGGTTTAGGGATGTGTGCTTTCAGTAGGAACAAGTAGACTTGCCTATCAGAGAGACACAAATAGTCAGTTTGGTGTTTTTGAGGCATACGCCACATCGGTATCTTACATCAGAATCAGTATTTTTGACATTGTTAGTTGAATCCTAGAAAGACTGAGCACAAGAGCAATGTTTACACTGTTGACTGGACTCTGTGTATTTAAACAACCTGAAATAAGACGCTGTTTTGTGAGGTTAAGCTGCTGGATCAACACTGTCCCAAAATCTACTCGTCTGCTAGGAGGTCCAGCAGTTAAGGATGTCATCTATTTCAAGCTTATTTAAAGTTTCTATCTTTAGTCTATTGTTGTGGTGGAGTTGTTTGGAAGCTGAGGTTTGCTCGGTTGTTTCCCAACCTTATTTCTTCATGTTGGGTTTTGGTGTTCTCTGCATGTCCACTCCCAAAGCAGAGTCCTGCCCCTGTACATGGGAAAAGGGGAAAGCCCCTTTGGAGCT
The DNA here is from genome assembly GCF_013358895.1 of Oreochromis aureus. Taxonomy (NCBI): domain Eukaryota; kingdom Metazoa; phylum Chordata; class Actinopteri; order Cichliformes; family Cichlidae; genus Oreochromis; species Oreochromis aureus. The sequence goes on along the minus strand of NC_052958.1, from coordinate 19,511,876 downwards.
CTCTGAGGAATACTGGCGTGCTGTGGTGTGACATAGCAGGAGGTAATTAAGAACAGACGTAGTGCTCTTCACTGCAGCATAAGGACAAATGACCTCTGCAGGAACTTCAGTGATTCTTTGCACTTTCCCATGCAAGCAATTTTTTTTAACAGGAAGCTGGTCATGGCGGTACAGTGCTTTATCTTATCAGTAGTAATGGAAATTCAGTGTGTGATTCTGGCTGGACCATATTTTTCTAGGCCTTCTTCTCTTCACATTGTCCAGCAATTTGTAAACAAATACTTGGTTTAATGAAATGTTTTGTGGAAATTGAAAATAAGGCCAAGGATAAAATTGCTGCCAACATATTATGTCCCTCTAATCACGAATCCAAGTGTGTATTATATAAAAATTAGACTTATCATGTGAACATTCATCAGACTTTATTGTTCTCCAATTGCACCCATTGCGTTGATGAGTCCAACGTTATAACGGCCAATAAGATGACGAGACCCTAGAGCAATCAATCATAATGAGCTATAATTATTTAATATTTATATGAACCGATGGTGCAGCCAAAGGTTTTGAATATCAGCCTAGATATTGTTGATCTCCTACAGGTTGATACTAAGTGCGAAACTAATTTTTAAGGGGAATCAAAGACGGAATAGTGTAGTTGAAATTGCTGAAAGTGTTTAAAATGATTTAACACCAGCTGATTTAGCTAAAGCTTTCAACAAAATGTAAAGAAATGGCTGCTTTTACTTTGTGTCAAAAACATCTATGCTACGGTCTGACATAGATCAATTTTGCAGTCTTCACAGTTTCAAAGCACCTTGTTGAGTTTTTTTCTCCCATGCAAACAATGAGCGAATGCGGTGATCTTCTAGTGACTAAAGCTAGCAAGGAGGTTTTCAGAAGCCTTTTATAACCCTGTGCTACCAGTTTCACCTACCAACAGCCAGCAACCAGTTGGCAACTGGTTGAAGCGTGTGCCTTTAGGCCTGTGAGATTTCAGAGCAATCTTCAGCAACCTCTCGCCAACCATCGCAGAATACGCAATTTTCCTAGCAGCATGCACTGGCAAAATGCTGCCCCTGATGGTTAGATTTTTTTCGGAGGGTGCGTTTTTTTTCTGCATTGTTTCCCAGTCCTGTCAAAGATCTGCATGAGCCAGAGCTTCACTCCTCATTAGATCTCAGTGTTTGACAGGCCCTCTGCAAATTCTGGAAACAGCCCTCTGTGAATTAACTTTATGGGTTTAATACTCGAAAGCCAGCCAATAAAAACAGTAACGATGCCACAAATGTTTTCAGGCTGTCGTTAATACTAGCTCCCCATGCGTTTCTGGCTTTGCATATTTTAGTTATAACTTGAAACCATGTAAATTACCCTCAGGTTTGTATGCTACTGTGTTCTTAATGAATTTCTAAGCTATATTGGAAGATCATTTGTTAAGCTTCTTGGTTTTTGGATGCGAAAGTATGCCCAAAGTTTAAAAAGATCATTACCCAGTCTGGTCCAGATCTACCTCCATTATTTGTTTTTTTTTTCCGTTGAGAGTATTTAAAATGCCATAAGGATGTAAAGAAACCAACACAGAGCTGGTGTTTACGTTTCTGTCTTTGCCACGTTACACCGTCTAACCTCTGCTGACTCATTTCTGCCCTCTGCTCGCTCTGTGTCTTTGTTCACTGCCTTTTCTGTCCGAGGATTATGGGATTTGCTCATTTCTCAGTGGACTTGATGTTACATAACTCGGTCAGAAGCTTTAAATTTGCACCATACGCTGAAATGCATCGGTGTACTCAGACATCACTCTCCTGCTCGTTCCGGGATCAACATTTCTGCTTTCATGTCATGTATGAAAGAGAATCGTGTTTGCTTTTAGAAATCCTTTTCTTTTTTTTTCCCCCAGGCGATGTGACTGAGTCAATTTTAATGGCGCCCTTTTTTTTGTGTTGCATGAAAGACAAAAAAGTCTTTGTTTTTCAATTGGCATGCAGCTGTTTACCAGTGGCTACCACAGAGGAGGATAGTTCAGGGGCGTGTTTTCATGCTTTCTTTAGCATCAAAGACAAGCAGTTCTTCCATGAGTTTACCATTGATCTGATGTGGATTGTTGGTGATCTCCTCTATGGAAAGTAACCACACAGAGCTTCTCTATTGATTTTGAAGCCTTTTGATTTCTTTCTTTAAAGACTACACCTGTGAAGAATTCACCCTTTACCTGTTCAGAAAGCAAAGAGCTCTATCTATCCCCTGTCGATTGTCTAACTCCTAAAACAACATCTGAATGTTTCTCCATTTGCCTCTAGTGCCTGTAGTGCTCTCGGTGAGGTACAAAAAGGCTGATGAAATTCAAAGTTCGAAGTAGAGGGCACGGTGGTGGTACGAGTCGAGACTTTCAACCAGAAGACCTGGGTCAGCTACTCCGTGTGGGAGTACTAAGCACTGTTTTTAGACTTATTTCAGGTGTTATTCTGGGTTTTCTTTCGGATTATTACTTTTATGGACAGCCTTTGTTTTTATTTGTTTTGCCAGTAAAGTTTCTAACTCCAGCACCTTTAACCAGAGGGTGGAATTTAATGTTGCACTGAAGTGATTAAGTGCTGTCACTTTTAATAGATGTTAAATATAAGCCCCAGAGAGAAGAGCATAGTTGTGTTGGCCTATGTGCTCACACACTGGGTGAGGATGGGTGTTTACTTTCCATTTCACAGCCTATAACAGCAACAACACACCCAATTATGGTTCTGCATCATTCACACACTGCAGAGAATGATGTCACCTATTTGTATACTGGGTAGATGAAGTGAACAGGTAAAAGTAGTAAGGTAACCTAAAATAAGGTCCAAACCAAATAGAAAGCATGGCACTGAGTGGATTGGGGAGAGTGGCCAGGTGATCCCAGTTGCAATCATTAGCTCGGCCTTTTAGGAACCTGCGAGGCAAAACAGAGGGCTAACCATACGCTACGGCTGGCCAAAGCAGGATGGTTGTCACATGCCAAACCTACCTGGTTAGTTTTAGGAAATCACAATGATTTAGATTAAAATAGCAGCAAGTGGGTTTTTTTTGTTGTTGTTTTTTAAATCTGTTGTCGTCTTTCTCATGAGATCAGACAAAGTTTGCCATCGTAACATTCAATGCAGTACTTTAATGATCTACCAAACATCAGTGAAAGGATGTTCACTGATCTGACCATAATTGCAGCTTTTGTACAGAATTGCTCCTGTATCATGGTATACCTGCAGTGATGCATTTTTAGAGTTAGATTCTTGTATTCGGGTCATTACAGAGGAGGACGATGTAGCCAGTGTTTACGGGGCTGGAGAAGGCTCCTGCAAGTCCCTGAATTGTCTTGTAATTCTATCAAACTGACTTCGGAAAACTTGTAAATCCACCGTAAAACTTCAAGGTCGGAACAAAGCGCGTATTAATGTGTTGATAGGAGTCTGTAAACTCTGAGTGGGTGTCAAGGAGCAAATCTACTACTCAGGAAGTAAAATTCTGTTATCTGAGTTGCCGAGTTTTATTGATGACCTGATTCCATCCGTCCAATCGGAGTCCTCAGAAGAGCACAATGTGCATTCATGAGGCTGGATGTTTTTTGTTTTTTTTTTCCTTTCAGAATTTGGTTTCAAGGCTGAACGATTATTTTTCTATCCTTGTTTTGTAGCTTGACCCCTGAGTGAATGTCTTCTGAATGGTAATTCAGAAGACTGTTGATCCATGCTGTGGAATTTAGAGCAGTGGTTTTCTAAACTGTGGCTGCTTCATTACAATATGTCAGCTATTCTTCATCATTATTTTACTAAAAGTCATAATGATGACTGTGTGTGTGTGTGTGTGTGTGTGTGTGTGTGTGATAGTCACTGACCATCAGTACGAGTAATTTGCAGTGAAAGACGCTGACATGCAGTCCTGTAATAACAAAGTATCTGTGTGTTTTTCACAATATGCTAACATGATGTAAAACCTTGTAATTAAGTAATTAAATTGTATTTCTGTAGCACATTTAAAACAAAGATTTACACTAAAATAAAACAGAATAAACTGATCCCTAGTTTACATTGAATAACTCGATCCTCCGATCACAGCTCCAGAAATCATCCGTTTCCAAACTCCTGCAGCCAAAAAAATAACAACAAAAGCAAACATTTTATCACCGTAATGGCAAATTCAGAGGACAAAACAAGATTTTTTTTAAAAATATGAAGTATTAATACTTTATACAAAAGAGCTCAAATATGATCCACAGTTGATCTGTGGGAATCCTGAGTAAACCTGAGTGACCTGTTGCCACTGGCTGCTGATAAACACATTACCAATATGGCCAAGCAAGCATGACCCTGCAAACCCTCTTCATCACTGGGAGGTGCCCTGGGCAGAAACACAACAATGGGACGCTTCTTTTAGTTATTAGTCATCTGCATGATGCTCCTGAAATATCCCAAGTCTGGCTTGATGATTGTAATTTGCTTTGCTGCTGAGCTTATTTAACCACTTACTTATTAAACTCATTTGACTCTTGTGTAACACAAGTTTCAGTTTTTCTTCATCACACAATGTTGACCTTGTATATAGGTAAGAAGACTTTCCAAATAAAAACACTCCAAGATAACAGGGAAGGGATAGAGTGGATGCATTGCTGTATTATTATATAAACTACTATTTTAACTGTGTGTACTGGAAAGTTGCTAACAAACAGAACAATCAGGGTTGTTGTGGTTGGATGTTTTGCTTCTGCATCAGTGTGAGGCTGCAGAATCTGAATATACTGAGGGTGACGGGCAGGTCAGAGGCTGATTGATCTTTTTCTGCTTTATTTGGTTTTATGAAATCAAATGTGTCCTTATAGCACGATGAACCAAGTGTGTCAATGTCAGAATTGTGCAACAAATCAAAACAGAAAATGAAACAAACGGTATATAAGGTTTGTTTGACTGATTATTAAAGTGAAAAATAAAATGAATCTTGATTCAAAAATAGTATGATAGTAAGAAGAAATCAAAAGCCACAGAAGACTGATACATCTTAAGCCTGTGATGCTGTGTGTATCATATTTAATCCATGACCTTTTGGGAAGTCTACATCATCAGGGTGTTTTTGATTTTCTTTTTTCCTAAAAAAAACCCTGAAATTGCACAAAAATGCTGGGTGGAGGAAAATGATATGAGCACATTAAGCAAATTTATAATTAATTTCCTTTAAAAATGTCAGAAGGTTCACTACATTTTCCAAAAATAATATTATGTGGGAATGATTTCATAGTTCAGGCTTTACAGGGTTGAGTTATATCTTAAAAGGGTGGATGGACCACGTGCATTTGATTTAGAGAGGAACGCTCTTCTAGTGTCTTCCTCACCCATTAACTTTAAAAGCAGTTGTTCTGATCTCGTGTTAGAGCAGCTCTGAAATCTGAACCGTTTGATTCGTGTTTCCTAATCTGGTCTGTGCTGTTTGAACTCTTAACTCGGTTTTAACTGATTTCCTCTTTCGGCTGCTTCACTTCTTCGTCACCGCAGCCGATCATCTACCTCCATCTCGATCTATCCCTAAAATCCTCCTGTCCTGCTGCACTACATCCATGAAGGAAAATCTTCGGTCTCCTGGCTTTTTGTCAGTGTCTTACATGATAGCACTTCTCACTACCATCTTGTAAACCTTCTGGACTCCACCCTTTCCAGCCTGCTTGCACTTTCCTCTTCACCTCTCTTGTCTGTTGCTTTGGATGGTTGACCCCGGGTATTTAAACCCATCCACCTTCACTGTTTCGGCCTCCTGCAGCTTGGCTGTTACACCCGCCTCCCTCTCGTTCGCAGGCATGTATTCTGTCTCATTTTCACAGGTTTTCATTCCTTTCTTTTTTCCCTGTGCAACACCTTGAATCTCCGTCTGTGTGTGAAGCAGACTTTAAATAAAATTGCTTCGCTTTGCCAGAAACTACTTTCGATTTGAGCCTTTGAGTGTTAAACTAACAGCTGCAGTCAAAGATGCCGCTAATGGAAAACAAATCAGAGATATTTCATGTGTTTCTGTTCTGGTTATTAAAACAACTTAGAAAACGCATCCATTACATCTTGTTAAAGTGACTCTGTGAATCAGTTCCCGTGGTGAAACTAGGTTAGCATTAATAATCTCAAACCCAAATGAATGTAATCCATCAAACGGAGTCATAACAGCCCTGAATGACTACAGAGTGTTTGGAAGTGATGCTGGATTTATTCCTACATTCATCTTTTCCTCCTGCCTCTCTGAGCATAAACTTTTGAGCGCCACACAAAATCAATAGCGCCTGCTGGAAAGTTCTCGACTCGGGTAATTACATTTGTTTACTGCCCGTGCACTCCCCTCCATCTTCATGTGAACATGAGACGTTATGCGTGATAAACCAATAAAGCTCAGCGTTGTTGCATGCTGATACCCGACGTGGCCGTAGCACAAGCTTTACTGAGGTCCTCGTGTTGTTTGGATGCAGGTGGTGAGAATGCAGGAAGAAGGCACAAGCACTCGTTTATAATTTTATGACTGGAGACATTGTAGTGATGGTGAGAAAGGACTTTGGGTTGAGTGATGATTGTGTAAAGCCTGAACACTGCTACACCCTGCTGAGGCTGACAGAAACCAGGTATCAGGAGCTTTTTACCACCTGCCAAAAAATGCTAAGAGCCATAAAACAGTGGAGCAGGTAATGCATTTAGCCATAAAGCTACAGTCAGCTGAGACGAACCAGGGCTGCAATCTTATGAATTCACCCTGTGTGCCATGTTTCCTCTAAACTGTGGTTCAAAATCAAGTGTGATGCGTGACGACTGTTTCAGTGTCGTTATCAGACACAAGCTAAGAGTGAAACAAGTAAAACCAAAACACTGAGCTGAGGGAGGCTAAAAGTCCCCTTGTACAGCCGAGGAAAGCTCAAGTGTTGGTGGAGATTGACATTAGGGTAGTGTGACTGGACAGACTGTGTGTTTGTAATTCACAGACTCACACACACAATCTGATGAGGCCAGCTTCCCTCCTGATGTCAGGACCTGCTTTGTGTTTGTGCTCTGTCGAGCAGAGTTCACGGAGGGGCCGGGGATGGAGCAAACAGGCCTGCAATTATGGCTAACCTGCTGAGCGGCGGGCTCCTCGAGGACGCCAACAGTTCTCTATGAGAACCTGATGTTCTTCGGGCTTTGAAAAGTTTAAAACTTTCTCCTTTAATCAGGAAGTCAGCTGAGTTCAACATATTTAAATCCAACAAAGGTAAAACTGATCCTTGTAACTTCTCCCACTGGGAAACTTACTCAACTTGTTGGGAAATTTGGGGTTTTGGCTTGTTCTGCAGCATCTTTTGGAAACATTTGTGGCCCAGCCATGAACTTTTTTGCAGCTCAACACTGTTATTGCAGTACAGAGATTAGATTTAGCATATACTTGATGATTGTCCAGCTTTGTCATTTGCTGTTTAGTGCTTTGTGTCCAGCGTGCTGTAACACCAAAACGATGTGCTCAGAGATACTAAAACTTCCCGTAGAGCTGAAGAAAGTGTTGGTGATGAATGGCATTATGGTTGTGTAATGTTGGCGATTGGTCTTGTCTGTCGCTGCTGTTCTTGGAAGGGAAAGGGAGGGACTGCACTGCACACACTGAGGGAAACGGTCTCCGATTCAATTTTTTTTTGTGTAGCATCAAATCAAAACATTTTCCTCAAGGCGCTTTATATTGTGAGGTGAAGACCCTACAATAATAAGGAAAGTAGGACTCTTTTAACATACTTCCCCACCTCTAATAAACCTATTGCAGGCAATATTCCATCATATTTATCAGAGTTTCTAAAGAAAATTGTGATAATATTAAATATTACGCGTTTTTAATTCCTTAAGCAGTTTCAGTTTCACTTGAATTGCACAGTTTTAACATAAAAGTTGAATAAATCCAAGGTTTTTTTAATATACTGTAACAATAATCACATCACGTCTGCAGGTCTTAAGGATTGTAAGTGTAAATGCAGTTGAATTACATCATGTTTTCATATCTCTTTGGGTGCATGTGAGATCTGGTTTAGTAAATGATTACAGTTTGAAACATTTCAGAGTCAGCCCAGAATTTCACAATCACCGCATCCCTCTTGCACGCTGCCATTTGAGCTGTTGTTTATGGGAAACTAATTGGTTAGTTTAATTTAGGAGTTTCGTGTCCCTCGGAGCATCGCAGCAGAGATTCTGCTGATTGTAACACTGGGATGTAAAACCGATGGCCTCTGGCTGAGTCCGCGCGGTCACAATATCCTTTCTCCTGATACGATCTGGTATCTGCGTCGCATATCATCTGTTTGCTCCCTCCATTTTTCTCCGTGCCCTGCTCTGCTCTGAGCTATCCGAACCATCACAGCACAGAAAGTGTTGTGCTGCTTCAGTCTGTGACTGGCCCTCCGCGTTATTCTGAAGACTTTAAAGGAGCCTCTACTGACTTTATTTGTCTTCATATGCTGTGTGTCAGCTCGGATTTTCCTGATGAAATCACATTTATGTGCACTGGAAATCCATTTGATTTTCAGCCTCGTATTTGGCTCCAGTCTGTGGCAGGCTGGTTTTGTGAACCGAGCTGAGCTGCTGCACTCGGAGCTCTTCAAAGGCCTGCCATAAAACCTCCGGATCGTAATCGGATGCTGTTCAGACTTCACATTGTAATTATGTCTCAACAAATTCCTGTCTGCACACTCCTACAAAGGAAAGATGTGTGTTGGTTTGGTATTTTTTTTTTTGGTGTACAGTTGATGTGTACACTCTTTGACGAGTGGGGAGGGGGCCTTATAAGCTGCATGTTATATCACATTAACATTGTATTTGAGGCTGCTGATGTTTGTGTGCGATGCTGGTGTAATATTTGCACAGATGTTTGTGTGTGTGTGTGCACCAGCAGCTTATCTTTTCCATGCTCTTCTCACCAAGTTTCTTTGGTCTCAATTGGATGTGAAAGGAAATCCCATGTCTGCAAGGCTTCCACTACAGGCACAGACCTGTGTGTGTGTGTGTGTGTGTGTGTGTGTGTGTGTGTGTGTGTGTGTGTGTGTGTGTGTGTGTGTGTGTGTGTGTGTGTGTGTGTGTGTGAAGCCTTTACCATGCCACAGTGGATTAACCACACAGTTTGAGCAGTAACAGTGAGGCTGTGAAGGATTTGGAGAGAAAACAGAGCGTGAGCCAATGAGAGGCAAAAAGGAAGTGAAAGGGAGGTTAAGGCTGATGGATAAATGGTGTTGTTTCAAAAGCACCGCCACTTTTTACACTAATCTCTTATTTAAAAACACAAGAAGAGAACACACACACAAGTTGTGAGCTGCAATACATGTTAAAGATAAGGTGTTCCCTCAGAAACACAAACGGAGGCTTTTTAGGACTAATAATAACCACTTTTTGTTCCCTCTCTGACAGCAGTTGGTAATTTGTTGTTAGAGGAACATGCCACAGTAAATCTTTAAGGCACAAGTTACAAAACACCCGCAATGAAGGACTAAATATAAAATTGGCCAATAAGCTATGCTGGTATGAAGAGGGTCTCGCCCATTGTGGACCAAACCCGACATTCAGACTAACAGTGAAGAGGTGGATCGTGCTGCAGGGAAATCTATCAGTGCTCTGCTTTGACAGACTGTTGTTTTTACAGTCTGTCACTGTCAGAATATATCAAAAAAACACCACCACAGTGTCCCAGAGCACAGTTAACATCTTTGCATAACTTGATTTTCATGCGCAGCGGTCTGAAACACCGAGAGACAAAAGCCGGAACTCGGAGAATGACTCTCGGGGACTTTTTATGCTTGAAAAAGGATTTAAAATGATTATAAGAATAGTGGCAATTAAGTTTCTGTAGTGGACTAAGCCAGTAATCGAAAATGGTTTCGGCCCTAGATTGCTGGCTGTGGCTGTCACATTTCACAAAGAATTAAAGTGCAAGCTTTTGAGAGTCACCTTTGAAGCCTTTAGGGCTGAGGTGTCAAACTTACAGCCCATCAGAGGCTCCAGTCTGGCCCGCCGGACGGCTTTACAAAGTGAGAAAATTGCAGTGAAGTCATTAATAATTAAAGTTTTTCAATAAAGTATAATAAAGTAAAAGACTTTCCGTGTTTAGTTTCAGAGTGTCCGGCATGTGAAGGCTTGTGCCTTTAAAGAGCCACTATTGCATTATATTGTGGGTGTAATGTCAGTAGAATTTGAAAATGTGGAAGAACTTAGATCTACTCTTAAAATTACAGATATTTTTTATAACCTTTCTCAGCTGTTGATTAAAGAGGTTGAGAAGAAGAAAAAGGTTGTACTTCTTGACACATGATGGTTTTATTGGTTCAGCCCACTCAAAATCAAATTGGACTGTAGGTGGAGTTTAAAACCAAATGAGCTGAGACACGCTCTCTATGGGGGATCAGTATTGGATAGTGAAGAGAGAGATTTTCTGGAGAGTACGTCCTTATAATCACATGAACAAACCTCTTCTCTCACCTTCAGGCCTGACATCTGAACCATCAGTCATATAAGTAGTGGCTGGTTAATGCATTGCTTGCAGGCAGTCAAGTGCAACTGCAGTTCCTCTCATGTCCACTTGAGGCTCTAAAAGCGTGTCAGTGAAATATGGTTAATTTCACCTTTCACGATGACTCTACAAGCAGTTGGTATAAGCTGTCTTTAATTGGGGATGTGACTGCTGGCTACTGATTTGAGCCACTGTTCTGAGAAACCGTCCTTCTTTTGGCAAATCGTCCTACCCGTATTATGATTTGATGGTGACTTCTGACTAAACCTAACCCCCACCATAACCATAACAAATATTTACAATGGGTTCAAAACAATGAAGTAAATTAGGGTTTTCTTTTGTGCGTATGCGCAGAAACAACGGGTTGGATGGTTTGTGAGATAGGATAGATTCCCAGAACACCACTGAACTCAACCTTTTAACCATGTTTAGGTTGTTTTTTGCTCTTTTGAGCGTTTTCAGTGTGATTTTATGTTTTCCTTTGCAAACTGGGGTTCCAGAGGGTGGTTGTCGCTGATTGTGGCCTAAAGAACACCTGTTTCGCTTGCATAAAGGCAACATGAGACGGGATCTTAAAAAAAAAAAGAATTGAAATTGAAAATGAATTGACTGAAAAAGCTGTCTCGACTGGCATTTTCTTTATTATGTCAGTCTGAAATTAACCCATCTAACTAGTTTAGCAGCAGCTGAGTCGGTTATGTGTGGATATGATGGTGTTCAGACATTAGTAAGGCATACAGTGTATTTTCATCATGTTTCATCATTAATTGCGCAGCGTGATGCTGTTCTTACCTCAACCTGGCAGCCGCTCGCCTCCTTCCTGCTGTTCAGCGAGGCAGCGCCTGCGTGTGAGTCACTGAAGGGGGAAGAAGGCTCGGCTGCACAGCTTTGAGCTCGCTGTACCGCCCTGCTCTCATAGCCCGCATTTCTCGGATAAAAACCAGCCAGCAAAACTGATTTACAAGACTCCTCTTCACTCTGTGTGGGGGTGTGTGTGTGTGTGTTGATTTAGAAGACTTAAAGTATAATAAACTATCGTGACAATCTCTGCGAGGAAAAGCACATCAACCTGTAAATCACATCACAGCATTCAGCACTTGTTCTCCATCTGTCATGCAGCTGCAGCAGCAGTGTGTGTTTACAGTACACTCATGCAGGTTTCGTTTCGCACATGTTGAACCTAAATCTCTTTGTCTTCCTCGTCCTCTTGTGGTTTTTTATTCAGCTTGTTTTTTTTATGTTTTCTCTGCACTTTCTGCGTCTTATTGGGTGTATATGTTTACCTCACTCCTGTGTCTTGACACACTCATACTTATCTTCTCGCTTTTGCTGTCAGCACCAGTCATTTGATATGGTCTCAGTGTTATAGGGGAGGGAAATTCCAAGAAAGCAAGCGTTAACTCCCTTTATTGGATTTCCAGCCACCAGGGCCTTCCTTAATATCTATGCTATGTGTAACTTAACACCGAGCTGGAAAGTGTTCTTTACATTGGCACTGACTTTAAACTCAGAACCAGCAGTGATATGAATGTACATGGCAGAGGTTAAGTGTGCTTTCAACCACTACAGGACATTCAGCTTGACTTTTTTCTTTTGTTGACAAATCTTCAAACCCAACATTTGGTCTGTTTTATCTTTGTTTTTGTCTCCACAAGCTTTAGAGGGAAATGGCTTCATCATTAGGTGCTAAAAACCAGCCTCTGTGTTTGCCTTTAGGAGCAAAGTTCCTCCTGAAACTGTCAGTTGGAAATAGTTCTAGGTGTCGGCTGACAAAAATTAAAAACCATAACTACTGTAATTAAATGTGGCCAGTCTCCTCTTCAGGGTCCCTTTCTTGTGCATGTTTGAACAGATTCGAACAGAACTGTTAGGTGGAGATCACTTGGTGACAGCCCTGTTCTTAGTCCTGTGTAGTTGGACAGAATTTCTAGGTGCAGTCAAGGGGTGGAGGGTGTGGGGTTCAGTTTTTCATCATCTGCTTTTTGCAGATGATGTGGTTCTGTTGGCTTCATTGAGCCTTGCTTGCACTGTGATTGTCTGCAGCCATATGTGAAGTGGTTAGGCTGTGAATGAGCTCCAAGCCTGAGGCCTTTGCTCTCAGTTGGAATCGGCTGGAGTGCCCACTCCAGGTCGCTGGTGAACTTTTGCCCCAGGTGGAGGAGTTTAAGTATCTTTTGGTCTTATTTATGAGTCAGAGGAGAATGGAGTGGGATTGGTGCAACGTCTACAGTGATGTGGACGCTGTACAAGTCTGTTGTGATGAAGAGAGCTCAGCTTGAAAGGAAAGGTGTGGATTTACTGGTTGGTCTACCTTCCAATCTTCATTTATGGTCACAAGTTTTGGGTAGTAACTAATGTGTGAGCATTGGAAAAAGCATTTGCATGCTCCTGATTCCGTTCGTGACCGGACCTTGGGGGTTTGGTCTTAAAAACTAAAAATTCTCCCACTGAAAGTTGCTAACGACCACAAAACGACCTAGCTGTCATCACCATAGATGATCCTGTAGATAAAAGCCAGGTCAGTGTGACACAGACTTGATGCTGAGGATTGCAGTGAGCAGAACTTAGTGGGAGGATGCCTGAAAGTAACAGCTGTACTGAAAAAGGCGCATGTGAAGAGGAGTTTCGAGGGGAGATGTGGTAAAATATGTTTTTATTTATTTTAATGGGCTGATTTCTGGAACTTATTTCATCACGCCTTGCATAATTGAGTTCAGATGGGGTTTGAGGAGGAAACTCTATCCAGTTTTCTTGATGTTCTCTGTTGTCTATCTAACTTGATATTAAAGGCATAAAAAGCAACACAAAACCTTGAAATCTGTGCTGAAAATAGTGTGCAGACACCTCAAGCTGTTCTGTGGGGTTGGAAAGCCTGGGTATGATTTTTATAAGGTGCACTAAGAAAGTGGATGAGACAAGTGTTGCCTTAAATACAATAAAAACAGTAAAGAGGTAATCATGCTGTCAACCTGTCCTCTGTTACAGAGTGTTTAATAAAAGAAACTGTCAGTGTTACTGTCTCATTGTGACAGATTTTTTCTTTGATTCAATTCTAAGTGGAAAAACTCAACTTCCACATATGTGTCTGTGTCTTTTCAGAAAATACATAGCGGTGTATATAAGACAGTCCCACTATGGAGAACGAGCGAGACACAGAAACATGAACACCCACTCCCTTTGAATAATAGACTGCTTAAGTCTCAAGGATGCTGTGCTGCAGTACAGAAGGTTGTATTTACCCCGTGGTACATGCAAGATCGATTGACAGAATGTTGAAGGAATGCAAAATATCCAGTTGATTAAAAAGTGAAAGTGTTAAGATTCTTTTTCTGCTGTCAAATAACTGAGCTGCTCGCCTCACCTTAAAGCTCTCTCTGCATTTATAGTGAAACATAGCTGACGGTTGGTTTTAGACCAGTTATGCTGCCTCTAACATTGTTGAGCATGACAGGTTCGGTGGTGGGTCAGTGATGGTCTGGAGAAGCATATCATTGGAGGGCACAGACTTCTACAGAGTTCACAACAGCACTCTGACAGCCGTCAGGTATCTGGGTGAAATCCTTGGACCTGCTGTCAGACTGGTGCAGTGGGCCCTGGGTTTCTCCTAGTAGACGACAGTGCCCTGACTCATGTGGTGAGGTTATGCAAGTAGTTCCTGGAGGATGAAGGCATTGATACCATTGACTGGCCCCAATGCTCGCCTGAACAAAATCCAATAGAACACCTCATGGACATTATGTTTTGATCCATCCAAAGCCGGTTGCACCTCACGCTGTCCAGGAGTTCAGTGATGGTCCTGATCCAAGAGGAGATCCCCCAGGAATACCATCTGTCATTTCATTAGGAGCTTGTATGCAAGCATGTGGGGGTCGTACAAACTACTATTACTGTTTTGAGTTGTTGCAGTGAAGTTTTGGCAAAATGCTCTGTTGTTTGATTTTCAGGGTGGTTTTGAATTCAGCCCTCTGTAGGTTGATGATTTTCATTTCGGTCAAACGATGTGGCATTCTTTCATTCCTAACATGTTACCGGGTCCATATCAGTGCAGGTATCCAGCATGATTGTATTCCCAGTAAGATCTGATGTGTTTACTATCTACTCATAAGTTGCTCAACAGTAGCTTCAGCTCTCATTGAGACTCGCGTCGGCTGTGGTGTCAATTTTGGCTTTTGGGGGAATCTGCTATCTAGATCAGGGCAGGAAAATAGGAGCTGCGACTTTTGACTTCTCCTTTCCCCTCTCATGAACAAAACCACAATATGCTTTTCTCTAGTCTGCAAAGAGTCATCAAACCAGAGGCACCACATCACCTGCAAAATGCTAAATGCAACCTTGAGACTACAGAGTCAGACGCACGTCAGCTTTGACTTGAAATTCATTCCATAAAAAGTTATGAATCAGTAACAAAAGGGAGCCCCCAGTGGAATCCAGAATCCACCTGGAACTACTCTGACTTCTTGCTCACACTGCAGTTCAAATAAAAGCGATACAGATAAACTGACGATAAGACAGAATTGGATTCAGGAACGCTTTGATTCAGCTTTCATTAAAGCGTGTGTTTTTTCAAATTTGATCAAAGCAGCTTTTTATTTCATGCATGAAATGGGGAAAAGGTCCAGATCACCTCCAACATCAGAGTCCAGAGAGCGTTAAAATTATCTCCTGTCATGCATTATGAATGGACTGAGGATCAAGCAATAGAATATTAACTGACAGCTTTCTTATCTTTTTAAGTCGCTTTTTTCTTTGTCATTTTCAACTAAATCTTGCATTTCCTTTCAAACAAAGTTTCATTTAGCTTCAGTTCTTTCCATTAAACAAATGTGGTCACCAGCAGATATACTCCTAAAGAATCTGGCCTTTTTAGTCACCGTGCTCTAATGCAGAGGAGCAAAATGAAAAGCAAAAGGAAAGAAAATTAATCAGTAACTATTTTCTCTTTTCCAGCTCATACGGTGTCAGGATTTTGCTGATTTGTGTTTTATAAAACCTTAAATTTAAATATCTTTAGCCTGAGGCTAATGGCCTGGTGGATTTTATAAGGTAGTAATTAGAAGATGAATCCATAATGAAAATAATCACTGCTTTGACCTCCAGTTAGAGTTAACAGAATGATTCGTTTATATTTCAGCACTCAGTGCTCCACGGAGAGAAGGAAATGTTTGTAGAAAGATCACCAAAGTTATTAAAATCTAGATGGAGAATTTCCAGCTGCATCGCCTGAACTGAGACTCACGTAAGCCGATTTCAGAAGGCCTCAAAATTTTCAATGACGCTTCACAAGATGAAGGATTAATAAGCAACGTATTTAACGAGGAATTCAGTCGTTAAACTGCCATCTTTCAGCTAAACAATGCAGCAAATTTGAGCAGGCCCTCTGGGTTTCTTCCTCCAGAACAAACAGCCAAGTCGGGTGTGCGAGTGTTTGAGGAAATAACTTATCGCTGGGCTGCAGGTCAAACACAGGCTAATCGTTTGACACTTGGCAGCTGGATGCATGTTTACCCAGCAGAGTTTGTATCGTGTGTATTTATGGGATCGGCACTAATCACCAGCAACAACTTCCCAGGGGTACACTCTGAGGAATATCAAAGCTAATACGAATTATCTTTTTTTATTTTTAAAAGAACTGAAAACAGACTTAAGTTAAAAATTAAATCGATGCCATTAACCACTACTTTTTAAGACCTGTAGATATTAATAGGTGTTATCATGTCTTTGACTTGTTCCTTTGATTCATTGAAGTCTTCACACGCATCCAAAAGCTTCTTTCAGACGCTGCCTTAATCACAAGGAGTCGCCTCAACGGGTAGCTCCGCATGTTTGATTTGGCAGATTGTTAAAAATGCTGATCATAAGCACGTCGCTCGCAGATGGACACCTGACAGGCACCTGAACTTCAGCGACACAGAGAAGCGTCACGTAATCCACTTCAAGGGAAGAGCCGATTATTGATGTCAGCATGTGCACACAAAATGTTTTACAGCATTTACAAATCATTCTCATCTCCGGGAATCAAACGGGCCGCAGCGTGGCTCGGTTGTTGGCGCTGCTGCCTCACAGCGAGAGGGAGCAAACCGTATTTATTTATTTATGCGGTGCTTTTCCAAGACAAAGCACTTTACAAAAATGATCTAAGATGGTGCAAAACCTTTAAAAAAAAAGAAAAAAAAGGGGACAGCGATAAAAGAATATAAAAGAAAAAAATGTACAAAATACAAAAATGACTACAGAACTAAGAGCGGAGTAAGTCCACAGGCTCACCAGACCTCAGAGGAGCAGGCGGAGCGCTCCACAGCTCAGGTCTGGCAACAGGTTTCCTTTCTGAACCCAGGTGGAGCTCTTCTGTGTGCTGTTTGCTCCAGGAGCGCTGCTTATTTCTGCCCACGGCACACCTCACAGAACATATTCTAAATCTAAAGATTTTCATTTCATGGCTAAGTAGAGGTTTAAAAAATCCTCTCTGATGCCTCACAGATATGCCAAAGGTGTCCACACTGGGAGGCTGGAGGAGGGGTAGCGTTCAAGGAATCACTGATTCATCGGGAGCTGCTTTGGGAGCTTCATGTCCTGCATAAAACCACTTGGTTAGATTCAGGGAAAGATTGCGGTTTGGGTTCAAATGTGCCGTTTTTATAACATTTATGCTGCACACATTGTCAGAAACTCTGTGTTTATTGGCACTGACACCAAAAAGCTTGTGCAGAAGAGACCTTGAGAAAACTGAACTGTTTGATGTCCATAGAAGGAAAAACAGGTTCATCTTTATAACTCATAACTCTGATCAGTCAAATCTTAGCTTTCTGAAGGACAGATTATCAGATGGAGTCTTTCCGTGGACTTTAGTGTGTAGAGTTTCAGTTGTCTCGTCCATATTTTTCAGACATTTGGCTTATATGATCAGCTCTCTGTTGCCTTTGAGCTTTTAAATTGAGCTAATGGTCCATTTAATGCATTTTCTATGAGATTCATGTTAAGCGTTTTTTTAAAAGTCCCCTTTGTGTGAAGTGCGATGGAAATTCCTGCATGTTAAGAGCCGGGATATGGGCGCCATGCCATGAATGGCATGAAATCACTTTAATCAGGGGTAACTGTGAAGTACTGAAGACTCCGTTAATCTGAGCTTGGTCACCCTGCCAGGCTGTGGAGTTAAGTGTTCTGACTGGTGGCTGATTGGTAGTGTAGGTGGTTGATTAGTTTGGTCCAGATCACACGGACTGCTAAAGTCTGATTGAGCTGAGTCAGAAAAAAGTTGGAGCCTGAGTGATCCCTGCATTAGGCGTAATTAGCATGTGTGTGTCGATGAGCAGCGTTGGTGTGTGGGGGTGTCGTCTCCTCTGAAGTTTACTTCCTGGCTGCTTCTTTCTCCTGTTTTTCAGCTGTTGCTGAGCATAATTAACCTTCTATCAAATGGCGGCGTAAACCTCATCGCTTCAGTTTTGTTAATTTGTGTGTTTCAAGTCGAACTCCGTGGGAGAGTTAATTAGCCAGTTCAGATTTAAAGCTGCGCGTTCACACAGCAGCAACCTTTTTGAATGTTCAAACCGTCGAACCCAAAAATATGCATTTATGTTTGAAGCTTTGATCAATAAGTTTACCAAGTATAACTAAACGAAATAACAAACTCAACTCTTGTGTCTTTTGTAGGTGAGGAGAGAGAGGTGCTTCATGTCATCAGGGTTCAACAGGCCTCATCACTGAACAGGTAAGATTTGATCACCTCCACCCTAATCTTCCCTCTTTGCCTTCTAAGATCTCTAATCAGAGCTTCACTCAGGACATGCTTTCAGCCACCTGACGATGTCATTTCAATGACGACCTCAGTGGTAGACTTGTGATTGAAGGAAAATATTGACTTTTTGATGATTTGGTGGTCTGCCTCCTTGAGAATTCAACTCAACCCCACCTGTTTGTTCATTCTGAGGGTGCGAGCAGTCTTTCATCTGATTGCTACATGTAGGTCCTCACATTTTCTATGATTTAAAGCATCCATATACCTCTGGGAACACTGGGAGAAACATTTTAACATATTTTACTCTATTCAGAATTGTTTGGATGCCATCGTCAGTTTAATTTTTATCTTGAAAGGTGCTATATAAATAAAATTTTACTTACTTACTTAATTTAAATTTTATTTAAACAGCTCAAGTTCACAGCAACAGTCGTCCCAAGGTGCTTTATTTTCTTAGATAAAGACCCTGCAATATTAGATGGGGAACCCCAACAATTAGGCGTTCCCCTTTGAGCATGCACTTAGTGACAGTGGAGAGGAAAAACTCCCTTTAAGCAGGAAGGGACCTCCTGCAGGGGCAAACATCTTAGAGAACGGGGACGTCAGTCAGGACAAAAACAAACTACATGAAAGAGAAAACATGCACAGTGTCATGTAAATGCCACAAGGAGAAGTCCTCAGTGCTTTGTGGGAAGTCCCACAGCAATCTGAGCCTAAAGCAGCATTAAACTGTAAACTCCCCTTCCAAGAACCTCCCTTCACTTCTGTTATACTTATCAGTACTTCTTAAATCCTTTTTTGGAAAGCAGTGGTAAAATCAGCTCCAGAAAGGGGTCACCATTTTAATTTACAAATTCATTTTAAACCTAGGTTTAAAACTTTTATTTAAAGAAATCAAATTTTGGCTTTTGTGCCTTTTTAATATGTCGGAGCAAACTATGACTCAGAACTGGTAAACGGATCAGTGATTGAGGGATTGTGAGACAGAAGATGAACCCTGTGACTCTTATCTCCACCTGACCTTTCATGTGGTGCAAACAGCAGGTCAAACACTGGAGTTAACTCTGAATTAAGTTTCCTGTCAGCTGAACATTGATTTTGGCTGTGTTAGCTTTTTACACCGATGATAAAAACATGACTGACAGGTCAGAGCACAGTCATTGATCCGGCTGTAGTGGGCTTCACTGACACTGATGAAGACACAAACCATGAAAACTTAAAGGTGAACAGATCTTGTTAAGCGTCCTGTTGTCTGTTCATTGCTTGAAAAACCGCTTAAACACAATGTTGTGATACATTCACCAGTTTTCAAAGTGGTAAATAAAGATTATTCAGACTTTTTACTTAAGTAAACATTCAAATCTACCTACTTCGGGGCGATCGTGGCTCAAGAGTTGGGAGTTCGCCTTGTAATCGGAAGGTTGCCGGTTCGAGCCCCGGCTTGGACAGTCTCGGTCGTTGTGTCCTTGGGCAAGACACTTCACCCGTTGCCTACTGGTGGTGGTCAGAGGGCCCGGTGGCGCCAGTGTCCGGCAGCCTCGCCTCTGTCAGTGCGCCCCAGGGTGGCTGTGGCTACAACGTAGCTTGCCATCACCAGTGTGTGAATGTGTGTGTGAATGGGTGAATGACTGGATATGTAAAGCGCTTTGGGGTCCTTAGGGACCATAAAGGCGCTATATAAATACAGGCCATTTACCATTTACTTCAGTAGCTTATTAGTTCAGAGGTTGTCTAATGAGAATACATTCACTTTGAGAATCAAATAGCAATTATAGAAAATTAAGTTTCTACTTTGCTATTTATGTAATAATGCAACATATCTGTAAAATAATGACTGTAAAAGCTGACTTTTTAAAGATTTAAAGTAACGGTGTAGAGTATAAAATATAATATTTAGTGGAGTAGAAGCAGGAAGTGGCATTACGCATCAGTAAATGCATGAAGTTATGTTGCTGCTGGTCCTGCCCATGCTCTCATCCAGTGTTGTTGGCCACTGCAAGACTGTACTCCAGTACAACGATGTTGGTAGTGGTGGCCAATTGGGGTCACACCTGTGGCCTGGAGAAGGTCTGCTTTGCATGGGATTGGAAAACACTGTTTCAAAAATGGCCACAACACAGAGGAGATCTTCTGCAGTTAGTTAGTGGTAAGAATGTAAAAATGCTGGTTCTGCTTTTCGTCAGTCCAACAAGTTTTTACTCGTAGCTTTCTGTTGTATAATGAGTATTACACCCTCACGGGGTACGGTGTAAGAGCGCTGTGGTATTTTATTGATAAATTCCTCCACTCAAAGACCTACTGCTTCTCTTTCTGTGGGCTATGTCATATAAAATTCTCATAAAGTCGCTTCGTTAAAGTGAAGTTGCTGTGTCAACACATACCTTTTGCTTAAGTGCCTTCTTATTACTTAGCCTCATAGTGGACACAGAAACATGCAGTATTTCTGCAACACACACGGGAGGCCGTCAGGGTGATGGAGAGAGCACAGGAAGGGGCGTCTGATAACGCCTCCAACACAGGAAGTAGTTCTGCAGTAATGAACCAGTTGTGAAGCTGTGCTGATGCTTATCATAAACAGTCTTAAGTACAACAAAAGGCAGTCTGTTAGTATTTAACAGTGTGTATTGAACAGAGTCGAGATCATATCAGGTGGTAAACCTTTTGAAGTGGAACATTTCCACTTGGCTGTTTCACCTTAAATCAGAAGAGCTCCCGCTGATGCCCAGTTTGAACTGAAAATCAAAGCTTGGTGCTTTTTTTTTCTGCATCCATGTTGAGAAGTAATCTTCTTTCCTGTCTTTTGCTATTTTTGCAATTCTGCCACCTGAACGTCAGTGGAATAGCGTGAGATTATTAGGGCTCACGCACACTAGAGTTAAAACCGGATCCAAATTCTTTGCAACTGGGGGAAAAAAAATCGCTGTTTGCTAAAAATTTGTATGAAGAGGCCCCGGGCTGGATTCAAACGCAGGACCTTCCTAATGTGAGGCTTACACTTGTAACCGTGCCATGGTTAGCGCTGTTTGGAGACAATCCATTTCTGAACAATCGTGATCCCACTCTGACTGACAGCAGTCAGCCTCAGATTGAAGGTTTGTAACCGGTGTGCACATGGGTCGAATTCTGTGGTTGGAAGCTCTGGAAAAAAACGCATAAATTAAACTTTAAGTTGAGTTTGTCAAACAGTGCTTACATGTTTTTATATTTGTTGATCAGACTAACAAATAAGGTAATAAACACAGGGTCATGAGTGAGTGAGACCAAGTTCTGTTGCAAAGGGGGGACAGGAGCTTAGCTTCCACCACAAAATGCAGAAAATATAGAAAGCAGAAAGTGAATTATTGGCCTTATAAAAGAGGTCAACAGAGAACTAAACACATCAGGTAACTTGTGTGTTTTTGCAGTGGACTGGAAATGAAATGAACATGGGCAGATGGGTAACATAAGAGTGTGCATTGGGGTAATATGAGCAATTTGAAACTGGCTTTCACAGATGAGCAAATAAAAATGCATCAATTAGCTGCACCTAACATAGATTTCTACATTAATTAGAACTAAACATCAGACTCATGACATCAAGTGATCACTTCTGAATGTAAATATATAAAACTGTTAAAAAGTCACTGGTTTTTCTCCAATCCCTAAAGTTTTGAAGCTTTGAAGTTGCACAATCGTCATCCAGTTTTAGTAAAATGTTGTAGTTGCCTCGTTTATTTCATTTTACAATCACCAATACTTACACATTTCAAAGTGCATCAGACTGTAAATGGTGGCGATCGACAGATGCACAGCCCTATGGTTACAGTTCAAAAGCAGTGCTGTTCATACTTAAAATTTATACACACAGGGAAGACCTCTGACCCCAGGTAGTGCATTATCCATATTCTCTTTCTTTGATCCAGCCTGTGTTAGGAAGACACGCTTCTCCACATCCAGTATTCAGCCACCCTCTCATCATCCCGGCCGTATATTCCCAGGAGCCTCTTGACCAAATGTGGAGGCTCAAATTTCAGACCACTGAGACGGGAACTCCAAGAACTTCTGTACATAGACAACGGTTGAGACGAGCACTGTTTGTTGAAATGCACACGTGCAGTTTGTGGTGTTTTTAAATACACTTTAGATGCTGTTGAGTGAAGTGTTGTAATTTTCTTGCTGGTTTTTGTAAATTGCGGTTTTTGGGTTGTATACACAGCTAGTTCAAGGAATTGTTCAAGGGTTGCAATGGGAATCGGCACCCTGGCTGTAATGCTAGTGACTGCGACAAGTACCAAATGTTCAGCAGTGAAGCCTTCTAAACAAAGATGACCCAACAAACTCTGCAAAACAAAACCTTAACTTTAACTCTTCATTTAGCCCAGAGGCTTTAAACCTACATGTCCCAAATCCTTCTCTCTGAAGGGCCATGGCTGAGTAGTCGCGCTTTCACCAAGAACTCAGGAAAATTTCAGGAAAATTGGATTGTTCTCAATTCATTCGTGCTTCCATCTTCCACAAACATGTTCCCACTACTGGGAATACTCTTAGTTTACTCCTTTGCTTTAGGCAAGGGTGCTGCCTGGATATAGAGTGTTCAGCTGGCCCATCATACAGACGTAATACAAGTTAAAGTTCTGACTGTGCATTATTGAGTAATGTCTGGAAAAGTCAGCAGTGCAGTAAGGCTGTTTAAAAAGAAGCCATTAAAAGATAAAAATTCGTAAACAGCAGCTTAATTTCCTGTAAAACTCAAAAACATATGTCAAGTCATAAAGCTTGCAAATGTAATTGTAAACAGATTCTTTTTTTAAATTTATGTTTGTTTATAATATCTGTGTTTATGTATTTATATTAGTTCACATGCTTTTTCCTGCACACGCACACCCACGCTCCTCTGGGAGCTGCACAGGAAAGCGCTGGTTTGTTTTGCAGGAGGAAGTTCAGTGTGTCTGCGTCTTCATTTCGGCGTGGGTGTTTGTGCGTCTCGGAGGGGAGCCACAGCTGCGAGGCCTGGCTCCATACTGTAAACCCGACTTGCGCTGGAGTGGACGTAGACTGTCATCGTTACTGTTAACAAGTCCAGCAGCTCCTTACTAGCTCCAGCAATGTCTGAGCTGAATTATTGCACATTCAGTGGATGCATAGAAGAGCATCAGCTGCAGTTTCTCTTCAGATGCATTCACTCTGGAATGACTTTGATCAAACAGGATTTATGTCCGACACAAAAAGCAGCCACTCGGATACAGTACCAACATACTCACGTACGCCTTTTTGTATTGCACAGCCTCTCCTTTATTATATCACAGAGCTTTTGTGATTGCACAGGCCTCGATTAACAAAAAGATTTCCGAGTTCCTTACTCAAATTTGCCCTGCAGAAAAGGTTCTCTGGCAGCGAGAATGACTGTCAGGAGGAAGCAATTGTGCATACAGGGATTGAACGCCTACGTGTGAGCACGGTGAAAAGGATGCAACAAGCAGTGGATGGATGAAAGAGATTTATTTCCTGGTTAGACACACAACATTAGGTGTGGCTTGGAATTCAAAGTGCAGTGTTTGACTTTAAGATTTAATGGAGAGAAAAAATAAGGTTTGCTATGGTAGACAGCTGCATGTAGTGGCGGGCTACAGCTCCAGAGACTTTCTTGTTTCTTAGTTCACATTTTATAAACGGACACAGTTAAATGTGCCAAATATATAAGCAGGTCCTTTAAGTGTTCCTATCACAGACGGTCAACACCTGATTGATTTGATGCTGAAGGACACTCCATGATTTGGTAGCTTGCAGAACCAACTTCATTAGCAATACGGATACAGGTTCATTGAGGTTTGTGGGCATTTATTTATGCACATTTGTCTCTGAAGGTCCCACCACAGCATTTCAGTCGGGTCTGAACATTGACTGAACCTCTGTGTCGTTTGTTTTTCAGCCATTCTGTCAGAGATCTGCTGCCATTCTTGGGATCAGTGTCCTGCCCCATAAACGACTTTTAGTCCAGCTTTAGCTGCAAGGTGGACGACATCATTTGACTCTAGAATAGTTTGGTGTACAGAAGAGTTCATGGTGCCCAGGCCCCGTGGCTGTAAAACAAGCCCAAATAAAAAAGGACGTTGTTCCAGAAGTCTTGGTTGAAATCTTGCTTGGTTGGTTCAGAAGCAACTTTGGAAAGCTAAGCCATACTGCCATCTTTTTAATCTTTTTTTTTTTTTTTTTTAAATTAACATGCTAACTGAGGTCTGTAGAGTCAGAGATGTAACTTGTGGGTTTTTGCAGTTCCTCTGAGCATTGCACTGTCTCACTTTGCAGTGAATTTGCTGTGAGGTCCAATCCAGGGAAGGCTGTGATATTGAGGTAACACATTGCTGAACACTGCAGACCAGCAAACTGTCAAAACGTCTGCTTTTATTGAGGTGGCCCCACTTTGTGACAGTCAGTTGAGCATTTGATTAGCACCACCTGGCTGCTGCTGTCCTTATTAACTCCTATGAGACGGGTGAGGCTGTACATGGTTTTTCACACGACTATATAAGTTAAACGGTACAGTAATGCATTAATTTGTGCATTTACCATTGCTATCTTTTATTCAGGAGAATAACATAAAAATAGATGTCCTGTAAGGTTAAATAAAAGGGTGAAACTGGTTCTGGAAGGTTTTTTTGTGGCATGTTTATTCCTGCTGTAAAGTTGGGAATCTTAACGTGGGAGTTTGTGGAGGCTGACACACTTTTGGAGTCAGCCTCATGTGGACGTCTGAGGAGCTGCTATTTTTGGCACATCTGCATAGGTTTCTTTGTCTCTAAAGAAGATTTCTCTGCATTTATTGATAATGGATAAAGGACATACAACCGTTAACAGTATAAGCTATACTGGACAGAGAAAAATAAAAATCTGTAAATCACCAGCTAAACCAACTTTCAGTTGTTCTTTTACACTTTATCTTCTTCACCTGCCTCCTCTCTCTCTTTCTCTCTCACTGTGCTACCCCTTCCACTCCCTCATGCCCCCCTCTGCATTTGCCATTACTGTTATTGGTAATAACATTGTAGAGTAGACTAGATTGGAACGGAGCTTTAATGTCCCCGAGGGGCAATTTGGCCTGCAGATGGTATTTTGTTACGAAAGATCCAACCAAAGTGAAATCCAGGGGACAGTATTTTCACACCGACTGCTAGAGACGGGTAATATTGTATTTTAGCTCAGAAAACGCCAATAGTTGATGGCATAAATTACCTCATATACCTGCTGGTGCCACCTACCTCTGCCCTGATGGACTCAATTTGGCTCTCTGTGTAAAGGTTGCTTGGATTTCGGTAAATGACCTGACATTTCTGCACAGCTTTTATACAAGAGAGGGGGAAAAAAAGCTGAATCACAGTCACATTTTTCTTTGCAATTTGACTCTGTACTTGACAGGCCTGACTCGAGCCCCTCCTCATTATTGCTTAATATATGCTGGATATAACTTTAATATTGTATCGTAATATGTATAATTTAAAGTTGTGCTGAATTTTGTATGAGGAGGCTGTATTCGAATTCAGGGATGGTGATGCTGGAGGTGACAGACGGAGACTCGTGGAAAGAACAAGTTCACCAATAATTAGTCACAACAAAGCGGGAAAATGAAAAGGCTGATGAATGGACGCAGATATAAGCAGGAGTGGACAAAGACGCGTACATTCGTCACTAATGAACCGACTCGATCGGACTCTGACAATCACGGGCTGATTATCGCGGCGTCCGCAAGGGCCAGCTTGTCCGTGTGTGTCGCTGATGAAAACTTCGCCTCGCTGTAAATGTGCTGATACACGATTTAAAAACTACTTTAAAAAAAAAAAGGAAGAAAGAAGTGATCTCTCTCTCTCTCTCTCTCTCTCTTATCTTGCCTCCTTTATTATATCCCAGCATTCAGATGGGTACAGCGTGAGATGAGAGAATCAGTTTGTATTGAACATGGCTGAATGCAGTGCTGATGAAAGCTTATGCTGATAATAGCTTTTTCATTATGTCCTTAGCCAGGCTTGGCATTTCATTTTCTATTGCAGACAGAGAGAGAAGTTCAGATTTTCACCACCGCTGCTTTGGGTGTGTGCCGCGTCTCTGGGCCGGGGTTCGATCGTGTGTTTGGAATATTAGTTTTTATATTGCATTTCTGCTCGATTAAGCGCCGCGCAGACAGGAATGTGGGGCACGAGGGGTTGTATTTACGCCTAAAAATAGACGTCTACGATTAATGGAAATCAAACTGAAGCAGCAGCTGTTTGAGACTAAATGCCAGCCTGTAGCTCATGGAGCTTGGTAGATTTCATGTAATTTATGCTGCTGTGATCAGTCATGATGTTCAGATATATTTCCCAGATAGGTGGTTATCAGTGCACCGACAGCTGGAAAGCTTAATTAAAAATCAGAAAAGTAAATAGTTGACTGTAGGCTGATACCATTTGTATTTCCACCAGCAAGCTACTGTAGCTGGTTGTCTAACATTTGTCTTATCCATACGCAGTGAAGTGCCGTGGACCTGCCGGCCAAGTCTCGCTCCTGCATTTCAGAATTTGTCGGTGATTTATTTTCTGTATTTACGGGCATCAGCACAGGAAACAATTGGCAGGAAGTATCAACCACACCACAGAAACTTGGTGACATTCAGCAACAAAGTATGGAGTAAAATAACCTGTGCTGGGTCCTGAGTTTTCCCAACTTTCCGCGAAGCAATTGAAGCGACTGCCAGTGAGAGCAAAGACTGACGTATGAGAGGGTGATAAATCGAATCAGTGATGTTCGTAATGACAGGAGATCAGCTGCAAGGTGATATGATGTGCTTTATATGAGGACGAGGAATTCATTCATTTATTTATTCATTTTTAACCCCACAAACCAAAGATGGAAGTTAAGACTGATCATGCTGCAGGGGGAGAAAACAAAAAAGCCTTAACAGAGGCAACAAACACATTAAAAATAATAATGGATTGCATTTATATAGCGCTTTTTGAGACCCTCAAAGCGCTTTACAACTCCACTATTCATTCACTCTCACATTCAAACACTGGTGGAGGCAAGCTACAGTTGTAGCCACAGCTGCCCTGGGGCAGACTGACAGAAGCGAGGCTGCCATATCGCGCCATCGGCCCCTCTGGCCATCACCAGTAGGCGGTAGGTGAAGTGTCTTGCCCAAGGACACAACGACCAAGACAGACAGAGCTGGGGATCGAACCGGCAACCTTCCGGTTACAAGATAAGCTTCCCAACCCGGGTCGCCTGTGGTTCAGGATGTTTAAGGCCTCAGTAACACAGACTCAGAGACTGGCCGGTCACCAACCAGTCCCCAACTGACTTTATCTTAGAAAACTAAAGTCAGTTTCTCAAAACGGAGTCTCTTTTCACTTTCTTTCCGGAGCTGCTGTTTCTGTAAACGAGAGGTGTAAAGTTTTATTTTCACAGGAGCGCTCTGTGCTCTGGTGTGTCCGAAAATCCTAAGCTGTCGTATGGACGTGGTTTGAATGTCTGTGTCAGCGAAGAACAAATCTGTGAGTATGGTGTCGATGGAAGTGGAAGTCAGTAGGGTTTACCCCGTCTGTCACCTCGGCCTTTCTGGACACATATGGCGACTGTGATTGACAAACCTGAAGACTTGGAACCTGCTATTGATTGTGTTCCCTGAGGTCAAAGGACAAGGAAGCCTAGAGCTGTTTTCCAGTAAACTGACTTATAATCTGACTTTTTTTATTTGACTAGAGGAGTCTTCCCCTGCTGGCCATTAGAAAGAATGCAGATTTAAGGCATTTCTGCATTAACTTGGACCTCAAATCGAAGCTACATCCATCTTTTATATAAAGGCTTAATGTCCTCGATGCATTTTGCAAAGGGTGTTTCAACTCATTTTTTTCTTTTGCTGAATTATTCCTGTCAGTCTCCTGAAATAAAAGGAGAGGCACGCAGTGCTAATGCTGATCTCAAACACAGCCTTAGGCCTGAAATCGAGAAATCCGTCTCATTCATGAAGCAAATTAAACTTATGACATCATATAATAAGAGTCAAATTCTTTCATCCCAAAGGACAAATTGTTTATTCGTTTTTGTTTTTTTTAGTTTTTTATTTTTCTAGCACTGAAATTAAGCTCTTCAAAATGGTCCGTCTTCCTCTCGCCCCCAGAGTTTGTCAAGGTATTCTTGGAATGTCATAAAAGTATGATGATGAAATATAGACACAAGGAAACTTGGACAATAGTTTATACTTAAAATAGTTTAATAGTTTGAAGTCATACTTGGAAATATATTTCCAATGTGTTCGGCACATTGAAAAATGATCATAATAAACTAGGAAAGAACATTTTTATCCACTGAAGTCACTAAAGCTGAAAGTGATGGACAGCAGTGGGAAAAGTCATAAATTTAAAGTCCACAGCATCTGCTCGGTTTCCACACCCTTCTGGTTGCTTCAGATTGGAAGTCGTGGGATTTTTGTTTACTCGGCAAACACCACATGCTTCTGATCTGCGCAGATACCCGTCGGGAGAGACTGATATTGTGTAAAAGTCCATTCCACTGCCATCAAGCCTGCTCTCTGTGACTCCCTTTATCCCTGAGGAATGTCAGTCACGTTGAGTAGAGCCAGATGTGTTCACCCCCACCTTTCCAGCCATCCATCTCTTCAGTTTTTATCCACTTTGAAGTGAGAATGTGAGAATTGAGTGAATTTCTCGCTGTTTTTTTTTTTTTTTTTTTTTTTGTAATTTCTTTCAGTTATTATTCTTTTAGTGGTGAAGAAGGTAAGAAAGTGGCAGCAGCCCATCAGTTTCCCAGTCACACTGATGTCCTAGTGTAGTTTTAAACTTGAGACTTTTTTTTTTTTAAAGTAGTTTTAACGCTGTCATTGTTTGTAGCAGAAAGTTGGAAAAGTCAACTACTGTTATCTCATGCAGTAAAATGACAGGCACTGGGTGAAATTTAGACCAATTATCCAAAATGCATTGGATTTATCCATTTATTTATTGGGAAGTATGCAAGAACACCATCATAAATTATAAATAATATTAATAATAGAAAACTGCTCTTTATTAAATGTTCATTTGGAGATGGTATGTGGTGTCATACCTGAGGAATGTCACGCTGAAGCTGAGAATGTGTTGCGTTTTTATAACATTCAGGCTTTAATATGTGTGAAACCATTCACCTGCTTTTAAGTACATTGTGTGCCTTGTACATGCGAAGGTGTAAATTAAATATCAGTCCACCTAATCACATAACAGCAGTTTTTACAGGTGCTCAAATACTCTATGGGCTTGAAGCATCCATCATTCTGTGTTCGCTTGAACTACATTTCGTAGACCTGCAGTATCAGATATTTAACCTATGAGGAGCTCGTTCACATAGTTCTTACATTAAATTAATTTTTTGAGAAATGTCAGGACGGATCTTATCTTACAATATATTCAGGTAAATGTGAGATGGTCGGGTGGGAGATATCTGATGAACAACTTCATATCCATTATTGATAACACCAACAGCTGGTGTGGTTTATTTTAAAGACATAAGTGTTTTGTTGTACATTTTTTAATTCCAACTTTCCTGCTTTTCAGACTCCAGGGCACAGTGCCAGTGTGCTGTCAGTACAGCAGTTGCTAATGATCACAATAATTACATCAGTTTTGAAAGGAGATTTCACTGATTGTCGCCAGTCAGTTGAAATAAATTGATTTGGCTGCAACACGTAGCAATTTTAAATTTGAAGGCAACCTTGAAATGATTGGTTTAATGTTGTAAACGCCACTGTTGCTCATACTGGTTATTTAAGCGTCCTCTGGCTCCATTTTAAACTAAAATTACAGATGTGAAACCTTTGAGGTGCGAAAACTTTGTTTAGATTCTGGCTTTCTATATTTATGGACCAGTCACAGGAAGTAATATGATGTCCTAAGTAGTCAAATTGAAATATATCAACACTTGGTATGGCTTATTGCTGTTTCAGAGAGAATGAGATGATATGACAGAGAAATGCACAAAGTGGTAATGAAAATAAACCCATTAGTTTCTTTTCATTTGCTCAAACTGCACTAAGTAAAGATATCAGGTACACTTTCTACCGACCAACCATAGGCAGATGCCTCCTATATAGGTGATGATGGGACATTGATCAGTCATGTGATCACGCAGTTACAAAAAAAGATTAATTTTAAATATGTTTAGTGTAAAAAGTGATTTTAATTTTGAGGCATTCAAATCAAGCTGGTTATGATCTTCTGATACTTAAAACAAGGTCATTTTTGAGGCATCCTTATCATTTTTGCCTCCCATCATTGATCCATGATACAAGATCCGTTACACAGTAATTCATAAGGACGCGCTGTCAACTACAGCCTCCTACAATACTGCATAGACTGACCTTCAGCTGCCTGGACCGGCGCCCTCTGGGGGCTGTCTGTGCATGGATTTTAGCATCAAAACCAACATGGCAGCTCATTTCATAACTTTCTCTTATATTCCAGGAATAGACAGTGGTGAGTGTTCAAAGTTTCCTGCAGTGTTTGGTTATGCTGCTGATTTGCACACAGTGGCCTAGCAGGCACCTGACCATGCCCAATGCTTCAAACACAACAGGATTCTAACAGAAGGTCTGCTCCTGGGTTTTTCACTCTTTGAGGAAAAAAGATGTGTTACGGGTCCGAAATTGAGGATGAGAGTAAAACAATGATGGTCCAGAAGAGGTGGTTCAAACAATTGATTTTAATGAATTCACGCCGCGTGGAGAGGTGCAAACTGCAAAACAGTTGTACATCTCTACCCAAAATACACTCTAGATTGCTTTTATAACATCAGGGTATTGTAACGCCCCTTCTTGCGTTTACAAGCACATAATTTGCATGTACAGAACATTCATGTATTTTAAGAATTAAATGCAAACACAGAGGTTCCTCCTTGTGGCATACTCTTCCGAATATAGTGATGACCTAAGGCCTTTGAGGTCACCATGGACTGGACATCCTTCCGTCACCTGTAACTAAGCAAACTCAAATACCACAAGAAGCTGAATACATTCAGGCCTTTGCTCAGCTACTTTTTTACTGTAACAATATACTCAGCATATGAGTTATGATATATATATATATATTTAACTCAATCATTTTAAAGTAGTTATAACTGCACCTGTAATAAAAATGTTAATATTTGATTATGATAACCCCTATAATATAAATTATAACATAATGCCAGCAGCTTCAATAAACACTTCGATGAAATGATAATTAATGCAATGACAAAGATGATGGTTATATAAAATAATCCCTGTAATTCCACAGATGCCATCTTGTTCTATGGAGACATGTGCACATCATTTTACAGACTCTTAACTTGTATCTTTTAAATGTTTCTAAGTTATATTTTAAGTGACAGAGTCACTGTGGTTATGTTCAGAAGCTCAGGTTTATAAATGTATGGAAGTAAATGAATGTGGAGGAGGTGGGTGTGCAGTCGGCCTTCTCGGGGGAAATAAAGGAATATTGCCAACGTTTGTTGCAGGATAATGTTCCCTTGTAAATCTTTGGAAATAAGTTTTCATTGAGAGATAAATTGAGGTGGGAGGAGGTGAGATATTCAGATGGAAAAAAAGGAGAGTTGAAGAGATGCAGAAAGATCCTTTTTTTTCTCTTTACTGTTTGCACATATTGGTTTTTGGTTGGTGTATCTAAGATTTGTCTGACCTCTGTCTTTTTCTCATTTCCTGCTCTTTACCACTCTCCAAACATATCTCTGTAAACAAAGAAATTCCTCCACCAACATGGATCCGTTTAGCTTTCCACTTCATTTCGGAGCCGGGCTGTCTCAGCGGCCCTGATCACAGCGTACTGATAGAGCCAGATTCAACAGCTCCTGTCGGACTGTTAAACAAACCGCTGCGGCTCTGTTCAGCTCACCAACCTTTATCTCTTCCCTCCCTCGGTTCAGACTTTCTGCCTCCTCTTTTTCTTCTCTTTGAGCTTAGACATTTGTGGGGGGTGTAGTTTCCAGCCTCACCAACCACCATCCACAAAGGATGGTGGTTGGTGTTTAAAGGGGGTTGAAACAGTCGTAGTAACGTAGGTGAGCTTTTGTGCTGTGGCGTGTAAACATGTTTGACCTTTTCAGACATGTTGTCACCAACACAAGTTTTGATGACTAAATAAAAACCAAACCATCCAGACGTGTTTTGTTGCTTATCTGGGTTACGGGAGCAGGAGTACCTCTCCTGGGAGACCTCATTCAGCTCTTCTGTGGAAGGCATCAAGACGTTCCCAAGCCAGACTACAGATTTAGTCTTTCCAACAGGTCCTGGGTTTGTGCTGGGAAAACATTGCTGAAACACCTCACCTAGTCAGTGTCCAGGAGTCATCCTAGTCGGATGCCTGAACTGCCTCAGCTGACTCCTTTCGATGTGGAGGAGTAACGGCTCTACTCTGAGCTGCTTCTGTTGGCGATCTTAATGTTTTGGTCACTACCCAAAGGTGAGAATAGGAATGTAGATCGACTGGTAAATAAGCAGCTTCGCTTTCACGCTCACCTCTCTTCACCACAGCAGGCCGAAACAGTGTGCATTGCTGCTGACACGCCACCCACACCCCAATTGGGTAACCATCATCAGACGTTAGTGAGGATGGTCTCTGTCTATGCAGCTACCCTTGGAAAAACCTGGGAACTATTCTAAATTAAGGGTAGTTTCTATCCAATATCCATGTCACATCTCTGCTCCTCTGCATATTCACATGTTCTACAAGCTAATGTGCCAAGAAACATGTGCACAAACCGTGAGCGTCACATCCGTGAGAAGACGACGTAACACCAGACTGTAACATTAACGCTGATCGTGACCCAGGATGAAGAACTTTGAGATCCTGCTCTGGCTCTGGCCATTACGTCGATAAAGACCACCGTGGTTTGCGTGTTTTGGCTCCAGTGTGCATTATAGTAATAATGCAGAAGTCTGTGTATCAGTCCTGTTCAGAGGCCTCATTACATTTTTGAACTCTGAAAAAGAGCAGCACAGTTGCATAAAGACTCAGTACAGCACAGTTTGGACGAAGATTTCTCCCTGCATGCCTTTGGCCTCATAAACAATCTGATTAAAAGTGTGTGTGTGTGTGTGTGTGTGTGTGTGTGTGTCTCTGTGTGTGTGTGTTGTCTGATCTGGTGACACAGAGCAGAAGTGTCCTGCTCTGCTTTGCTTTCCTGCGGGATGAAGGGAGGGAAAGACAGCGGGATGGAGAGATGGAGAGAGGTGGCGTGTTGTTTGGGAAGTGGGTCAAGAGGAAGTTGAGGGTGTGCTTTTTAAA
The DNA here is from genome assembly GCF_013358895.1 of Oreochromis aureus. Taxonomy (NCBI): domain Eukaryota; kingdom Metazoa; phylum Chordata; class Actinopteri; order Cichliformes; family Cichlidae; genus Oreochromis; species Oreochromis aureus. Next base: position 19,478,372 of record NC_052958.1, on the reverse strand, counting down.
GTGTGTGTGTGTGTGTGCATGTGATGCTTTACAGCTGAGACCGGGTTGTTGGTCAGTATGGGAATTTGCTCTTTTGTGTGTGTGTTTGTGTTGATGGTGCATAACTTAATTCCACCGGGAAGCCAAAGCAACAGCGCGCCTCTGCTTCCTGTCCTAATTGCTTAAAGTCCCACACAAATAAGCCTGCACACACACACCACACATATACACATTTGGAAATCCCATGTTTAAAAAGGACTTATGCAGATGCTCTTAGCATTTGCATAGTTTTAACATTCATTATCCTTTTTGACAAAATAGCTAATTTATTTTTTTCACAGTGCTTGCACACACATTTCCCCCTTTCTGTTTTCCCTCCCTGATTTCCGTGCATCCTCCGTAAGACGCTGCGGCTAATGTGTTAGCACCTGCAGACATTAGCGTTGATTAGCGGGCATGTTTGTGTCCACCTGAAGATTATTCACACCAATTCATGAGCAGAATACGAAGCCATTTAGCTGCTGCACACTCCCATTTCTTCCTCGGTTTGTCTCAGACTTTGTCCATCTGCTGCTGCCTGGTGATGGGCAGGTAGCGCACTTGAATTTTGCACGAGCTCAGTCGTTGGAAGCAGCTGCTGCAGTTTTTATTTAGGGGGAAGTGCAAAGTGTGTTTGGGGCAGCCTCTGTTTTGACTGTCTCTCTTGGCTCGTGCTGTGTATGTGTGTGTTTTTCTGGCACAGAGGTCAGAGCGCAAGCAGAGTGGCATCCCTGCCTCCAATCTGGACCTGCTGGGTGACACTCCATCCTCCGTCTGCCTCATTTGTATTCCAGCGGAGCCAAAAATGGAAAGCAAATCAGGATTTATATTTCTGCCCCCTAATATAAATCATTGCAATGTGGTAATGCATTCAGTTCGCATCACCATCACACTATTTGTAAAAAAATAAATAAATAAGTGTTGAAGAAAGTTTTAAATCAAAATAAAATGCAGCCCTGGTCCGTTTGGCTTTTTCCTACCATTTGCTGACTGACAGCAGAGCCCGTTTTTGAATCCCGTTCAATAGAAGAAGCATAGTGCAAATGAAAGAGGCGGAGAGGAGGTCAGTGCAGGGTGAGCTGAAGAGGAGAATGCACAATAGCTTTCTGAAAATTTAATAAAACTCACCGAAATGTTTCAGATATTTTCAGATACTTGTGTTTCTGTACCTGTCAGGGCTCCGATTAAGGAAAAAGGAAGTTTACCATTTTGTCTCTGCACATAGTGCACGCACCGCAGGTCGAGGTATTTCTGTATTTTACTTAAAATGATCTCAGTAGAGAAGAACACATGCTGTTTTCTTCCAATTATCATTTTCAAAGCTACTAATTTTGATTTACTATCTTGTCATTATGAGACAATGGGCTCGTGATTATCTGACCTTTTGCTAGTCATTCTAAGAAAATTGTATTATAATAATAAAAAAATGTGCTTTAATTATAATGCATGCTTTTTGGATTGACTACCACAGATTCTAACAGGGCTTGAACTTTAAACTTTCGTATTATTTATAGTGTGTTTTAAATCATTTAAGTGTTCTGCAGTAGCTCGACTGACAAAGTGGATTCCGTTTTAGGATTGCTATAGTCCAAAAAAAGAGATTTCTGTCTGTAGTCATATATATTTGGCAGTGAGACTCCATCAGTAAATAAGTGGAGGAATGTTTGCTCACTCTTCTTTGCAATGTTGCTTCAGTTCACTGAGTTTTGCACTTATTCCTCCTTGCACAGCTCTCTTAAAGTCCCACTGCGGCAGCTCGATTCTTCTCTTGTTCATTTATTCTGTCGTAGATGTACTGCTGTGACTGGGATCATTGTCCTATCACATGACCCAGTTAGGGCCAAGCCTCGAGGATACTTTTGTATACAGAGGAAGGAGCTTTTGGTTGACCCGGTGACTCCAAGGTGCCCAAATCATCACCCTTTCACCACCATGCTGACAGCTGGTTTCAGGTGTTCATGCAGATATGATGTGGTGCTGTGGTGGAGATGGGTGGCAAAGTGGTTTGCAGATGCACAATAGGTGTAAAGCAACCTAAATATTGCTGAGCTGGCATTGGGATTAGTGCTATGTCCCCACTAGCCTGGATAAATTTGAAAACATATGTCTGAAAACGCCCCGCGTCCACACTATCGTTTTCAGTTGTTTTCACAGAGTTGTGCGTCCACATTGAAACAGCTGAAAACGCTTACGTTCCAGTACTGCGCATGCGTGAAACGCAAGACGATTCGGCCTGCCTCATTTCTGTCTGTCGTTTATTTATTTCCCGGCAAAATGTCGAGGAAGAGCACAGAGTTTTTTAAATGGACTAACAATGAGGTGGAGTTGTTGCTGCGAGTAACACAAAAGTACCAAGTTGCAAAAGCGAGTGAGAGTTAAAGAATTTGAAGAAAAGCTATCTGGAGCATGTACAGACTGATATTAATCTTTAATAGGGCTGTCAAAATTGAGAGCAAACTAAACAACTGCTGTGTAATGCCCTCCGCTTAGTTTAATTGGTCACATGACTGCATCACATGACTAAAATGTGTCATCGTTTTTGAAAAGGCTCCGGGTTCGCTGTCCACACTGCCACGCGAAAACGGCATTTTCAAATGTATCCGCTTTGGAGAGCGTTTTCAAAATGCTCCGTTTTCCTTGACCGAAAACGGCATCTCAGTGTGGACGGAAGGCCAAAACGGAGAGAAAAAGATGCGTTTTCAAACGAAAACGTATTAGTGTGGACCTAAATGTACCGGTACTGTGACTGAGGTTGACTTCATGGTCTCCCTGAACTAACACAATGCTCCATTTAGGGCTTGAGAATACTCTAAATAATCAAAGTCACACTTTAATGTTCTCCTGTCACTTGAAGAACTAAAACAACAACAACTTTGTAACCTCGACATTCCTGAAACATATCTACGTTTACCTGCATTTATAAATGAGCTAAAAATTTTATTAAAGCGCCAAAATTCACAGGCGTAAACAAAAATAAAAGGTAAAAACAAACACTTTGAGGGTTTTTGTATAAACTGAATGCATCACAGTAACTATTTAATCACTGTTTATCTTATAAGCCTGTCCGTGTGAGTTTTAAAAATATGAGGATTCATAGAGCATTTCAGTTTCAGCCCCTTGAATGGTTTTGGTCATAGGAAGTGTAGATAACAACTCATTGCCGTTTGGGAATAACATGAACTTGGAAATGTGAGTCACTCTGTTGTGTGTCTGTTTCTTGGGAAGAGGCTGTATCTGCTGTTGGACTGATGTGGGGTTTATCATCATCTACACACACGTGTTGAACAAAAGCCTCCAAATAAAAACATTTTAAAAAACAGAGAAGTTGTCTGATTTGTAGCTAAACCTCTAAAACGTTGTCGTTCCTTCAAGATTTAATCCGTCGCTTTTGGTTATTCAGACGCCACGTTTTCTTTTTCTCCACGTCATCTCGAGGCTCTGTGCGCTTTAGAAATAAAAAGTGCTTTTTTGTGTGTATGTGTTATACTTATCGTAATATGATAACTACTCTATAATTGTCAAGTGAGCGGTGTGGTTGGCTCCTAAAGCCCGGATGATGAATGTTTGTTGTCTTTACGGTTTTCAAGTTACTTCCTGCTGATGGAAGGAGACATTGTGTCGACTGATGCTTCGCCATCTGGATCTTTTAGATGCTGGATGTTTAGATGCTAGAACATATGTACACACACACAGACGCACACAGACGGACACAGACACACACACGACTGGGCGCTGGGATCCAGAAGCATATGGTTCTTTGAGATAGTCGAGACAGACTGGGCTATTCTGTTGGATAGCACCGAGGGCCTCAACATTGTTAGAAGTGCTGCCAAACAAACTTCACCACACACACACACACACACACACACACACACACACACACACACACACACACACACACACACACTCTCGCCTCACTAGTTCCTTTTTCTGCTGGTTTCAATGTGACGCGAACGGAGCCACGGACGACCTTAATTCTTGTTTCTGGAGCAGAGGCGAGCGGCGTCCTCATCGCAGTGTGAAATGAAAATGAAGATACCTGTGAACCGTATTACTGCAGGCTTATTCAGCAACATTTAGACCTCAGCTGGGCTTTGTTCATTAAATGCTCGCAGCGTCTGTAGCTTTTTGTCTGCTCGGTTGTCTCATTATGAAGATTACTCCCCAAATTGATTTTTCTTTTCTTTTTATCTTTTCGTTTAAAAAGTCCTTTTATTTTACCTGGTGTGCCTATAAGCATTAATGCTATCATTATGAGAGGGAAAACTGAGACCCTCTCTCTGTATTATCACAAATTAAAATGCCTTTATTTTAATGTATGCCCCAGTGAAGGGCTCTGTTTAAGCTCGGGCACAGCTCCAGCTTTTTGTTATTAGTTCAGCCAGTAATATGTCTTTTCTCTAATAGATAGTATAAGATTTCTGGCTCTTGCTGTGAATGAATTGGGTTTAATTAAAAATGCCATCACTGGCTTCACTGTGATCTCCAGGCTCGTTGTGTAGCAGGCTCTGCAGCTGTCAGGACACATTTCATTTCTGTTTTTGTGCACTGAGCAGGCTGAGGTACCCTGACTTTGTATGGAAAATGTGACAATAACCAACAAATGAACATGAATTAGCTGGAGGTGAGGCTCGGTCTACAAAAATCATGAAGCATTTGGTGATTTGTGGTGTTGCTGTGTTCTGATGGCACATGTCTTTAGTACAGTTTGGTCCACAGTGTAGCAGCTGGAACAAGTAGACTCATAATCAGAGATTTAAGTGTTTATCACACTTTTAATTGATAGCATTATGGTCATGCCCATAAGACTAGGGGCAGAGTCCAGAACACATGAACTAGTTGTCATGCTCAAGAAACCAGTTTGAGATGATTTGAACTTAGCCTGAACCGTTGATACAAGGCAGGATGGAGCAATGTTTTCATGGTATTCATACCAAATGATGCCTCTGCTATTGAAACTCATCAGACCAGGCAATGTTTTCCAGTCTTCTGTCTTATTTTGGTGAGCCGGTGTGAACGATGGGTTGGTTTGGTTTTCCTGTCCTTGGATGACTTGAGTGGCACCGGTGTGGTCTTCTGCTTCAAGGTATGATGTATTGTGCAGTCAGAGATGCTCTTCTGCGTGGCTTGGTTGTAATGAGTGGTTATTTGAGTTACTGTCGCCTTCGTACCTGCTCAAAGCAGCCCCCCACAGGGCTGTGCTGAGCCCCCTCCTGTATTCTCTCTACACCCACGACTGCAGTTCGACCCACAACAACACTCTCATCATCAAGTTTGCTGATGACACCACGGCAGTCGGACTCATCTCAAAGGGAGACGAGGCAGACTACAGAGAGGAAGTCCTGAAGCTGGCAGCATGGTGTTCAGAAAACAACCTGGCACTGAACACTAAGAAAACCAAAGAACTCATTGTTGACTTCAGGAGACACAGCACTGACTTAGTCCCCCTTTACATCAACGGGGAGCGTGTGGAGAGGGTCCACACCTTCCGGTTCCTTGGTGTCCTCATCTCTGCTGACATCTCCTGGACAGACAACATCTCAGCGGTCGTCAAGAAGGCCCAACAGCGGCTGCACTTCCTGAGAGTCCTCAGGAAGTACAAGCTGAACTCCAACCTGCTGCTGACCTTCTACCGCTCGTCCATTGAGAGCCTAATAACCTACTGCATCACGGTATGGTACGGCAGCTGCACCAAGGCGGATAGAGTGAGGCTTCAGAGTGTGGTCAAGACAGCACAAAAGATCATCGGCTGCCCTCTCCCCTCCCTGATGGACATTTATTCCTCCCGCTGCCTCAGCAGAGCAGCAAACATCATCAAGGACAGCTCCCACCGTGGTTTCAACATGTTCAGCCTGCTTCCCTCAGGGAAGCGCTACAGGTGCATCAGCACAAAAACCCACAGACTCAAAAACAGTTTCTTCCCCAAAGCCATAACCACCTGCACTTGTGCACTCACACATGCACCGATAACCGATTTGTTTTTCTTCCCACTTCCTCTGTGGACCACCACTGTGCAATACCAATTCTATGTGCAATAACCCAACTGTATATACACAACACAACTTATTACATATTACTTTTTTTAAAACCGACTTGTATATTGTACATTTTATATATATATATATCTTTTTCCCTATGTTAATACTGCCCATATGTATATAGCGCTGCAGAACTGTACACCCCCCCACCCAGCATGTTTGCACTGAGTAGGAGATGCTCTGTATCTCATTGTACAAATGTATAGTGACAATAAAGGCATTCTATTCTATTCTATTCAAAGGGTATTCTCCTCTAAACTCTGACATCGAGAAGGCGTTTTAACCCCGTGAACTGCTGCTCAGGGGATATTTTCTCTTTTTCGGGCCATTCTCTGCAAAAACAAGAGATGGCCGTGTGGGAGAATCTCAGCAGATCAGGAGTTTCTGAAATATTCACACCAGCCCGTGTAGCATGGTTAGTCAGGTAGCTACAAACTATGATGCCTGCATAGAGTCATTAATAACTCCGCACGAGGGAGATGATCAGGGTAAATGGACAAAGTACTAAAAGAAAAAAAAAATAATGGAGAGGATTTGTAAGGAAAAGTCTGGATTGTTGCCGTTAAGCTCCTCGGACAGAATCGACAAAAGAAACACGATGCCGTCCCTGCAGTCCTCAGGTTTAATCAGTAACAAATATGTCACCTGGATTTGACCTGTAATCCTAGTGCAACCCTCAGGCCAGTCATTCATTCCTTCAGTTTTCAGCAAATCCAAGCTGTGCTGTGAGATATCAGATGACTAATGGCCTCTGCTCTTTACCCAAGCAGGTTATATATATATATACATATAACTCGAGTCATGTTTTTTGTGCTTCTTTCAGGAGACTGAGGTGATTGATGTCACCAGGGATCAACAGGCCTGAACACTGAATAGGTAAGTAAGAGCTACAACTGCTGCTGGCTTTTATTTTGAAAGCCCTTTTCATTTAATGTGTTTGCAGTTTTTAGAAACTACTCTCGCTCTTTTATTCATTCCCATCCATCGCTATTTCTGCTCATTTCTCAAGCTCCCCTTCACCCCTCTTCCTCTGCTGGGGGTTTTCAGGAATGCCATTGGCTGTTTATTTTGGCAGATTCAGCTGCTCATGCGTTTGTGGGGTTGGTGGGAGGGGGCTAACGGGGTTAATTGAAGGCTTCGGGATGTTTTTAAGAAATGAATTCCCGCTGAGACCCCGCTGCCCCTCAAACAAACACTCTTCTCATATATCAGCTAATTACTGACACTCTACACACACCTTTCTCTGGCTCTGGTTATGCAGCTTTCTCCATCTATTTGCTTAGTTTCCCAGCCGTCCGGGATCTGAAAAGTAAAAAACATCAGAACATTTGTATTCTATTTCTCCACTAAATTCTGAAAGGTTAGGGCCTCAAGAAGTTGGTGAGTTTTAGGTGAAAGACTTTCCTTATGAGCTCAATTTTTAATCTTTAACCTTTTGAACAATCTGACTCAACAAAAGTTCTCCGCTTTCTGAAAATCTCCTCATTTCCAGCTCTAAAACTCTGATTAGTCTGATCAGAGCAGACCTCAGCCACATGTCCCGACATGAACCGATCGCAGCTCCACTTTTCATTCTGGGTGGCATCCAGCATTGTTCTCGACCGCTCCTCTCCAGTTTCAAATTGGACCCCAGAGGCCCCGAGAACATTAGTTTTTCCCCAGTTCAGTTCAGTGTTATTTATACTGTGGCCAGTTCCAAACAGAAGGTGCTAACAAGATGATGGTGACAACAAGTTTGTGTACTTAGGGTTTTGCATTTTGGCCCGATGATGGCTGTCTTACCCGTTTCTTAGATTTACTTGTTGAGCTGCCCAGAGTTAAATGTGAATAAATGTCTCATTCTGGAACAGAGATTGCTTTTGTTGGATCTTTTGTAGTGTATTTGTGCATTTTTGCTGTTTTTGTTTCCTTTTAAATGAAAGGTCCTGACTAGATTTTTGAAAAGAGGAAAATGTGGCTTCATTGGCCTTGAAAAGTAAAAGCCTTTTGAAGCTGTGAGTACAGCCAATATCTCACACGGTATAAGAGAACCTGGCATCACCTAAAATTTATCAGACTAGGTCCTAAAGTGATAAGCGAGATATCTGCAAATAAAATGCAGAATCTGTAGGTAAGAGACGAGACTTTTCAGTTTCCATTTAGACGAGTAAACAATTACTAACATGCAACTCCTTTGCCTGAATAGCATCTCGCTAGCGCGCCAGAAAACTGACTGTTGTCCCCAGAGGATAAGCCAGCACAGCTTCGATGGCTTCCCAGAGAAGCTGTGTTTACTTTGAGATGTCTCCACTGAGGGGGAGATCATTTAACACGGGGCTTTAAATATTCTGAAAGCTTATTATGTTTGACATCTTTGCAAACTTTGAAGGATGGCTTTGTGGAGATTGTAAATTTCAGCCGCCAGATTCGGTGGCAAGGCGGTCGCGTTTAACAGCGCTGCTTTTTGTCCGAGAGTCAGCCGTGTTGGTCGTGTCGATGGGGTTCGGCTGCATGTGCAGCAGCTACAGGCCGCTCTATTTTAGGAGTGAGGTATTTAGCATATTTTTACATCAGCACACTAACAGCCTTTCTCTCTTTATGTAATTATGTCCTCTTGATGGCGGCTCATCTGGACCTGATTTGACTGATTGTTTCAGAGGCTTTTTGCACCCTGCGGAGAATGAGTGTGCCGTTATGCTGATAAAATACTGAATGCTTTTAGAATAGTTTGATGTAAGAGTTTAAATATATCAATTAGTGAAATCATTTATCAGCTCTCTCGCCCAGATACGTTGCTGGGGTGGCCTTCAGAAACCCACGCTGGACTGAAATGAAACCTCGCGGTGTGACCGGTTGATTTAAATGGTCGTCTGATCTGAATGACTGCTTTCTATGATCTGCTTCTGTTCGCTCGCAGTCTGCCAACTCATATTATAGCGTGTCTGAGTGTGTGTGTGTGTGTGTGTGTGTCTGCCTCTCCTCCGCTTCCCCTTCTGTCTTCCATCCATCACTGTTTTCCTCTTGCCTCCATGTTCTCAGTCTCTCATTCCCTCGGTGTTATCCACTGTGTTTTTTTAAAGTAGTTCTTGTTCCCATAAACGGCTCCATTTTCTCAGCCGTCCACAGCGGCTTGTTCCTTGTCACTTTCTGAGATCTTGAAGAAAAGCAAATACAAGGAACCATGTTTGGCTGACTTTTAAAAATATCAGCTTCTCATGGTCAAGTTATTATCTGATGTGACTCCAGTGAGCCAATCAGCCCTGCTCTGTTCAGGTTTATTTATTTTACCCTTTCCTTTTGATCAAACTGCAGTTATTTGCAACCTCAGATGTGAGTACAACACTTGGTGCACTATTAATACGTTTCCGTACGAGTCACAATCCACCAGAGAGCACTGAAATCATCGCTGATGTGAGACGTATAATAAAAAACCCCAAACTTTTATAGCATTTAAAGACGTGTTTATTCAAGTTTTTGGATTGGTAACCTGTTCCCTCACACTTCTTGTAATCTAGTAAGCACTGGAGCAATTAAAACAATAAAACTAAGCCGGTGGTTTTAGCCTTTGCAGTTTGTCGTTGTTCTTGTGAGTCTGTCCGCATTCTAAAAGTGTTAAAAATGAACATGTTTATAGAGTTTAGAAAATCATTCCCAGTCCTGCGGCCAGCTGTTATAACAGTGCAGACACTCATCTAGTAGAGAGCTACAAATGCTGATTCTACATGAAAAACAAAGGCTTTTTTTCACTTAAAATAAACTCTCCTAATCAGGTATGTAACTGTGCTTTACCTGAGATCAAACTTAACACTGCAAACATTCATGGTTTCAAATTGTTGTTCTGTCTTCTAGTGTTGCAGTAACACCTGTATTTCATAGCTCAGACAGTAAGAGTACAGACTGAAACTCCTTCCTGCATTTCACTGAAACTGCTATCAGGATTTATTGGGCCCAGTGTGAACAGCTCAGTGTCGCAAATGATGGCACAGCACAGCAGACACATGAGTGCACAAGTAGAAATGCAAACAGTGACATTGCCGAGTACAGCAGGCATTCAGGGCGCTGTAAACTATCCAGTCAGGGAATGACAGTGACATATCAGCAGGATCGAGTTACAGCTATCGTTCATAGCTAACTGCGTTGGTCCTGTTGGTGTTTTAGCCGGCTATCGTGGTGAAAGACAGTTTACCTGAATGCTGCAGAGCATAAACCTATTTTGCTTGATCTGGTTAGCCGAGTGGAGCTGCTCAGATCTCTTTAAAGCATATTTAGTTCAGTTTTATTTATCAGAAGAATGGATGCGTATGGTTTAAAAAAAAAAAAAACAAAAAAAAACGTAATGTCCTTTTTTCATAAAGTAGCCATCTGATGTCAGATTATTACAACCAACCCAACATTTCTACTGAATTTCTAATTCTTCTGTTTCACTGAATTGGTTCTAACTTCAGTTTCCTGGGGGAAAAACAAAAGTTTGACCAATAAGCAGAGACTTGGAAGTCTTGTTAGTAAGAGTTTACAGAGAGTTAAGGTTAAACTTTCAGTTATTTTAGGCCATTAAAACTTTGCGAGGTGTTGGCTCAGTGACTCTGTCTCAACTTTTAAAACATTTTTTTTTCTCAAATGCACCCAAACAGACACACTCTTGAGCAACAGTACAACTCGCAGCATCTTTTCCCATCAACCCCCTGCTGCAGTGTGTTTCCTGAGGCCGGCTGCCACAGAAAAGACCCAGCAGATGGTTCGAGCAGCGGGGTGCGAGACGAGGCGAGGACCCCGTTTTAGCTGAGGTCACCAGGGCCTCGGGGTGCGTCACAGAGGCCCCGTGTTGCAACTATAAAACGCTACATGCATCATGAAATGAAACCCACCTCGGCTGGGAGTTTGTTGGAAACAGAGATTATTTACAGCATAAAACACAATATAGTTATTATGTAAACACACATAAGACAGGTTCGACATCTTATACTAAGTGTATATGAATGGAAAAGTAAGGCAGTTAAACTGAAATGAGTCTGCAGTGGCAATTTAACAAAAATGTGTAAGTAAGAAGGAATTTTAACCAACTAAATGTGTCAACATTTCAAAAACTTTCAACAAAAACTGAATGGATCAAATATTTATCTTGTTGTTGCCATTTTCATTTCAGCTTTAAATCAAGTTATAATTACATGATTTTCCCAGTCAGCTGTCAGCTAGCTCTGCAACATGAGAGTTCAAGTCTTAAATAACTAATGATCTTCAAATATTTGTGTGGTTTTGTTTTGTTTTTTCTTTGACAAGAACACAGTTGCTAATAATGGAGTTGATTGTTTCTGACAAGTATTTTCATGAGCTTCAGTGAATGTTTTTTAAAATCTGGGAGCATCCCTGATAGCGCTGAACATTTGGACCTCATGTGCTACACTGGGTCTCAGTCACAGGTCCACCTTGTTATGGGCCAGATGTCAGCTGTGCTGTGACATTTGGCCCGTGAAAAACTTGGCAGCGCTGTAAGTGAGACCTCAGTGCCAAAAGTAGTCCAGATTAGACTCAGATGTGTCTGCTGTCTAGGATACTGGTGCCAAACCTCAGGACAGTAGAAAAATATCAATATTGTCAAGGAAGAAGAGAACCAAAATATAAATTGTAGGTTTTACTTTTGCGTCTTAAATGTGGTCAATAAGAAGTATTTCTATCTCATATGATCAGTTCAGTTTTTTTTTTTTCACATCAACAGTTGACTCAAGGTGCTTAATACTGTAAGGTAAAGATGCTACACTAATATAAAGAAAACAGAGAAAGCCCCAACAATCAGATGACCCCCTGTGAGCAAGAACGTGGGCAACAGTGGGAAGGAAAAACTCCCTTTTAACAGGAAGAGCTCAGTTTTAATAAACTGACCTGGGATCTGATTTGATGGTGAACATGGTGTGGATCGTTTTCCACAGTGGAAAGAGTTGTGCATCATTTTGTTTGCTTTTTTCCCACATTACGACATTTAAAGTTAATCTGCTCTGAAATTAAAGCTGACAAAACCGGTCACAGCCCCTCTCTGAGCTCGGGTCTGCCGGAGGTTTCTTCCTGGCAAACAGGAGTTTTTCCTTCCCGCTGTCACCAAGTTCTTGCTCATATGGGGTCATCTGATTGATGGGGTTTGCTCTTTATTATTGTGTTTTATTGTTGCCTTACCATATAAAGCGTCCTGAGGCAGCTGTTTTTGTGATTTAGCACCATATAAAAGATATTGAATTGAATTTACTATAACATCAACAGCAAAATATAATAAAGGCTTAGATAAATGTAATGCACCATTCAGACACAATTATAATAGTTTCAGAAGCTCTGTTGTCCAGCCATGAATCAAAGACAATAAATCCATCATCATATAACCCACACTGAAGGTCTTCAGTATCTGCAATTGTATTTACACATTTTCTTGTGCTAAATTGACTTCTTGTTGATTTATGCAAACAAACAGGCACAGGCAAACTGATCATTGAAAATGTGGTTTAGACCTCATGGGGTTAATTGTCTTGTTTTGCTTATTTTAGATGAATGCCTTTCCTGTGATTAGCCGAAAATAAAGGCCAGCCTTTGTTTTGCCAGTCGAATGCTTTCAGTGTGAAGCAGCAGCAGGAATTATTTGGCTAGCATTACAGCAGTGACTCAAGCCCCTTTTAGACGGGCACTCCTCTCTATTGAACTGACAGCACGTAGACTTGTCTGCTTCGTGTCTGAATGAGTCCAGTGATGCCGGTAATGACCATACACAATCAAGGAAATCATTATATAAAAACATTCTTCTGCTCATTACTGGATCCATGTGAGAGAAAAAGCATCTCTTTATGTTTTTATTGAGTAAAACTGACCAATTATTCACCCATTGAGCAACACTGTTCATATCAGTGGCATCTTTAATAGACGCATGATGAGTTCTTAGAAGATTAAGGCAAAAAAATCTTCCAATACTGACCTTCCTGATGCCACATCAAACACCTGAATGATTAATGTCCCCTGAGCGTCGCTGGGAACACAATTTTGTGTGTGTGTGCAACAAAACTGTGACTTATGGAAATCAGAAAAAGCTTTCAGCGACTCTTTTCTTTTTCTCTCTGCTATTAATCATCTTCATCGCTTCATCACTTACTTCATCACGTCTTCTGCTGGAGTTTTAGATGTGATTCAGGCACAGTTTGTGTGTTTGTGTGTCTGGCCGACTGTTGTATTTGGGTTTAGTCCCAGAATTGTTGCTCCGCGTGAAATTTGAGGTGTGTGAGTTGGACCGGGCTCGTTTTTTTGGTGTTTATATACACACACACACACACACACACACACACACACACACACACACACACACACACACACACACACACACACACACACACACAGATGGCAAACATCACTCCACCTCTGCCAGCGCTCAGTGTGTGTCCGTCTTTTTCATTATTTCCCCTTAATCAGCTCATTAATTCAAAGCCTTAATGATATAGAGAGACTGGGGAGGATGTGAGGAAGGAACTAAGGAAACAAGGGAGGGAGAAAAGACTGATGTGGAGGAACACTGCGAGAACGGACAGATGAGAGAGAAAGGAAAACTTGAGACTGATGGAAGAACTCCAAGATGGATGAAAGCTGCAAAAGAAAGGGGGGTGAAAATGGCAGAAAAGAACAGGAATGGAAAAACAGGAGAAAAAAGTTGACTTGTGAACGCTAAAGAGACTCAGAAGGCAAAGTTGATGACTTGGAGCAGACTTTTATCAGCTGCCAACTGGTGCTGTGGTGTGTTTATGTGTGTGTGGTGTGATTGAATAGTTTCAGGTTTGCTGCCAGTGTTTTAGCGTGTTCAGTGTCTGTGTGAGTCTGTGTGTGTGTGTTTGGAGGGTGTGGATGAATGGATGCCCATGTGTGGCTTTTGTGTTTTCTTTTCTGTGTAAGCCAGCAGAGTGTGGCTTTAGTCTCCTCAGCATGGTGGAAAGCTTTATACTCTTTCTTTTAGTCACTCCAAGTTTCTCTGGGATTAGACCAGAGAAGAAGAAAAGTTGGTCAGCCATTTGTTTCGTCAACACATTAACTGAAAAATAGTGTTTGTTGTACTGATTTTTTTCCACGTTTGACTTTACCCCCTCAAGTTCCTTTCCTCCTCCTCCTTCTCTTTAAAGGATTTGTTAGTTGAACATCTGTTTCCAGCTTTGTGTCATCCATGAGATACTTTGCTCTGCGTCCTACACTTGATTTGTGTTCATGGTGTCACGTTATACATGATGGAAGTTTCTGGTCTGTGACATTGTGTCCAGCAAAGAGATCTGTTACATTTCCCTGACAGATGGGGGAAAAAACCAGTTTCATGTTTTATAGTGCTGTACTGTGCTGTATTTTTTACAGTTTAACAAATATTCTTGTTAAGTTGTAGTAAATTACTGGCCTACATATTTATCATGTAACAGATTTTCTGTGAAATTACAACAAAGTGCTGTCCTATACATTTACAGTGTTTAGGAAATCCATGTTAAATTACAGAAAAGTATTAGTTTAATGTGTTACAGTTTAACAAATATCCTAGTTACCTTGCAGTAAAACTACATATTTACAATAACAAATTTCCATGTTAAATTACAGTAAAAATTGGTTCAATCCATTTAATGTATTTACTGGAACTACTGACCTGAGAATATTGTTTACTCTGAGGTTTTGATTGATGATGGCTCTACACATGTACAATATTACAAACTTTATTGTATACTAACATATATATGATATAAAATGTGCATGGATGTACATTTATATAGTAGTTTTTTTTTTATGCTGAATTACCATAAAGCAATGCTTTTTATACAGAGTTTGTAATAAATTACAGTACAGGAAACATTACCGTAAACCAAAAAACTCCTGAGGTCAGTCAACAGAACAGAGTGGGCTAATTACAAGAGCAGCTCTAAGGAACAGGCAACAGGCAGACTATTAACAGAGTGGTTGTTTAAGGGATAGTAACTTTTATTTTTTAAAATGTTATTCATGGAAAGATATGCCAAAATAGAGAGCCTGTAAATGTGTATTAACTATTCTCTGTACTGTCCCCTGAATGCAGTTTTCTTTGAGTGTTTAAGCATCTTTGAGTACTTTTCCATCAAGTTAATGAAGCAGAAAGAACAGAGATGTTTCCTCATCTCTGTGCATATTTATCACAAATGATTTCAGAGAACGTTGAAATACAGATGTCGCCCCTTCCAGTTTGCCATAGGATGTTTCTGTTTCTTCCCATCACACGAAACATCCAAACTATCTGTTGTTTGCTGTTTGTGGCGGGTGTCCATCACTGTTATCTGGCTCATATTTGACCCGTAGAGATCAATTAGTGTCGCACTTTTTATAATGAGAAACTAAAGAGGATGGTTAAGAACCCATTATTAGTTATTATTATTCCTCATGTGTCGTTTGACACTAATATAGGTACTAATATAGGTCAGTGTTGTGCAGAAGTGGAGCTCGTGCACTGCTGTTAGCATATAAATGTATTTTATCAGTTGCTTATTTTCTTTTGTTTTATGTTGAGCGCTGCCCCTCGCCCGTGCCTGTGCACCCAGAGGATGTCAATGAATATATTTATTGCCGACTTGTGCGCCGTCCACAGCAAAGCTTTGTTGTTGCCCACCAAGTATCGACTTGCCGTTCTTTTGATTCCCGTTTGAATACAAAAAGTAGCTGAATCAGGGATACCTGCAGCTCATTTTTATTATATGTGGTCTTTGAAATGCTGGGGACAGAGAAGGAAGAAGTGAGAAGTAAAGAGACGAAGAGGAGGAGAGTGCAGGCAGGAAAGTACTGAAGCAGACTTTCTAAGCTGCCGGCTACATTTAAGCTTTTATGGACAACAGCAGGGACCCTCCCTGCCTCTGATGGCTTTAACAGCTTACCTCACTCTTCTCCACAGCCTCTTTCTCTATTATTCTCTTCATTTTCAACTGCCAAAGTGAAATCTGGCTCCATCGCAACAGGTTCAGGTTTAATGTCTTTCACATATGGAGTTCTGCGGAGCTTCACTGACTCATCACTGTAAACAAGAAAAATCCTCTCCTGCTCACAGCGAAATACTTTTTTTTTTTTTTTTTTAAATAAAAAATAAAAAACTAATATTTGTGCCTTTTAGTCTTCATGGGATTGAATCATGATGTATATTCCACTGCCATCCATAGTGCAGCAGGAACTTTTAAACAACCTTAACCCCTTAAGCCCTCGGCTATTATTTTGAATTTCCGCCTGAAAAAACATACCCAGATTCAATCTGTAGAAGCTGCACAACCTTAAGGCCAGAATAAATAGCCTTGGGCTCTGTGGATAAGGGACATGTTCCTTTTTTAAAAAATGCAGTAAGTCTGCATAACTTCATCACTTGCCATAAGTTAAATTAGAAAAATTCTATGAAAAAGTGTTTTTGCCGTCCCTTAAACATAAATCTAAATTTATAACAATGATCCTGTTGAACCTTTTCAAAAAATTTCCAATCCACACCTCTGCCAGATTTGATTCAACCGAAATGAGGCACAGCATTGTTCCATCCATCATCTCCACCTCCTGACAAGTAATCTAAATGTTAAATCCCTGTAATACTCGTGGCTCTCTGCATACAACACTAATCAGGCGGTGTGTCACTTTTATCTCCAAATATACTGTAGCGTTTTTTTCTCACAATAAACACACGGACACATTGTTTCATTTAAGTTTCACTGATTTTGATAAACTTCCTCCGTGTCAGCGTGGAAGGCAGAAAAACCTTGCAAACTCAATTTAGTTACCTACCGAATGTCCATTGTGAGTTTTAATCACTCTTGTACTATCATCAAGGCTAATAGATGGGCTCTTTATCTGAAAGTAAGCCGGAAGGCGTCTTATTAACCCCAGCACTGATCACTAGAAAGCTCCAGGAGGACCTCTTGCACTTGTCTTCCCATCTCAGGGCATCAAATACACTTTGTCAAGGTGAAAATTTGCTCAAGGACAAGGTGTACTTCTGTATCTGCGCCTTAACACACAGAGTGCAAGAGGAAATATTGGTAAGAGGCAATGGTCCTCTTTGAAGGAGCAGCAAAATCCACCTAAAGAAATGAGTGGCAGTGGCATAAATCACAAGACTGACATTTCACTTTGTTTGTACGTGCTACTGATATCTACTTCATACGGTTCCAGTCTCACAAAGCTCCAACACTTTGAAAAATGATGCTTAAAGTTGGCCATATTTATGGGAATGATAATGACTTATAATCCCCATTTTTCTGTCCTGATAACATTCAGGTGACATTTTTTCTGAAAGATTGTGTGTGAGATTTCCGTGCATGTTCATATTTATATGAGCTTATAACTGAGCATTATAATGAAAGCAATTTCAGTAGCTACATGTCTGATAAGAGCAGTGAGTTTAAGAATGTTTTGGACACACGCTGTTAAACATTACTTGCATTCTTGTCCATCATAAGCAAATATATCTGGCCTGGGAGGACAGAGGGGATTTTTTTCAATGCGGCCTGTTTCCAAGGTTAAAATCTGAGCTGGTAAATGATGAATGAAAGGACAGAGCTGTGTTTTATACAACAATATCCAATATTTGGTCCTTTCAGAGTCTTCAAGTCCATTGAGTCTATTTTTTGCGCAACATCCGCAGCCTGTTTATCCGTGGTCATGTAGTTTGGACGGTTTCCAAATATGGACCGCTCATCTCTCCTTCGTGGCGTCTTTGATGTTTGACTGACGGGTCATTAATTAGCTCATTAGACTTCAGAGATTGGATGACCTTTGTATATTGGACGGCGTAAGGAGACTTACAGGAGACGCCCGCCATCTGGCTGGGTTTGGCTTTGTTTTTGCTGGCATAACGCTGCATGACAAAATATACTGAAGTCAGCCTCAGCAGACGTGATCACATGACATGACATGCAGACATTAAACAGCAGATATGTTCATGTGAAAACACTGCACGGTGACTCTTGGTGATTTGTAAAGTGTGCCATGGATTAATTCATCATTAGTAGTAACCGTAGATGATCTTTTATGTTAACTGTTTAGTACAGTGATAGTCGAGGCTTTGCAAAAAAACACACACTCACACTCTCTCTCTCTCTCTCTCTCTCTCTCTCGCACTGTAAGAGAAGTGTTCAGTTTGATCTGCATGAGGGCCCGTTGACTTCCCACGAGAGCTGCGAGGAGTTTAAAGCTTATACAGCACCGTCAAAATTAATGAATTACGATGTCACAGCAAACACGGCGAGCAGGGGTGCACATACAACTCGCACACTCTTGCACGTGCACACAGACCCGTGTAATGAAAGAGCATAGACAAATCAAGCAAAATGACATGAAAAAGATCATTACAAACACACACGTCTGTCTGTAAGCGCTTCTCCCAGATTCCTTCCCAACTCCTGCAGGGTTTTTGCACGTGTGTGTTCATGATTATACGTGTGTGTGTGTTTTCTTCTCATTCAGATATTCTTCGGAAGCATTTGCGAGGATTTAATGAAAGAATAAAATTATTCTCTCAAGATTATCTTCGCTTAGAGCTATATATCCGTGTGTGTGTGCATGTGCACATGTGAACAAGAGTGTTCTTCTCCCATTCAAATATTCAGACATTTCCAAAAGCTTCAGCAGGGATTGAGTAAGATAATGAAACTACTTTCCTAGATATTTCCCCCCTCCCTCCTATCCTACTATCTCCTTCTCTTCACCCCCGTATTGCTACAGGCTGCATTTTTAATCTCCTGGATCATTTTGATCTCCTGAATCACTCACTGTCATCATTTTGAATTAAACCATTTTGCTGCTCATCTGCTGTGTCTGCGTTCCTCTTCAGGGTTTTTTCTTTCCCCTCCACTCCATTTTCCAGCATTGTGCAACTGAAAACAATTATTTTCCCACTGAAAGTGCTTTCGCCTGCCTTTTCCTTTGTATTTAGTTCATCGGGGTGTTTGTAGACCCCAAAAAAGTCTTAAAATGGCTTTAACAGTCTTGAGCCAGTTGTTAAAGAGCTTTAACAAGGTTAAAGTAGAGTGTTTTTGGTCCTAAAGTCTGTTTTCCAATAATAAAGTGCGTATAACAGTGGATCTGGCTTATTTTTGTGCTTTTGTGAAGTAGTTCCTGATTTCTTTTTCAAGTTTAGACCACATTAACAAGCAGTTAATAAAATTTGTAGTGCAGCTTCAGATGTTGGAATGTCTCTTTCAGCAATTCACAATGAGATACAGTGTGGCCTTTGAATACAGTAAATTACACCATATAACAACCCTCTGCAAATATAAGTAGGTCTACCTTATGACAAATAATCAACAGAGCAGTAATCAGCTGCCGATGAGTCTCTCATCCGGTCTTATTTCAACTTTATTGCGCTGGTGAGCTCTCAGCAGGGATGATCTTCATTCTGCTGTGCAGCCTCAGTAAGCCGAGTGAAATGGAACAAATACTTCTGTGTTTAAAACTGCAGAGGTGGAGTCTGAACTACAAGAGACTCTGAATGATATCAAAGACTGTCACAACAGCAGCTGGTCAGCCTCCTGAAAAGACGACATGAGGTGGGCAAAGACTGGGTCGAAATAAAAGCCAGGGGATTGTCTTCTGTTTAATCAATCAATTCACTTAAAAGGTAAAAATGCCAAAAGTAGTCACCCAATCCACTTTGCCAGCCTTTGGTCAGTCAGACAATGGTTTGGTAGAGGTTTCTTCCTGTTAAAAGGGAGGTTTTCCTTCCCACTGTCACCAAGTGCTTAATTATAGTGGGTTATCTGGTTGTTAGTGTTTTCTCTGTATACAATCTTTACCTTACAATAAAAACTGTTGTGATTTGGTGCCATCCATCGACCAATCTCCATCGGCTTATTGAACAAGCTTGTCTTTTCGGGCTGTGCCCACAGGCCCCATATTCAAGAAGGAATATTATTTATTTCCCACTGCTGCTGTGAAATAGCCAAGAATGAAAAAGTTCTGGGTGTAAAAGCTACTATACACGTATATAAGATGTAATTTGAAGTTGAAAAGAATTTACTGTAATGTTTGCTTTACATTTTATTTTTTTTACAGCCCTCTGTCTCTCTGAGCACGACTTTATTTTACTACATTCAAGCCTTTTTTTCCCCCCCATTTGCTGCCCTTTTTTTTAAAAAAAAAGAAAAAAGAAAAGAAAATAACATTTTTTTTCTCTCTCTCTCTCTTAAAAACAAGTAAGCTGCCAGAAATGGGATTTGTTCTCCTTCAGCAGGAGAAAATATTTTGCTCAGTGTGAGATGTTGGTCTTAAAATCAGTTTGCTACCAGAGCTGTGATGCCTGGAGGTGACTGCTCGGCCGTGTAGAAAACACACCGGCAGCGCTCTGAACGCAGGCAGCAGGCGGCGAAATCGGGGGAAAATGTGATGTAAATAGTTTTAGTCGCCAGAGACGCTTTGCTGCCTTTAAATCTTGCCGTGATTGGATTTGGAAAGGGAGCGCTAACAGACTCTTATTATCAGCAACCCGAGTAGATGGCCGTGTGTGTGTGTGTGTGTCCTGAAGCCACCTGATAGCTATGCTCTGATGGGTTTTTGTCTGTCGCCAAATACCCGTACACTTTCCCCTTGAAATAAATTGCAGAGTAAAGTAGGTGGACTTCATTCGCCGTCTCCTCGACGTCTCGCTGTTCAAAGACTCTCGGGCTCCTCTGATGTAAACCAAACCTCGTAGAGAAGAGAAGCCTTTGTTCTCATCGCGGCGCTTCTCTGTATCACAGCTCATCAGCAGGACCTCCATTAAAGATGAACAGTGTGTCACTGGTTGCATAAGAGGCCTGAACTTGTTTCAGAACTGAGTTTGCTTTGACAGTTGACAAGTTTGCAGCTCAACACGGAAACTTGAGTCTTTTATTATTTCTCCCGTGGCCACAGGTGGTCCTGAACCCTGAAATGTTTTGGTACCTGTCAGTAGTTCACCACCAAAAAAATCACTGATCCTGACAGTGCTCTGATAAATGATGCATTTGACTGCTCTGCTGCTGTAATATAGTGAAAATCCCTCCACTTTCAGCAAACTTCCCTAAATTTCATTCTGTGCACACGAAATATATTATTTAGGAGTCTAAATGTGAATAAAAGAGTTCTACTTCACATCAGGTCCTGAAAGTTACGTTTTCGATCTTCTACGCCGTGTTCCCTTACGTTTAAAACCAGCACTCGTTTGTCCAAAAATTTCAAAATGGCTCAATAGAGCGTTTATAAATCTTTTATCCTATGAGCCCTCTGCTGTACTGCTCATAGTTTGGCCAACACTGATGTCACCAGGTCAAACCCGAAAGATGGGAATCCGGTAAGGATAAAAGACCGAACCTTCCATAGTTTAAACACACTTTTCCTCAAACTAAACGTCATCACCGAGCAGTCGATCTGTTACAATTCCTGCTGTTGTCCCCATACTCTTGTTTTTGTTTTCATAATTATCATGATTTCAAACGCATTCCCTTCTTCTACCTCCAGTTTAGATTTGTGGTTCCCAAGATTTTTAACTTGAAGCTCCATGTCAGGAAGGTTTGAGCAGTTTTAAAATGCATTTGCATTCACAATGGGAATGCAACTGTTTTAATCAATTTTCTAGTCTTTTGATCCCGTCTACCCGAAAAGCTGTATACAGTTGCTAATGTTAGTCAGGGAACATACAGGAAGTGATGAAACTGTTAGAATGTTCATGGAAAAAACAGCTACAGTCTTTCATGAATCAAAAACTGAAGTCAAAGCAGAACTATCTTTAGCCTGCATTATTCCTAATGGCCAACAGGGGGCGACTCATCCTATTATTGTTATTATTAATTAACTCCACTGGTACTGAAGTTGTGTTTTGTTGTGTCATCCAAGAATGTCTTGCTTCACAATAAGAATTTTGTAATTTCCTTGGAGAAATATGGTTTTTGCAATAGTGAACTGCAGATAGCTAGCGTAGCTACTAACACACTGTCATCCAGTGGTTTATAAACTATAGGTCTATTTCAGATGGAGTAAATAGGATTTATGAAAAGAAAATGGACAAAAATGGGTTTGTTGATGCTGTCGTGCTTATCGTTATTTCAGTAAAACTGAATATGGAAACTGGGGCAGTAGGCAAGGAGGTTTTTTTTCTGGCTTCTCAAGTGGGGAAGAGGAGATAAAGTAAAGACGGCAAACTCAAGGCTCCAAAACAGTAGTCCATGAACCAACAGGTAAAGTCACAGTACCTACACCCATCTTTTATATACAGTCTGTGGTCAAATTACCAAGAATTGTATCTGCTGAAATCAAAAATGTCAACCAGTCAGGACCAAACAGCTTCAGTAGGAAATGGTAAAAAGACAGCAGTTACCTCTACAGAACTATTTCCTGTTTATAAAAATCATTCCAGGTTTGCCTTTTAAATAAATGGAAGCTAAACTAGCGTTGATATTTTACATTACTCACGCTTTCTTTCCTCATCCTTTTCACTTCACTCTCATTCATTTCCACATCCTCCTCTCCCTTCAGACTCTCGCGCTCGTGCCTCTTCCCTTGCCCTCCGGACAGGCCTGGATCGTGGGGATTACAAGGGTTTTGTGTTTCAGCGGAGAGAAAGATGAGGAGGAAGAAAGGAGATAAAGAGGGCAGTTGAAAAAGGGGGTGGAGGGGAAGATGAGGAGAGGAAAGAGGGCGGGAGCATGTTTGTACAGGCGAGAGAGGAGGAATAAAAGGGAGAAAAGGGAGGGAGGAACTCCAGGGATTCTTGTTCCTCTTTCAACACTCTGGAGTTTTTTTTCTTACTTTTATCTTTTTTTTCTTTATTCGTTCTTTCACTCCGCTCTGGGTTCAGTCTGTTTACACACACACACACACACACACACACACACACACACACACACACACACACACACACACACACACACACACACAGTACTGAAAGTACCTCATTACTGCAGTCAAGTGTGTTCTTGGACTTGCTATTCAGAATACAGATAGGAAATACAACACCAGACACACCCCTCACTGTGAGAGTCTCTCACACTCACACACAGACACACACACAGACACAAGCACACAGACACACACACCCTCTCAGTCCTCCCAGGTGAATTAGCATTCCCTCTTTTCTTCACGTTAAATTGTATTTGCATTGGCGTAGCCTCGGTGCAGTTTCTCTTTTCATAAACTATCAGTCTGAGGAAATTATGATGGAGGCCTGATCTGAATACAAAGGAAGAACAAAAACAAAATGGAGTTGAAGCAGTAGATTAAAGTCGTGATTAGGTTTTGAAAAATGATGAGGGAGATGAAATGCAGGTCTATAATTGAGGTATTGGAGGGATAATAATTAAGATAAGTGTTGCGGGTAGACATTCAGCATTGTCCCCGTATAACGTCAGCTGTCAGCGTGTGCACGTGCCGCTATTTTGGAAGATGTTATTGTTTAAACGCAGCCTCATCGAATATTTTTAGGCACCGGTGCTGCTTTGTGACCTCTCATGGATGTTTTTTGGCTACTAGAGGGCATACATATTGTGAGTTCTCTCTTTTTCTTTTGACCAGACTTTTGCAAAACATGGATTTAACTTCTAAGTATGAACATTTAAGTGAAGGCCTTTTAGATGAATTCTTTATAATGACCAGTGGGGGGACAACTATTCTAGAAGTCTATGGAAAAGGATCTTTCAGCTCTATAAATCTGCTGCCTCAGTAGACATGGTCTCAGTTGCATGTTGTTGAATCCAACATGATCATTTTGTGAATTACGGCCCCCAATGAGGGTCAAAAAGGACAATGAAGCAGGTTTTACTGTAGGGCGTCTCTACCGCCGTGATTCGTATGTTGTTGATAAATGTGCAGTGTGTTCTGTGACTTAGTCATGTTGCACATGTCTGGAATATTACCATTCCAGATTTACAGGATTTACAGTACTGTGCAAAAGTCTGCAGCCACCCCCACATACCTTTTATATTTTGCATTCAAAGAGCCAGATTTTATTTAAATGTTTGGTCTTGAGCAGTAGTTCTCCAGGCTTTGTAAAGGTCTTTCAAAACTTTTCCCTGGACATTGGCTGTTTTTTCACTCATTTTCAGTCCAGTTCTTTTTTTTTTTTTTTTTTTTTTTTTTTTTACGCTACGAAATACTAGCCTATGAAGCACTCCATGCATGAGAACGTCAAGGGATGAACCAGGGTTGTCTGCACACAACAAACAACATTGCAAAGAAAATGTTTAAATAGTATCTTTCGTTGAATCTGTGAAAATTGGCAAAGCTGAAAGCTTGATTCCCAAGGAGCTATTAGCGAAAAACTTCAGGATCAGCGTGCAGTGTTTCCTTAAAGAATTTGAGGAAACGGGGCAAGTGGAGGACAAAAGACGAAGCGGTATGTTTAAAGTGGTATTTGAAAGTCATGTCCTTAAGAAATAGAAACAAAAAATCCAGCAAAGACCTGACACAGGACCTGAGAGATGCATCAGGATGTTTGGATGATCCATGTAATGTTTAAACGCTGACATAAAATGTCTTCCATACCTAATACATGCATTTGGAGATGTCCGCTAAAATGCAATGGCATACATTGTACTGTTGCAAAAATAACCTTTGCATGACTGAACGGCACTCGGTGATGATGCAGAAATGATCAGCGCGTGTCTAAAATGTCAGTTTTCTGAGTGTCATAGTTTGATGAGTGCTTAATGAGCGTATAAGAGGTTGATTCGAAACTGGAGTCAGAGCTAAAAATCACGAGAATTTTCTTTTCAGACTCTGTGTGTCTGTCCTGGAAAGGTCGAGCATGTTGTGAAGCTTTTTCCATCATGAAAGAGCATTTTTGGCCCTTTGAGAGCGGCCCTGTGTGGGTACCTGAGCCCCAGCTCCTCTGTGCGAGGGTTTATGTGTCTGTGCGAGAGTCAAAAGCTGCCCTGCTGTTCATCATGGCAAATGCTGCTGTTCTTCAGCCCTAAATATCTTGTTAAGCTCTGAATGGAGCACAGTTATCAGTGGGCCCGCTTAGTATTTACTGCCACTGCAGAGAAATAAATCTTGGTTATGCACAATTTTTTTTTGTTTTTCTCCCACTTATCAGGCCTGCTAATGCCACCACAGCCAGGAGCTATGTCTGAGAGGCACGGTCTGGGTTCACAGTTAGCCACCACTCTGCTATTTATACTCGAGTGGAAACAGTTTGCCCTCAGGGCCAGAAAGACTTTGTGCCAGACAACTTCATTTTCAGATTTCAGTCTACCAGCTGTGGTGGAGATGCTGCCTGGATCTTGTGATTCTATCCTTAGATTTGACACAAAGCTCGACGGCAAGGAGCCATAACGACTCAATGATGTTGCCAAATAAATATGAAACACTTCATTCCTGCGAGCGGTGGAAAACTTGTCGCCAAAACTAACAGTGCTTAATCACAGACAGCGGGAACAGTTTTCTAAATATTCGCTTTTAGTCTGGAAACCGCATTTGTTTGCTTCTGTCCAGCCACTGATCGGACTGATCGGGTTGTGTAGATGAGGTTTTTATAACTAATCTTTATTATGGATTTAGCCTTTCGCTGTCTGGGGTGGATTAATAAGTTTTGTCCATCTAATCCTGTTTGATTTAGTCTGCCTGGCACAGTGGCATTTAAATATGCACAGAGCTGATGAGGAGAGGGTGGATGTGTGTAGGATTCTTTAGCTCAATATATTTCCACTCTTTACCCCCAGTTAACCAAGTGTACCTAACAAAGTTGCTGCTGGGTGTTTAATTTCTGAGAAAATTCATGTCCAAAAACAAAGAAATATTTTAAAAAGCAATAAACAAACATTGAAACCTCAATGGATGTCAAATAAACTAAAGTTTTTGTGCATGAAACAGTCCTCCATAAAAATGTCCACCCATTTTCAGCTCTTCATTGGATGCAGTAATGATGAGCGTGAAGCAGAATGGAAGGTGACATCACTGCGGCGTTACAAAGGAGGGAGGAGATTGGGGTGGATGGATGGGTCTTTGAACGCGATTGCACGCTCTGGACAAAAACTTATTTTTATTTGTTAAAAGGCTGACATGAAAACTTGATCAAAAGCTCCAAAACACTGCACTGATTAGTGTTGTGACATCACCGTAAGGTCAGGTTCAAACTTTCTGATTGGCTGAGGCCTTTCTGTTTGGTGTTGGAATGAAATGTTTGAAGATACGATGGCCTGCGGTCTAAATTAGACTAGATTAAAAGGAGACCCCCCCCCCAGCTCATTTTCATTGTTTCACCAGTTGAGAATTAATTTCTATGAATCATCATGTGGTGACACGGTTTGAATAAAGGCCACAGAGGGTTTACTGGAAACCCACAGCTTACCTAATAACCACAAATAAATTTAAAGTGTGTTTTAATACAGGGAAGTCAAATTTCTTCAGCTAAAGCTGTTTTTTCTGTTTTCCCTAAATGCTGTCGCCTCTTTTTATTTCAGTAAGTGTGCCAGAGTCAGTTTGGTTTTCCAAGGAATCTAAGCCACTGAGATGTTTTGGTTTTTCAATAAAAGATAAATATACTGTATATTAATGTGTAAAGAGTCATTTTTAAAAACATAGTGTTTTGTTAATTAAAATGTTTTAGTTTTTTTTTTAATACTGACCTCATCCTGCTAATTATAACGTCTGCTTTATCATCATCCTGAGCGCTTTATTTCCTTTCACTGGCTTAAAATGGCTTGTTTTTTGCCATGTTTCTTTCACAGTCAGTGACGGGGTTAAAAAGACTTTATTTTCCTGCTTTTAAACACTAAACGTGCACCTCGGGACCAACACGAGCGCAGCGTGCTATTAAATATTTGCAGCGAGAGAGAGAGAAAGAGAAAGCTCTGAGTGAATGGAGGAGTGAAAGCCAAGAATGGAGGAAAGAGTTTTTGGCTTTCATTCAACTTCACTAACACTGAACCCGACTGTGTTTGTGTGTCACTGAGGCAGAGGCAGCCTGCCATGCCTCAGTGTGTTAATTATGTAAATTGGTCATTAGGAGCCCTTATGGGGGCCAGGAAACTGCCCAAACACACACACACATGTGCGCACACACACACGCTCATCGGCTGTTAAGTGGGGAAACTGGAGGGAAATAAGGGCATCGGAAAAAGGAAAACTTTCCCTTGAACTTTATCAGAAAAGTGACAGAGTGGAAGTATTCCTGTGGAGGCCTGAAAATCTGGCAAATGTAAGAGGTTGGGGGTGGGGGGGGATTCCACATGCTGCCTTTTCACTTGAATTGATATCAGTAGAAACAGTATTTTTGGTGTAAAAATCGGGCTTTTGTGCAAAGGAGAGAATCGCCGGGTGCCATTTTCACCACGCTGTCTCGGCTGTTTGATGAAATGTAGAGCATATTCACGCCACACGTTGCCAGTAATAAATGGCCCTTCTCCATATTTGGAAGTGAGCGCTCCAAGGTGGAGAGGGAAAGCTGGAGCGTCTGTGGTGCCAGGATGATACTTGACATTGCTGAAGAACAGACGTTACATTTGGCTATTTTTAACAGAAGAGTGTGAGTGTGTGTGGACCTATGCTTCCTCAGTTGTTTCAGTAATTGCACACATGACTGGTCTCTTATAGTAGATATTAAAATATATGTTCAATGACTTTACATTGTGCTGTGTTTTTGCACTATTAGTTAAATTAATATAAAATAAAATAATTGTTATTGTACAGAGGTCTTGAAACAGCATTGAAGACTTACTCAAAAAACAAAATTACAGAAAGCTTTCAAGATATGAACAAAAACAGTGAAATTGTCTTGCGAAATTACCCCTTAAACAACCTTAAATACATAAAAACAAAGACTAAAATGCAATGAAAGGAAAATTTTAGTTGCAAAAAAAAAAAATCAAATACACAGAGCAAATTAACCAGCGTTGACAAACAAATGCAAACTGACCAAAACTAAAAGAGAATAAAAAATAGTGGAAATATGACACACACATGCTCAAAATCTCACAGAGAAATCTAAAGCACCCAAAACAAACACATGCAGACATAAAATTACCAAAAGAAAATACAAAAATATCAGCCAAACAAAATTAAAGCAACAATATAAACATATTTAGCAAACAGAAATATCTGAAAAATAACAAAAACAACCAGAAACATCTGCTAAATGACAAAAAAGAGAACAAAAAACATAAAAATGTCACTCAACATAAACAAAATTCCACGTAAACCCCCAAACGATGACAAAGACAAAAAACAAACTCGTAGACACAGAAATCCAAAACAAGATTCAAAGCAAACCCAAAGAAAGACAAAGTTAACAAAAAGAAACCAGAAACATCTGCAAAGAGATGAAAACTGACCAAAAGGAGAAAGAAAGCAGTGAAAATGTCACACAGTGCTCAAAACAAACCCTAAAAACTTGCAAAACAGTGGCAGGGAGAGAAAACAATCTCAAACACAAAATAAACTCTAACACACAAAACTTCAGAGTAGCCAAAATGAGAAGGTAAGCAAACACACAGAGGGGAGGAAAAAAACTGAAATCATTTACAAAACGACCAAAATAAAGTAAAAATCAAACACAAAGACACGAAATAACCAGAAATGTGCACAAAGACAAGAACGCTGATCAGAAACAGACATGAAAAGATTAAAACTATCTGAACTTTTATCACAATAACTTCCACAAAACTGGAAAAGAATCCAAGGAGAAGAAAAAACATTTATGGACAAACACAAATAAATTTAAACATTTAAAGTAGGAAAAGAGGAAAAAAAAGAAATTACACAGCAAATATAAATGGAGAAAAAAACAAAAACAGCAGAGTCGCCGCCCCATGCTGACACTTGAAAGTATCTTTTATATAAACTCAGTCTTCATAACACATCTTTGACATTGTCAGATACAGTTTTACTGCAATTTCTGAGCAGCTGTTTACAGCTCTGTAGGTAAATATGGAGTTTCTTTTGGGGAAATGGGACTGGGGAGCTTATAGCTGAGGTCCTGCTCGCTGTGGGTGGTTACCGCTGATAGTTTGAAGTGCTGGGGCAGGAACCTGAACCCAAACTTGCCAACGCAGCGACCCTGATTGGGAGAAAGAATAAAAGCTCCTCTCCAGATCAGCCCAGCAACAGAGAGCCAATAGTTGTTTTAAGACGACTTTAAGAAAAGCTTCCTTGGGTTTTTTTTTTGGACACATTAGTTCAATAAGGAGGAGCTGTGAAGTAATTAGCCCCCTGCTGATTCCAGTGCTAAAACTTTGTGTTGATGAATGGATCTGTCTGCGATCACGCTGCACTCCCGCTCTGTCTGCAGTCACCTTGCCAGCATGATGCCCGGATATAAAACTGAAGCTTTCTTATGAGCGCCATTTGTCTGGCTTTGTCAGACCAAACAAGCTCTCTGATCACACCAAATTGTGCTTAAGGATATTTTGATGGGCTTTTCTAAATCTTTTCTGGCATCTAATGGGGCATTAATTGCAAATATAATTGGGACATTAGAAGTTTATTCTTGTCAGCGGAAGCCTGAAAGGAGTTTGGCTCCATGCAGCATCAGCTCAGTGAGATTCAGAGCGGGTTTATGTCTCTACAGGGAGGAGATGAAAACTCGTGATTATTCTCAGGTGAATTTTTTTCTCTCAAAGCCAACTGAGGGAGGCTTACAGGGGCTGTAAATCACTCTCTCTTATTATATTTATCCCAAGTGAATCACCTCGCTCAGCAGCTTCCACTCTGACTGTCCCGCGCCCCCTTGTGGAGGATTTTTTTTCCCTTCCATGCCTTGTAATGGCCTGTTTGAACTCCCATCTTTAGTTCTCTAATATCTGACAGATAAAGTGCTGTGACAAACCAATCTTTGGAGGGTTTACTGTCTACCTTCTCTTGACATTTGTTCACCAATCAGTCTTTTATTTTTTTCCTGTCCATCATGGTCTCTTCCTACATGTCAGTATTTATTCCTTCCCATTTCTCCTTCCATCTGTCTCCTTCTCTTCGGCTGTCAGATGACTTAAATGATAAGAAATGGCAGCCGTATCAGAAGAAAAGACCGTGCCTGTGTGTGCACGCGTGGCATCACATTCGAGTGTGCGGTTGGCAGGGCTGTCGGCTCCGGCTGTCACTGTGTCATCCTCATTTTCAGACGGATCTTCCTCAATCCCCGTAGCGCTCCGTCGCATGCGCGCACACTCTGAACTGACGGACAGGGAGGAAGAAATGAAGACAGAGAGACAAAACAGTCACAACAGAGACATTCTTGATGTCAGATATTTCAAACAGCAGTTTAGTGAAGAGCCAAGGTCCCCGCTGGGTCCTAGACAGGCTCTGTAAAGCGAGCTGTAACCTCTGAACTCTCTCACATTGTTTCCACTCGTGAAAAGCTCTCAAACTCAACTAAGCAAACTTAACTACATCACAGGAACAGCCGGCTCCCCTCTACCCATAACCTCAATTGAGTTCATAACCTCAATCTCTCTGCCATCCAAAAGAAAAATTAATACCAACTTCTTTTTTAGTTACGTTGCAGTTCAGCGGTGCAGAGACCCAAGTTGCATATTTTGATGTGAGGGGGGGAGGTGGGGGGAGATTATCTTTCTTTTTTTTTCTTTTTTTTTAATTCAAAAAGCTCACCCATCAACTCAAATCAATTGAGTGAGATGAATCCCCACAGAGCAAGTTTAATGGAAGTCGGAGAAAGGAAAGATCTAATCTGCATTGCAGCATAACAGGAATATTTCTGCGCTATTATCAATGAAACCAGATATTCTTGTCATCAAGGAAAAATAATAAATAGCTTGGCTCTGAGTGCATATTTGTTTTTGTTTTTTCTGATTATCTCATTTGAAGTGCATCGTGCTTTGAATTTCCACAAATCATCTTTTAGTTGAGTCAATGTGGCAGCGCTCTGCTTGTTGACACCATCTGTTGTGGCTTTATTTTTTTCACATTGACATATTGAGCTCGAATTTTTTTTTCCCTGACCCAGTCTCCTCGTTGCAATTCTAACTTCCATCTGAACTGAAAAGAAACGTCCTTCAGTCATTAACCCGACGAATAAAAGCTACCGCCAACAGCACGGACCTTTTCTCTGGCTTTTGTGTTTGCATCGAATGGCAGTTAACTCTCTGCACATCCGTCAGACATGAAGATTTCGAGCTGTTTTTCTGGCCACCTGATGCATTT
The DNA here is from genome assembly GCF_013358895.1 of Oreochromis aureus. Lineage (NCBI taxonomy): Eukaryota > Metazoa > Chordata > Actinopteri > Cichliformes > Cichlidae > Oreochromis > Oreochromis aureus. The sequence goes on along the minus strand of NC_052958.1, from coordinate 19,447,248 downwards.
AATTCCACTCTTAGCCATAGTTGGTCACCGTCACCATGGGGGGGGGGGCGCTGCCTGTTTGGTGAACATTTGTGTCCGATGTTTTGTGCTGAGTGCGGATCAATTAACCGCTGCTTGGTTGCTGACCATTCACTAGGAAAAATGCATCTTCCCCAACTGGTTGGCAATCGGTTGCTTACAGTGATTAGGTGAAACTGATTGCTAGCAGATTGGAGCGGTTGCCCATACTTTGCATGGAAGATGCCGAGTTGTCTGCAAACACTCGCTGAGCAGAAGTGAAACTGTGAAAAGTGTGACGCCAACTGCAGATCGTTCATCTACAAAATAAAAGTTGTGCCTTTTTAAAACGCTTTGTTGCATCAATGAGGCAAAATTTTAACTTTCTGGATCGCTGAGTAGCGCCCCAGTGTTTGCAGACAAGTCGCTGTCCTCCATGCAACTAGTAGCAATCTGTTAGCAAGCAAAGCAATCATAAAAAGGTTGTCACTGCAGCAGCCTGTGTTTGCACGTGTTGATCAAAGCATTAAAGCAATGTGAACTGGGGAGTTTTGAACAGTTTAATTCACAACTCGTTGTTATTAAGGAGCATGTTGGCCATAGAGCCCAGCTTGTTTTTTTGTAACAGGATGCAAGAATATTTCTTTATTCTGCTCTGAAGTTGGTCAGTTTTAAAAAGGGAGCCAGCCTCAAGTGGCCATTTGAGGAACTGCAGATTTTGGCACTTCTGTGCTTGCCAAGGTTTGCACTTTCACTGAATCAGGCCGGTGACATCATGGGCAGGAAATAATAATAATAATAATAATAATGGATTGGATTTATATAGCGCTTTTCAAGGCACCCAAAGCGCTTTACAATGCCATTATTCATTCACGCACACAAACGCAACACAAACAATGAGCTGAAAGATGCTAAAATTGATTAGCTCAGCTTTGAATTTCCTATATTTTAAAGTTATTTTTGTTAAATTTGTCTCTAGATTAGCTTAACAATGTGAGGATAAACTTTAGGTGAGATCAAAACCACTTTATATGATTGTTCATTGCGTTTTACATCTCTGTTTGTATCTGATTTTAGCCCTGTGATGTGCCAGAGAGACACAGTAAAATAAAATCCTCCAAACAAGTGTTTGGATCAAAGAGGTTCAAAGTGCTTCTTTTCATGTAATAATAAAAGGTAAAATGGAACCAACACAAACAGGGCAAAATATATATTAAAAAAAGGGCCTCTGAGGAAGAACAATGTGACATTAACTTGAATTTAATTTGCTCGATTTTCATTTATCCATCCAATATCATCAAGGTCAACATGATTCCTTTATTGAAATGTTGACATCAAAACACACCCATAAAATCGACACAGGCAGCAGTTACATAAGCCGGTTTTTGAATTAAAGTGATAAAAACAGGGTTTCCACATTAGCTATTCCTGCCTCTGGCTCTGTAACCGGTTTACTGTTAATCAGAAAAAATGGTTATGTTTGTTACACAGAACAAGATGTGTCACCTGCATCTCCTGTGATGATCTCTAATCTCCTGGAAACCCCCATGGGAATACTGCTATTACACAACATGTGTGCTCATCCAAAAAGAGTTTTAAAAAAAAAAGTAATTAAAACAAGAGCTTACATGATAAATATTCATCTGTTGAATGTCTTTCAGAAAGACATTTATTTATTCTTGCACAGCCTTTAATCTGATTAGCTGTTGGATAAAAGATTTTATACAATTGCAGCTGCAGATGGTACAAAAATATGTTAATTCACTCCTTCTGCAGCACGCAGGAAGATGTATTTATGAATGGTGTGGAAAAATAGGATCTGGTGTTTTGGATTGCGTTTACAGATGTAATTAAGTCTTTTAGATGTCGTAATAGCAGATCTTCTGGTTAGGTCTGCATGACTCGACCACTTCAGGAGAAGTGTGATTCATGTATTGAGGCTGTGGTATGCACATTAAAAACACTTTATCGTCGCGCCAGGCCTATAAAAGTAGTGTTGTTATGGGCAGTGTGAGTCACATTCTGTCTTCCTGAGGTTAGGAAATCTTCGAGGAGGTCAAAACTCCAGAACAAAGTAGGAAGTTTTTGGCAGCTGGCACTGTCAGAGTCTTCATCCTTGTCTGGGTGTTAACAAGGAGGAAATTTGACCTTTATTAACGGGGATGTAGTGATGAAAATGGGTAAAAATTTCATGCACTCACCAAAATGGTATTGGAGTTACTGATGCACATGTAGAAACTTTTTTTCAGCACTTTTTCTGGTTTAATAAAAAAAAAAGCTGCACAAAAAATGACGTGAATTATCAATTCCAGTATGTCCTTATTGGATTGGCATCTGGTGACACTGGGGGACATCTGAGCACAGTGAACTCATTGTCATGTTCAAGAAACCAGTTTGAAATTATTTAAGGTTTGTGACGTGGAGCGTTATCCTGCTGGGACCCGCCTTCAGAAGATAGTACACTGTCCTCATAAAGGTACGGACATGATCAGCAACAGTTCTCAGGTCGGCTGTGGCATTTAAACAATGGCGAGTTGGTACTAAAGCGTCCAAATTGTGGCAAGAAAACATCCTCTACATAATTACACCACCACTGTTGATACAAGGCAGGACGCTTCCATGATTTCATGACTTTTATGTCAATTTTTGACCCTAAAGTCAGAATGTCACAGCAGAAATTGAGACTCATCAGACGAGGCAACGTCTTTCCAATCTTCTGCTGTCATTTTTTGGTGAGCTTGTGGGAACTGTAACAGTTTCCTGCTCTAAGCTGACAGGAGGGGCACCTGGCGAGATCCTCTTCTACATACCTTAGCCGTAATCAGTGGTTAATTGAAGTGCTGGTCATTATCAAAATTGCCACTCAATGTATATTTTCTCTTTTTCTGAGCATTCTCTATAAACCATAGAGATGATTTGTGGGAAAATCCCAGCAGATCAGCAATTTTTTGAAGTATTCAGACCAGCTGTCACTACGCCAACAACCATGCTGTGTTCAAAGACACTTAAATGGCCGTTCTTCTCCATTCTGGTGCTTGGTCTGAACTTTGGCAGGTCATCTTGACAGTGTCTACATCCCTGAATAAGTTCCTGCTGCCATATTTGTGTTAATTAGCAGTTGAATAGGCGTACCTAGCAAAGTGGCAGGTGAGTGTAGATGATATAGTATATACCAAAACAGCCTCCAGCAAATGAGGGGCAACTCTGAAGCACAAGAGATAATCTTCCTAATTTGTAGCTAAAGGTACAAATCTTTGCCAAACCTCAGTCTCACACTGATCAATAAAGAATTAGCTTTTTAAAGTGGTCCTTGATGATGTGAAATGGCTTTTCAGACACGTTAACACGGCCAGTGTGGTAATTTGTTTTCCTCTTACTGTAAGAGGATTTGTGAACTGTGCTCCAGCACTTGTGGGAGGAGGGGGGAAACATCACTGAGCATGCTCAATTTTGGTTTGGATGTTAGAAGAAAATGTCTTAGACTGAGATTAGAATGGAGTAATTTGGTGGTGTCCCAGTTCTTACTGGAAATGCTTTCATGGAAATTTATAAAAACAGGAAAATGCTGTTCTTGAAGTCGTACACTGCTGATAATATTTGCAGGCCTGCTTTAAAAACAATGAGCATTACCAAAGCAGACAAATATGAATGTATAATTTGCATATTAAAGCCTCTGGGCAGTGTATATAGTGGCTGAAGAGTTGAAAAATAGTGTATATGAGTCCAGAACCGTTAATGTGGCGTATCATAAGGAGTGGTTGTCTCTTGTCCTGATCCTTTCCTGATACTAACACAGAAAAACAATCTCCTCCACCTTCTTCTCCTCCTCCTCCTTATCTTTCCATCTGACTTGTCTATCACCTTCTTATCACCCATCCCTATCACCACGCCTCGCCATGTTTCATACAAGCTGAGCGGGGAAAGGATGAGGGAGGAGAAGGAGCGGTTGGAATGAGATTCAGAAAGCGAGTGGGAAAGATGGTGAGCGATAGTGAAAAGGGGCGAGATGGAAAGAAAGGGCAAGGACAGGTACGAGACGAGCCGAAATTAAACCCAGAGTGAATACGTATGAAAGTTCGACCGGGTGAAAAAGAGAGAAAACGGCGAAGAGAATGGGAGTATATTAGACGGAAAGATAAGGTTGCAGGCCGAGAAAGGGTAAGTAGAGGATGAAGAAGAGAAAGGTGATGGAAAGTAAATTAAATCAGAACACCTTTGGGATGTGAGATGAAACCGATGCACAGAGCTGGTTTTATACTTTTATTAAAAATCTCACGTGCTGCCCACCTCTGATACGACGAATGATCCAGTTTGATTGATTGGAAAGTTATTGTAGAATTGTTCTGTGGTGCACTGCTTGTCTGCGCTTATTTGATTTCGTCAGTATGCTCCAGGTCCACCTCGGCGCTTTCATATGAGATGGCACTTCACTACAAATGGGTGAATCCCATTATTTTTTTCTCTCGGTCAGTCGCAAATGGATTTCTGGCCATTTTTGTAGTGAGAAAACAGTGTATATAGCTCTTAAAAATAAAAGTAGGCCTCATGAAGTCATAAATTTCACGTGAACCAACATCAGCTCTTTGGATTAGGCTGATGGTTGGTTTCTTCTGTGCTGCACTGAGGGGCTGCCAAATTATCTAAAATTTGAAAATACAAGCTTTTGCTGTTGTAGATCACATCTGAAAGTCAAGTCAAGTCAAGTTTCCTGGTGATCTTTATCATAAGCACGCCACCTTCTGTACTGACCTGCAGGTGATGAAGACGATGTGCAAAGCAGAAAGCTGTAGGTATGTTGGTGCCATTTTTTTCACAGACCTCCAGAGGAGTAATGGCTGGAATTTGGTTCTGGAGGCAGTCTTTCTTTTTCTATTGGTGAGCCTTGTTGAAGATAAGATGGCAGCCTCTGGTTTGATAAAATGTTTTGACTTTGTTTGGGGTGGGTGGCCTACGTTTGGAAAATGCACTCTAAAGTCTCTGAACTAGGGTCCTGATCCAGTTTTCAGACCAGTATGTAGTTTGACAGTTCAGGTGACGTCAGTATGGTGACGTCATGGGGAAGGTTAATGTTTGTAATGAAAGTCTAAGGAGCTTGGAAAGAAAAGCGTCTGGACTTCTTTAAGTTGCTTGAAGACATTTCACCTCTCATCCGAGAAGCTTCTTCAGTTCTAAGGGTCAAATGGTGGAGAGTCCCAGATTTAAACCCAGTGGGAGTTTCCCCCCAAAGAGGGACAAAAGGAGCCCCTGATGATCCTCTACCTAATCACATGAGCCAAGGTGTGAAAACGGGTGTGGGTCACAATCAGCCAGGGTTTCGGGTGAGCTCATTGTGAAACCCGGCCCCACCCTATCATGTGATTTCCTGAGGTCAGATGGCCCAGGGTGTGAGTGGGCGTTAAGGCGCCTGGGAAGGGATCTCAAAACTGGATTATAGATGGCAGACAGTTGGCGTCGTAAGCCACCGCCTCTGTTCAAAGATGGTCGCTCACAGTGGACATAAATGGCTTCTTTCACTCCTCTTTCAAACCATCTGTCCTCTCTGTCCAAAATGTGAACATTGGCATCCTCGAAAGAGTGACCTTTATCCTTTAGATGCAGATGGACTGCTGAGACTGACTGAGAACCTTCACAGACATGTTTGTAATAAAAGGCATTATTAGATAGTAGGTGGTCAGATTTGATCGAAATAGCTTCTGAAATGGGCTGTTTGAAAACAGAGGGGATGTGGGCTTTAAGATGAATGTAGAGAAATCTAATTGGTGCATAAAATGTGTCGCATATGGTTTAAAAAAAGTGAAAGGTCTTCACTGGCTTCTTAAAGACGGTCATAATGCTTTATAGGCTCTAGAGCTCTGTTTAGGTGCGTCTTTTGTTTTTGTAGCACCAAACAAATTGTAATATACGGATGTGGGATTATTCTAGAGATAAGCTGAGGATGGATAAAAAGATGGATGGACAGCTCTTTGAATGGATCTAAGGCTAGATGGGGTCTAATGTGGGATGAATGCATCGGTGGATCTAAGTTTATTTCATATTACTTCAGAATTAGCCCAAACAGCTATTACTGGTACAGTTTTGTTTTCACCTAGTCATTTGGTCTTTTTGTCCATATATGGCACACATGGCAAATTATTTTCCTGGAACAACCTCAAAGATCGCTTTGGGTGCTCAGGAACCTGCATGTCTTTACATCTGAGTGTAGACAGATTTTGTCAAAGCCATAAAGTTGAGACTGTTCATTTTAGTCACAACAATGTTAAGGTGTGTCAAACATAGCTGGTCAAACATGGGTGTGTACAGGTGAGTAAGGGCTCCTAAGATGCTGTCTTACATTACATGCTGGTTATTCTATCTCATGTATCTGGTAATATTTATGAAGATAGCAAGCTCTAAAAAGGTTTTAATAGTGATGAACTGTTAAGTTTGCTGACTCTGAATTGGACACGCGTCACTTCCTGGGATGTTGTGATTGGCTGTGACCCTCACCTGCAACATCCAACATCACTGCTTTGTAATGTTGAAGCTACTGAGAAAAGGTAACTAGATCTGACTTAGCAAGGCTTTAACAGGAGTTATGAGACAGCTACACATGTGAAAGGAGTTAAAGGAAAGTCAGAATTGTGGCAAATGAGAGAAAGACGAAGAAAGAGTGGAGTAACCTTTTCCTCCAGCTACTTCAATAATTGGATTTTGACTTTGTGCTCCGTGTGCATGCGTGTGTGTGTGAGGCAACTCCAGTTTCACCTCTCAAGACGATGGATCAGATAGAGGCCGGAGAAAATGACCAATTCTTCTCTCTTTCTCCCAATGGGCTAGTCAACACTCACACTGTTACACAGTTGAAAAGTTCATAGCAATCTCTCTCTCACGCGCACATATAGTCGATAGGCACTGTGTTATTTATAGCCTTAGTGTTTTTATAATTACAAAGCGGCTACGTGATATGGATTTTATAAATTTACGATTCTGTTTGGTCTGTGAAGGAAAATGAATCAGCTTTGTTCGATAAACTCTCTGCCACTGGATTTTGTTTTCGGGGAGTTTTTTTTGTGCTTTACATTTTCAGTGTTCAGTGCTGTTTCGTGGATACACTTTCTTTAAAGTTTCTAAGTCATTAAAAGTGCCTAATGTCTTTCACTGAAAGATGGGATCAAATGAGAGATTTATACTAATGGAGAAGTTAAAAAAACCCACAGTACCCACTTTTTTCTTTTGTACTGTCTGTTGACTACGGCTTCAGTTAATCATTCAAGTTTGTCAGAAAATGGTGAAAATTTCTCTTAAAAGTTCTATCTTTAAATGTGTTTGTCTGATTGCCAGGCTGCTTCATAAATGTATTTGGTTTACAAAGATAAATGAGAAAGGAGGAATGTAAAGCGGCATATCTGAGAGGCTTGAAGCACGAATGATGATGGCAAAAATGACTGATGGCCCGCTCCTCTTAATTTTTTTTCCCGTGTTGCTTTTTGGGATTTGTTGAGCTTTACTTCACAGAATGATGTATATTCAGTTAAGTGGTTCACACTCGACTATTTTTAAATAAACCAATGCAAGACTTTTAGTTTGAAGCAGAGTTTAGAAACAAGATAAATATATGAACGTTTGCCTTGAAGGTTTACAGATGAAGAGAAAATACGTTTGGAGAAGGATTTCGGTTTTGTTTTAAACGTCTGCTTTAATAAGGTCAGATCACCTGCATTTGAATAGTCCATAGAATAAACACTCAGTTAAGAATGTGAAACGATAATGTTTATTCTTTAAAAACTGTGGGACATGTGGGAGAAACTGACCATGGATAAAAATGCAGTGTTTGAGTAACCCATCCATTTACCCCGACCTCCTCCCACTTGGACTTTATCCTCTGATGTTCGGACGTTTTCCTTTACTCCATTCATTGGACTTCATTGTTTCATGGGCTTGAAGATAAGAAGATGTAGGCCGCACTGTTGTACTTCAGTCCTCTAAAGCTCAAATGTGTAAATGAGGTTAGATGGATAAAGCAGCTTAATATAGCCTTGTTAAAGTTCTATTTTTAATCTCAGTCCCTCTAAAGCTGTAACCTTTTGACTTTCCTATGTGAAGGCAATCAGATCGCTGCTGTGGCCGTCCTCAATGTCATTCTTCTGCCTCTTCACTGAGTCTGTTGTCCTGGGGGTGACCATAACGCTGTTCTGCTCTGTCACGGTGTCAAAGCGCGTGTTACACCTGCCATTGTTGTCACAAAACGAAACTGACATTACATCCACCGACGCAAATTGCCACCGATTTGTATAAAATAATGATGAAGACATAAGACAGTTTCTGTGATATCACATAAATTGATATCAGTGCAGAAACTCAGAGATTTCCAGATTATACTGAACAAGATGCTAGAACATGTTGAAGATTTTTGCTTCCTGTTTCTACTTTTGTCTTACACACAAATCTCTTCCTCTTGTTTCCAAAAAGAAAGTTATGAGTAGGGCTTCTTTTTATGTCTGCCTTCAGATAATATATGCACAAATGACCCTGTGATCACCTGATTTCAAATAAATCAGTGGCAAGAATTGCATTTCTCAAATTTTTTAAATGCTCAGCACTTATTACATTATCAGTGTTTAATTTTTGTCTTTACAAGTAAGAACAAGTAGCACTCTAGATCAGTCTCTGCAACATCAAAGAGCCAATCTGACATTTAGTTTTAGAGAAATGTCTAAGGATTGTCTGAACCTGTGAGACTGTTGGAGGGAAACCTGGGCTTACTCTATCAGAGATAAAGGCACTGACTGGAGCGAGCAGAGACAAGAAAAAAAATACAAGTTAACCAACAGATAACGCTGAATTTGGAAGGACTGCAGCCTTGGTCCACTGAAGTGGAAAAGGAAAAAAAATCCTGGTTTGTTATCAGGAAAGTTCAGAATGGAAATGGTGCAATAGGAGTGAAAACGGCAGATGGTAGAGAAGAAGAAAACGGTGAGGGGACAGTGGACAGAAAGGCAAACAAGCAGGGATAAGAATACATTTGTTTGCTGATATTAGCCTTTATTAAGACTCCAGGAAACTAATTTGTGCACAAAATCACTTCCACCCCTCTCCATATTGTGTCTTTCATTGTGTGCTGCTAATTAGCAGAGTATCTCAAAACTTTAACGAAGTCTGGTGGCTCTGGGCCAAAGAAAGGAGTGATTCATTTCTGGTGCAGATCCCAGATTGTTTTGAAAGTAGGACATTTTGAGCATGTTTGACTATTCTTTTATGAACTACTCCTCTTACTTCAGCTTTAGTAACACACACACACGTTTTATATGATAAAAACACAAACTTCTGAGTAATGTTGCAGTCTCGGTGAAGACGTGCACTCAGGGGCCTTTTTAATCTTTAGCTGTTTCATTTTTGGAAAGCTGTTGTAATCTGCTCACTGCTGCAAAAACATCATTAGCAACAAAAGAGTTAGTGAGGTTAAATGTGTATCCTGTTATCTTTGTCGAGTCTTCTTCACCTGCTCAATTCATTCTGAGCTGGTGTTTTAATTACTGTGTGTGCATCACTGAAGCTGAAATAAACCAGAAAATTCCAGTAATTAGTCATTGTTTCACAAGGAGGCCGGAAAGATTTTCACCTTTGCAACATTAAAAAGCTTTTTTTCTAATCTATTGAATACATTTGAGTCATCTCATTTAGTGAATCTTTACTTTGACTAGGTTGGAAGTTTTTGTTCACATGGTTTATTTAATAAATAGTTAAATGGCAGCACTGTAAGATCACTGACAGAAAATCGACAAAGGTGTGGTAGATGTAAGTGTTCTAGGCTTTTGGCTCAATAACTCAACATTCTGAGAGCTTTTGAACAGCTGGGGGGAAAAAATGAGAAGGAAACTGAGTCTGACTGAGCCACAGCAGCTGCTCTGTGAGGCGTAGAAGTGCTTTTAGCTAAATGCTAATGGACAGATGATTTAAGGCCTTGGTCGTACTGGCTCAGTGACTGGTAACCAATCATCTTGCAACCAGTGGTTACTAAGAAATATGTATATTCACTTACCTTTCGTTATACTCATCACACTTTAACAATTAGTTAGTGACTAGTAGGTGAGTGTTTAAAGAGGGCATATTCCACACAAACTATGGATGACTGAGGGAATCTACTAGTCTTTGCAACACAGGTTCACAGGGTTGAGACCAGAGACCACTGATGACCTTCATCAACAATGGGCAAAACTGTGGGCAATGTAGGCCGGTTCCAGAGTTGAACTTTTCTCAACTGTAAGGCAAGCAATGGTTGATTGATATAAGACACGTTGGTAAATATAGTTACCTTAGGCAACTGGACCCTGGATTGTCCTCTAGTGACCAACTGATGCAAATCAATGCAGAAAGAGCAAATCGCTTCCTTCAAGTATAAAAATCTGGGAAGTCATCTTTTGAAACAGGAAACAGTGAAAACAGGATGTATTTCAAACAGAAATTTGGCAGATGATTGGATGGGCTGCCTATCCCCCGTTTAGATCAGTCAACCATAGCAGATTTATAGGTTAGTGAACAGTCTGTGTATCTGGCTTTGTAGCAAGTATATTGTTAGATCATTCTTGCTTCTTTTGAAAGGGATATTTATTCATGAAACACACTATTACTTAGAAATAGTACTTAGATGGATCAGTCGCATGCTATCTAGTCCCTTACCCAAGGCACGTAGCCTCAGCCTTTTGCCAGCAGCTTCTCAGTTGATAGTTCAGGTACTTCTTTTGATATTTTCATCCTGCTACTCTCTCTAGAGTCCATCTGCTTTTCTATATAAATTCTAAAAGAAGGCTTGATTTCTTTGGCTGCGTTGTTTGTGCAGAAACCTTCATGTTTCCAATGTTGTTGCAGTCCAGACAGCTCGGTGCACACAATAAGTTCAAGTGTCCATTTGTTTGTGGTGCTAAATAGTCTTTGTATCACCAACATTACTACAGATCATGCAAAGCAAAGTGGCGGATTACTCAACTAACAAACCCACATTGTAATTCTGAGAGACCATCTGGTAGAAAGCGAGGATATATGTAGTATTTACACTCTGAATGAAAATCTATTCAGTTGAAAGTAGCATCTGGTTTCCTCTGCCTCCAAAGATTGTAATTTGCAGTGCCTACATTTCACTGTGGAGTCAGTTTTCCATAACAGCTAGGCTGCAGAGAACTCTGTGAAATAACTCTGATGTTCTTTTGCTTAAGAAAAAAAAAAGATTTAAACATCTGGGGTTTCAGTCCAAAACCTTCTCAGGTGCAAAAGAAGACTTCGACTTTCAACGAGCTTGGTTTTCAGACTGTGCTGAACTGCGGCAGAGATCCGGATAAAGAGAGAAATGAGAAAGCCGCTCTCACTAGAGTGTGTTCCTGCATTAGATATAATGTAATAGTCCATATTGAAGATAATACTTGGATAACAAAGTGCAGTAATGATATAGTATATGAAATCCTCAGCAGGAAACTAATATCCAGCTGTTATCGCCTGCCAAGTTGTGGAGGAGAAATGAAGGAGAAACTTTATATTAAAAGACCCTGTGGCGCTTTGTGTCTCTCCCACTTCATATTCCAACTGAAATTGTCTCAATAAGGCAACTTTGACTTCTGCTTATTAAAGAGATGTTTCCCTCTTTCTTTTTTTTGTCGTGGGAACAAAATGTAAAACTTCAAAATTATAAAATAACCTCAAAACTTAAACAAATCTCAGTAATCAAGCAGTTTAGTCATTGCTGTGTGTTTATCTCACACACATCACTGCAGCTGATATTCAGACAAAACCAATGATAATAATCACCCACCTGCGGCTCTTCCACCTCTCACTTTTTACAGCTTGCTTTGTAATTCCAGTAACACAGAGCAGAAGATTACAGCGAAAAAGCTCCAAAAATAATTGAGATTATAACTACCAAACACCAAATGGCAGAAGGATAATGTTGGTGAATATTCCACAGTCACAGGGGTGACCATGTGCAATGGGTCTGCGATGGTGTTGCCCTCGAAATGGCAGCTTTGAAGACTGGAACCAGGTCTTTGAAGTGACTTTGGACTGCCAACACAGTGATTAAGAAGCAGTGAGACGCAGTCAGTCTGCTACCACTTTAAGATTGAATGGGGTCAAGCTGGCAATTACCTGCAATCTGTTTGCAATAATAAAACAATTAACTGTGATAAATTAGTGAAAATCGCAAATCTGTTGCTGTCTCCAAATGCAGAAATTTGCGTTGGACATTCAGAGTCCAGCCAGAGCCTCTTAGATTAGAACCAGAAATGGAGAAAATCCATCACAAGTATTGATGTAATTGCTGCAGGACGGTGCTTCAACTGCAAAAAATGATACAGGTGCTCAGCAACCTTCCTTTTATACAGGGATATACGCACTGCTGATGTTTCCACAAGGACTTTGCTGTCCGACTTTTACCCGTATGTGACTGAGCCATTGTTGAGCATATTGATATGTGGATTTAGCAGCTAGAAGATAGTGGAGACCAAACATGAGCTAAAGAAAAGTATTGAAAAAGTGCCCAGATAAGTTAGAGAATTGCATTTTATGTTTTTAATGTTGTAAAAGGTGTATTTTGAACGGAAATGTTTACTTTTGAGATCCCAACAAAGTGTTTTTGTTGTTTAAACGTACCCAAACGGTTGGTAAATATGAAAGAGATTTAAACTCCCATCCACCGCTCAGAGGCAGCTCTTCTCACACTTGCACTTTTTTGCTCATTTGTATTGTTAGCTGGTGATTTAGGCACCAAAGCTGCTTGATTAGATTCAGAAAAATATCATGGTTTGAGTTTCACAATATGAAACCTTCACATTGAACAGCTTAAACTGTATGTGTTTTTTAAATTTGTGTTCCGTATTGGAAAACAGTGATTCCCAAACTGAAAAAAGTCACATGACCGTGATCTCAAGTTGGAAAAACAACCCTGAAAGTCGGAGAAATTTGCAAAAACGCAGTAAATAATTGATTAAGCATAACGTATATTGATAAATTATGCAAATTCAATTATTTTGACTGCATTTAATTGATATTCTGGTATTAGGTTGTAGCCATTTATTGTGCTTCGAGTAGAATGACCTACTGTAGATTAATTATAGATGACAAATCAGTTGAAGTAATTGCAGCATTAACATGCTGATTAAACACTGAGCAATGAATAATCGCATCAACACTGCAGCGCAGTGAAAACACTACCCAACTCTGGAAGTCTGTCCAGTCGGAGAGCAACATGTGCAGGGGGCAATTTTAAAGTGTCCAAATGATATAGTGTGCAACACAACATCAGTGCTAAAGGACAATTTAATTTGATCTATCCCAGCTGCTCTGACAAATCAGCTATATCCCGCCAACCTGTTCGGTCTAAACACTTCAGCGCCTTCCCCCTACAAAGTGGCAAACCTTGTTTTTGGGGTTTTTTCCTGACATGTGAAACACTTTCATGGATCAGATGATAGGAACACAATCGGGACGATCTGTTTTTATCCATTTCTTGTTTCTGCTAAGTTGCACATAAAATGAAAGACAATAAATACGCAGAGGAGGACAAGAGGACACGAGCCCGATTTAAATGTAGAAAGCATGGAGACCATCTTCGCTTGTTGTTTTTTCCACCCACAGGATGGCCACACTGACTTTTTTTTAATTTATTTTTTTTGCAGCTCTGTCTGTGTAACCTCTGAGGCTCTGCAGTACCAAAGAAAATCCCACATGGTTTCATATTTTATTCATTCTTCATCGAGCGTGTTTTTCTGTCTGCCTCCTACACAGCGGTCACTGTGCTGTTTTCACTCTCTTCCCACTTACTTGTCATCTCCCCTATCTTTTCTTGCACTTTTCATGATGGGGACCCCCCCACCCCCCCGTCTCTGGAGCAGGGGTCTTCAAAGAAAACTCTGCACTGACCCTCTCCTCCTATGCTCTCCGTTTGCTCCCAGCTGGTCTTCCTCTCCCCTCTTCACTCACCAATAAATGAAAGGTCTTCATTGACCTCGCTCTCTTCCTTCTCTCCCTTTTCTAAGCTTCTGAGAAATGTGAAAACTATCTGACATCTCCCTGGGACATCGTGTATGTGTGTCTGTGGTTGTGTATGTACACAAAGGAATAGATGAATCAATTGAGAGACCCTTTTTTTTTTAAGTAAAATAGTTTGAGAGAAAAATAACTGATTAAATTTCACAAACAGAAAAACACCCAGAGACAGTGTTGTAACTGGGGGGCTTTAACTAAGCAAGCACAAGGATAACGAAGGCTCCACCGGGATGCAATTAACAACCACTTGTATATCATATTAATTGACTCAAATAGAGGATTTTTCTTTGTTTTGTGGAAACAGCGACATGCTCGGAATGCTTAATTTATTTTATTTGGAGTCCAAAACTAGAATATATTTAATGTAAAATTATGTAAAACAGATAGAGACAGAAAATATTTGTATCTAAGAAGGTGGCATCCACAAGTGTAAATAAAAATGACTCAGCTAATTGTAATTCTGAGGCAAACATGAAAGCCTGCACTAAATTTCCTGGTAATCCGTCTGGTAGTTCTAGCCTTTCAGAACTGTTTCTTTTAGCGGGGTTATGAAAAAGTTCTTGTTTAGCTTGAAAACCAAGACTCGGTGTGAATGGATCCAAATGAATGGCTTCCTGGAAAAGCAGAAAAACACATGCGTGTGGCTGTTTGCTGCAGAGCTTTTAACATTACACTCTTGAAGCCTGATTTGTTGCAGCAACACAAATGCTGCTTTTTCTTTGGAGTCGTAAGTAAAATTTTAACATTTATTTTTTTATTCCATGCCTCTCTTTCCAGCCATCCCACCCACACACACTCCAGTGGATGCATCGGTGGGGATTTGGGGTTTATTATCTGCCCAAAAATAGTTTAACAACCACACAGGAGGACCTGGGAGTCCAACTAGCAGCCTTCTACAGAGTCCCAGAGTCAGGATGTCAGTAATGGGACATGATTCAGAGGATCCTTCATGGCTCAGCTTGTTCTGAAACATGCTACCATAGGTGTAGATTTAAGGGGATACTGAAGCTACTTCCAATGTTAGGAACTCATTTGAAAGAAGCAGGGGTATTCATTAGATCCCAGTCACACTGACCTGTAAAGACTGGTTGGCAACTCCCTGACCATCACCGGTTGCTAGGGAAAAATGTACATTCCTGGACCGACTACCTTAGGTAAGGCAGTCTCTAGGTGGAAACAGAGACCTCTGAAGGCAACATGGGACATCTCCATTCGGTAATGAAAACTTTTTCAATTTTCATTACTGCTTGTTGAGTAATCTGAATGTTTGCTGATAACTCGGCGTCTTCCACGGAAAGCACAGTCACTTGTGGGAGGTTTTTGGAGCAGCGCCCTTCTTTTGTGACCCCGTTTCACCTGGCAGCCTCCAGCAACCACTCACATACCAGCTGACGTCGGTGGGTGTAGTTGTTGGAGGTTGCTGTGCAGTCCGTAGACCTGTGTGACTGAGGCCTGAGGAAGACATTGCTAAGTGAGACAACAACGCCTCTGACAGAGTTTTTGTTTTCTCCCAGAAAAATATGCTTATGAATTATGAGTTCTTTTGTGATCTCTGCCAAAGATACACACAGCATGTGTGCATGTTTGTGTGTGTGTGTGTGTGTGTGTGTGTGTGTGTGTCTGTCATCATGGCACTGCTAGCGTCATGTGCACGCAGGCCATTTAATAGCTATTCAGGAGTTTTTCTTCCAGGTCTTCTTCAGAAAAAGAAGAAAATTCCTTGGATCTGAGTTGTTATCAGTCAAAAACATCACAGTTTGAAACAAAATAAATTCTGAACTCAAAATGAAAAGCTCAGGTTAGTGAAAATGAAAACTGAATAGCAGAATAGCAGAAATGAACTCCTTGGTGGTCAAAGAGGCTTCCCCCTCTGTAGGTCTCTGCTGGGATAAAGCAATAAAAATGGACACTAATGTCCACAGTGACATTTGAATAAGAAAACAGATGTCACGGTGATAAACATGTGGTGGAAAGATGGAGCCGTGACCAGCGCCAAAACCCACAACTGCTACTTTGGTATGAACAGGAGGGAATTTTGTTTGGTGAGAATAAAATTAGATGGATTAGCGGATTAAAGGATTTGTTTGTGTCTGAATAATTTAAGTTTTTATTCAGTCACGAATTGAGATATTTTGCAGCACACAACCAAGAATTCCTCAGCTGTTTACCACTAAAACAACCTCAGTTTCGTGCTGTTGTATGTAAAAAGACAGTTTGTCTTCATCAGCGTGAGTGCTTGTGAGGGTTGAGGCACTCTCTGCCGTCTGTTGCCTCGTGTAATTCCAGACTGACTCCATAATGTTGATCAGGGCTCTGTGGGGGCCGTCCATCTGTTTCAGGACTCCTTGTTCTTCTCGAGGTTGAAGATCGTCCTTTAAAAGTCAGACTCACTCGGATGTTCAGGCTTGCTGTTCAGCTTGCTGTTCGGGCTCCTAACAGGAAGCTTCCTCCATTCAAATCTGTGGGAGAATCTGAGTTGGGTCAGTGGAGAGCAAAGCTGAAATCATCCAATGTCAGTTTGTCTTTGCATAGACTTGTTGTTTTTGTTTGTTGTTTTGTTATTTAGCAGAACTAGAGCTAAATAACAAGAGTGATAAAATATTAGCATTTCATTCACCAAAAGTGAAGGACAGACATTTTGGGTGGGTTGAACCACACAGCAAACAATATTAATTGCAAGATAATCCCATTCTGCATAGAGACCAAAGCCTCCTTTGTACCAAGCTGTAAAGTTGAACAGTGTAATATGCGTCTATGGGTGGGCACTGATTCAGTTTTGGAGCCAACCTCAAGTGGCCATGAATGAAACTGCAGTTTTTGGCTTAATTTTGTAGCTCCTGCTGTTGCTCCTCAGTGTAAAGTACAGTTTAAATTAACTGGTGCAGAAGAAATGTAAAGATTTTTGCAGTCTCCTGAGTAGGAGTTCTTCTTGTCTGGAAAATCTCTGGATTTTTTTTACCTAGCAACAGGGCCAAAGACCCCTCAGAAACACTAACCTTTCAGTCATTTACTCTGTGACAAATCCTTTGAGGTTTTATGTTGTTTGCTTATTTATTTTTCATCTCCTGATTCTCAGTGTGTTGCAGGAACTGCTTCTATGGTTACAAATGAGATTTTAAGCTGGACGTTAATTCATCAACAGCAGTGTGAGTTAGCACTGTTTATTTTGTGTGTCAGCTATTCATGCGGAGTTTTCCTGTCTAGGCCTCTGTGCTTCCTCCAGCTTAGATTTTTAGTGTTATCGCTACATTATACACACACACACACACACACACACACACACACACACACACACACACACACACACACACACACACACACACACACACACACACACACACAGAGCCAGAGAGTGGGTATAATAGCTCTGGCCAAGCATAACAGGACAGTGCAGAGCCAGGTCCTAGTCATAACATCCCTACTGTACATGCTGTTCTGTTAGCTGTGTGTGTGTGTGTGTGTGTGTGTGTGTGTGTGCCCAGATAATGCACCATAACCTCATCTCACCTCTAACACACTTACACACCTCTCTTCCTTTTCTGAACTATAATTCTGACTCCCATCCTCACCTTGTCGTCTTATCTGCCCTTTTATATGCTCACTCTCTTTCTCTCTCTCTCTCACTCACACACACACACACACACACACACACACACACACAGCCTCTCTCGTTCCCACACTGTGCAGAGGTGTAATCAGCACCTCATATTGTAACAAGAGATTAGAGCTGCTCAGCTAAAAATCACAATCTGCCCCGTCAGATAGCACAGCCTGGGTGAAACACACACACACACACACACACACACACACACACACACACACACACACACACACACACACACACACACACACACACACACACACACACACACACACACACTATAATACAGAAAAGTGCTACCTGCAGCCCCTGTGATGAGCCTCTCCATAATTGTTGTCTTCTCTCATATTGTCAAAGTCCTCAGCAGCTCTTCCATGATTACCAGCACAGCTTCACCTGAAGGAGGCGTAATGATACCCTGCACTGACCTCCCTGCGCTGACCTCGGTCCCCCCTCAGCCAGGCTCAGTGCAGGATGAAATCACTTTGTTCTTCAGCTCTCACTGCTGATCTTTCACAGTTGATCTTATTCGCCTGTTCCTTCTTCTACTTAAAAAAAATCAGCTTCATGATTTTATATTGTTTAAATGTAGCAGCTGAGGTGCAGTTGGTTATCTCAACGAGTCAAGCGGGAGACCTTCTGCTTGTGCTCTGCCGAGGATTAGATGAAGCTGATTTCCCAGCCCGTTCTCATCCCTCGGGTGCCAATTAGTGCAGTTTTTGTTGAAGCCGCTGGCGTGGCTCGTTTACACACAAGGTGTCCTCCTGCTTCTGTGCACCTGGTGACGGCATTAGTGAGCAGGACCTGCCACTTCGATTTGTCAAAGAGCAGCGTTACTGTGACGATGGCGAGCGTTTTCACTCGAAACCTGATCTCTGCCTCAAGATCAATAAAGTAAATATTAAAAAACCTAATAAACCAACATGCTTTTTTGTACTTAACATGAATACTTTTAAGGACCTAAACTTAACCAACAAGTGAAAGTAAAAAGTGCGTGGGGGGGCTTTCATGAATTCCTGGTACGAGACATTTTTGTGATTAGAAATATCACAGCAGCACGTATAAAGACAGAGTAGACTTATAGACGATCCCACTCAGACACATGAAGTTTAAGAACAGCTTCATGCAGCACAAGTCATTCGACTTCTTCCCATAAACATTAGAAGTAAGTCACTAATTTTTCCTCGAAACACAAAGTTAAGAAGGCGCGCAGTTTTCCCTGGATGCTTTTGCGTTTGTCTGTGTTTGCGTGCATTTGCAGACGAGGAATGTTCTGGGTGTTCTGCAGTGCTGTAATTGTTTCCTCGTAGCTGTTTATATAGGGCACACATTGAGTATTAACACACACATCCTCAGGGCTGAGAGAGAGAGAGATGTAAACTAAAGGTCTCTCTGTCGCTGTCGAGCAGCTGCCTGTCACCGGCTGATACTGTAACAAGTGCTGCTGCTGCTTTACGCACAAAAACACACACAGTAATACGTACGCTCTGTTACACAACGCAGGCTGCATTAACAGAAGCTTATGGTAGCTTTTTTTTTTCCATTTAAAACACACACTCTTTCTCTCTGCTGTTCCATCTACAAACATGGGGCACATTTGTTTAAGAAGAAGAAGAAGAAAAATCCCTTTACGCTCTCACATCTAGGTGCTCATAGTCTGGCTGAGGAGCATTTAACTGCTAATAGCCTCTAAATTCAAACTGCATATTATTATTGTGGATTTCCCTGCTAACACCCTCTTATAATGAACTGGGTCACACACACTTATCGCGTGTGTGCGTGCATACACCTGTCCATGGGCTCATGCTTGCTTGAACTCAGTGTACAGGTGTGTGTGTGTGTGTGTGTGTGTGTCAGAGAGAGAGAAAGAGAGTGTGTGTAACTTTTAATACCCTCTAATCCTCTCAATTTCCCCAGCTCTAAACCAGGGTCACACATTTTCTCTAGTGCCTGTGTGTGTGTTTTTGTGTGTGTGTGTGTGTGTTTGCCTGCACCTGCGCCTCCTATTGCTCAGCTATCTCCCCATTGACCCCAATAGTTTTGACTCGTCCTATTATGTTGAAATCAAAGCCTAACCGGTTTTCCTCAGTACAAAGGCATGCTTGTGCATTTCTGCTTTTGTGTGTTTGTGTTATCGTACCTGGGATTATTTTTGCTGCTGTAACTGTTGAAACTGCTATCATTTCCACTGTGACTGCACCAGTGAGCCGAGTGAAGCTCTGCTGTGGAAATTAGGTTTGATAAGACGAGAAAAAAAAAAAGGTTGAGGTTTTGTTGTCTGTACTAAGGAGCTAAGTCATGCTCTAGACTATGTATAAAAGATGAATGTAGACGCACCTCTGAGAAGTAAAGCCAGTGGGACAAAAAGAAATATCTTAAACCTGTAATCTTTCTAATGGCCACCAGAGGCTGGCTCCAAAGTTGAGTCAATCCCCATAGACTCCAATGTTAAAATAACCAAATTTCCAATTTCTTTAACAAAAGCTGAAAGTGTCGTTAAAGCTAGAGGCCTATTCCAGTTACTCTAACAGACATTTGTTTGCGCTTTTGGTGCCTATTGGTGTATTTTTTTTATGACGGCTCACTCTGCCGTTAATTCTCCTAACGGTTTGTCCCAGACGTCTGTGCTCAAGTTTTGGTTCCTGAAATTGTTCGAGTTCATTAGTTTGATGAGATGAAATATCTGTGTTACACGTTTTACAGTTTATAGATGCAGCATTTCTATCGAAGCATGCTAGCCTTAGCTGATAACTTTAGTTCACTGTGGCTACATCCATCTTTTAAATCTCAAAGAGGGCGGCTGCTTGTATAGAAGTGTAAGAAAATGGTCCTCCTGCATCATTCACTAGCTTCAAGCATTGGAACAGCATAGTGTACTTTCAGTAATTTATGGCCCCATTTAGATTAAACTAGATAATAAAGCAATGTAGACTACATTGTGACTGGCAAGTCATTATACTGTATGAGCGCACAGTGTCCACAGACCTAGTATATATCTCATTAATGTAGCTATTGTATCTCTGCGGGTACTTTCCATCTTTGTTAAAGAGATTCTGGACTACTGTTGAAAGCCCTGAGCTTCCTGCAGCTTGATTTTAAACATTTGTTTTCCAGTCTGAATATAATTACAAACAGACACTAGCAACCAGAAACACACATCCTCACAGCTTTAGGGATTTCGGACCGCCTCAATGGCATATGCTGTACATTCGCACACACACCGGTTTGCTTTGATTTTGATCTGACATGTCGCAAAGCATTTTGAAGCTGATAATTTTTCTTTGTTGATGCTTTTCCCCCCTATATTTAATACTGCATGTAGTCTTAACATCCACAAGACAAACTACATTTAAAATGTCTCAGTTTTTTCCACAGATTTACCTGATTTCTATTTGAGATGTCTGGGCTTTTTTGACAGTATTGTCCTCCTACGGCTTTCTATTGATTAATCAGCGTTTCCATGGTTTCCTTTACGTGGGTTCAGGCAGTTCAAACTGATTAAAAACCTACAAAAACTCAAACTCCAGTACTCAAATGAAAATAACCAGTCTGAAGTTTAGGATTATATTAAAAGTGTGCGAACTGAAGTCACTGTGTTGTATTGTGAGCTTAGAGCTGCTGATATTAAAACAAATAAACCTGAATGTTGCTCATAGCTACAATCCGAGATTCCTAGTGGAATCTGCAATGATATCAAGAGTCATTTGATTCCGCGTTAAAATCAAAAAAGTTCCTCAGTGGATCTGTAAATAGATGGGTCTTCTGGGAGAGAGGACTCAGAGGTGTCTAATGAGAGCTGGGTCTCCTTCATTCAGACTGTCTCAAGCTCTTGTTAGGAGGTATAAAGGCCGACTTTCTAGGCTAGGTATCATTAGGGCTTATTTTCTGACATGTCCCAGAATGCACCCTTCACTACTTTAACACGACAACTTAGCGGCAGCGTGATCTTCCTCTTTCACTGACTCTTCATTTCTTCTCCTTTAATCTCCCAGCAGCTCATAAACGCACCTTGATATGCAAGCTGCGCTTTACCTCTTTGTTGTCGTCCCCGAATATCCACTCTGTCTTCTTGCACAAACACACACACACACACACACACAGAGTAAGCCGTGTGTGTGTGTGTGTGTTGGCCTCGAGGTAGACGCTTCAGTTTATTATGTACAGTTTGTAAGATGAAACACTGGAGGGTTCATGAGCTTCCATACATTATCTGTTTATCATCTCTAGCCCTGATTCTCTTCATCGCAGCTTGAGATCAGGCACATGGACGCTGTTGTCTCCAGTTAAATTAATCATTTGTTGGCTCACTTGAATAACTCGGCATGAGGTAAACGACCATATTTTATTTACGGGGTGGGAGAGAAAGTGTAAAGCCTAGTAAGCCCATCTAGAGGCTAAGCTGATAATAACACTTAAAAGACTGCATCGCCTACTTGGCCATACCTGTAATGTGATTTAAAATGTCCTAACATTTATCCTGTTAATGGTGTAAAGCAGACCTCTCTACAGAAGGAGCCGTGGATTCTAAATAAGTTGCAGGTCTTTTGTTTCCATGTAAACATATAAAATGTCCTTCAGATATCCAAAAACGAGCAGATGTTTGTGACAAACCCACAGAGACCTCTCTATGCTCAGCTCGATGGTGTGTTTGAGCATTTCCAATTGATGTTGTGGTTTTATAACAGTATAGTGCTTTGGTTGTCCATTAGTATCTCCCATTTATAACCTAGTAGCAAACAGAATCAGCAACTAACTGTTGAATATCGCAAAGAACTTAGCAGTGACGGAGTCGATGCGAGGAGACGATGGTTTGTATATAAAAGGTGGGCGTAGCCAGCATGATGTCATCTACTGGTTTGTGATTGATCGCACTTTACCTTTATCTTTTCACCTTTCTAATTTACCAGTATTAGACTAAAATACATGTTTAGATTAGCCAGTGCAGTGTGAAGTTGTGAGGTAGAGCTGGTAAGTTTGGTTATAATTTGGTTTAGTGAGGTGCTTCCATAGACTCAAAGCTGAAGCACAGATTTCTGTTAGTAAAGTTAACCACACTCCCAGTTAGGCTTCAGTCACACAAGTCTGGTTAGCAAAAAAATAGCAACCACCAGTCGCTATAGAAAAATGTGCTTGCTGGCTGTCGCTAGCGTGACATTGGCCACAAAGAGGTCAGCCTCCATCCCCAGGTTACATTGCACTTTTCACAGTTTCAATGCTTCTACGAGAGTAGTTGGCTAGTGTTTGCAGACAAGTTGATATCTTCTATCCATACTACAGGTGACCACGGCAACTTGCTAGCAGCCAAAGCAATTGCATGGCTTTTGCATACATCTATATAACCATTTTTGGCTAATGACAGCAACCACCCACCCAACCAGTTGCAGAATACACATTTTTACATAGCAGAGGTTGGTGTTATTCCAGTCTTACAATTCAAATTCACACCCAACCAGTTAGCAGATGTCGGCTCCTCCCTGAGCCTGATTCTGCTCCCTGAGGTTTCTTCCTCTTAAAACAGAGTTTTTCCTTTCTTCTGTCACAGGGTGCTTGGTCATAAGGGGTTGGAGGGTTGGAGGTTTGGAGTTTTGGAATTTTCTCTGTATAATTGTATGGTCTTTATCTTAGACCATAAAGTGTTTTAAGGAGACTGCTGTTGTGATTTGTTGCTGTATAAATCAAATTGAATTAAACTGAATTTAAATTTATGGCGATTTAGTGGTGATCGTGGCTCAAGAGTTGGGAGTTCGCCTTGTAATCGGAAGGTTGCCGGTTCGAGCCCCGGCTCGGACAGTCTTGGTCATTGTGTCCTTGGGCAAGACACTTCACCTACCGCCTACTGGTGTTGGAAGAAGGGCCGATGGCACGATATGGCAGCCTCGCTTCTGTCAGCCTGCCCCAGGGCAGCTGTGGCTACAACTGCTTGCCTCCACCAGTGTGTGAATGTGTGGATGACTGGATGTGTAAAGCGCTTTGGGGTCCCTAGGCGGGACTAGTAAAGCGCTATACAAATACAGGCCATTTACCATTTATGGTGGAGGAAAGGACAGCAAGGTCACTAAAAATAATTATGAGTCCATGTCTGGTGACCACAAGCAGCAGCAGCACTATTATAATCTGGTAGTTAATTTTTTGCCTCAGGTTTGAAAATACACCAATGTCAGGTTTTGTTCTCTCTTACTTTAAACTAGAAATCTCCTGTGCTGTTTTATATTCTATACCCTTTGGTTTGACTGAATATAGTTTGGCAGGCCAGTCGCAGTGCCGTTTCACAGCGTGCCTTGTGTTTTATGTGTTGATAAGGCAGTTTGTACGGATGGAAAGCCTCGCAGTATAAACGCAGAACGCTCTTCTGGCTCACTCGTTCCTGTCCTCGCTGCCGCGAAGCTCCGCAGCCTTTCAGTCGGACACGACCAGCTGTGCACTGAGTGGACTGAACATCAGGCACATCTGCGTCACACTGAGTTACATTTCCTGCTCCATAATTCATGTCTCGGCTGTTTTTGTTGTGTATGCTGTCTATATAGCGCTTCCCTCACCATTGGCACTTCATAATTAAAAAGTGCATTCAATGGGAGAAGCTGAAGTGATACTCCACCCATCTTTTGGATTTAGTATAACCTTTAAAGCCGTCTATTTATGGTCTAGGGCTTGTTAATCAACAGCAAATAGTATCTGTGCTCAGGTTTAATTTGAATCAGGCTTTCATGACAAGAACATTTCTTTAACATATCCCTGAGGTTTTTTTTTTTTCTGGGTGGGGTGGTGGGGATTGTATGTCTCGTGCAGTATATTCCTTCACCCCGCTGTCATTTTCATCCTTCCCCCACTCCCAAAAAAACAGCATAAAAAGACTTGATTTGAATTTAGAGAGACACTGCTGTACAGCCACAACTCACTGAGAGCACCCTGTAAGCCAGACTGAGCTGAAAACAAATCTGCATGTGATGTCTTTTCTTGTTTCTCTGCCTGACGCCTCAGTCAGTTCGTGTAGGTGTTGGATATGGATTACAGCCTAAAATAGATATGAACAGTCACCCAGGAAAAAAAAAACATGTGATCAGCAGTTTGCAACTGAGCATAAAGGCTGCAGTGTGCTCGGAAAGCGCCTTTGAAAGACTCACAGTTACAAGCTACTGTACACATAGAATAGGTCCCATTGAGTGGAGCTGATGCAGCTTTGTTACTGAAACAAAGAATTATAAAAATACAGGCATGACCCAGCTGTGCTAGTTCATTTAGTGAGAAATTAAAGTATTTATTACAAATGTATTTTTTTCTAGTATAATAAAACTATGCCCTCTTATGAAAAGAACAGCCAATTCTGCTCCAACACCGTGACCACATACAGCCTACAGCCCACCAAACAAATACTTATTAAGTCATCAAATGTAGTTGAAAGATCTGACAGCACACCAGCACTTTAAGACTTGTAAAAGGGGCTTCCTGTGGGGAAATTAAAGAACACTGGAAGGACACTAGAAGGTGTGTGCTGTATCAGCCAAACCCATTAAAAAATGTGTATATTTTTCCAATATTTTGTTCCGTTGCATGAAAGTTAATGTTTTCCTCTTTTCGTCGTGCTCCATTTCTTCATAAAGTTTCATATGGTCATTTAAAATTAGATCCCTTAGTTATATTAGGCTGCAAATCCACTTTTTTATGATAAACAATCTGGAATCCAACCTCTGTTACACATTTGGACATGTATTACAGTTTTTTCTGTAATACATGTCCTCCACCTGGTCACGTTTTGCACACTAATATCTTGCGTCATTTAAAGGCACCAAATATGATGCAGTTTAAATAGTGTTTAATTTCAAGGCTGTGATTTTTTTAAGTGGTATGCAAAAAAGGCACTGTGATAATAAATAAAATTGTGAAAAGCAAAATGGCGTGGTATCATGATGAACCATATCATGACACCAGGCCCATCCTGCATCAATTATCAGACCCGAAGCCTGAAAGTTGCAGTTTGGCAGTTAAATGTGATCATATTCTTCTCAGGAGCTGCTGGAAATAAAACAGAGATACGAGAGAGCGAATGTTGGCCTTGAGTTGATCAGGTAGAGACAATCCTCTGTGTCTGCTTACATGCTACAGTGACATTGGTGGTTGGTGGTCACGGCACGGCCATAATTATTATTGCAACTGTGTGCAATGAACTCAGCATCTTGTTGACGACTGCTTTGAAGTCTGTGACTGGGGGTTAGTTAAGTAATTACATGCAATGTGTTGTAATAATCCAGTGATTAACTGATTAATCAGTGAAAAATGTAAATATGTTGTTGTCTACATATGCAGGAATTCACATGAACTACCTGCATTGACAATCCAGCCAAAACCTCAAAAAGTTAAAGCAGAAATTCAATAAAAAGAAATAGTGGCGTGGTTGCAGCAGGACAGCGATTTAACTCCAAAATGACAGACATTTGGTAAACTTATTGTGAAACAGGAATATAATGAAAATGCACTGATTTTTTTCTAGTCCCATGCTCTATTAAAAACAACTTTTTTGTAAAAAAAAGCTGTTGAAACTTCATGCAAATTAACTACAATACAGGTTAAAGCTGTGTTAAAAGAACTGCATGGGAGAAATTTCCTCCTACTGTTTAAATTGTGCTCATTGTGGAGTCTGTTAAAAAGAGTAATGAAGGTAGAAGAGGACTTGGTGAAAGCCTTGACTGATGGGAATGAACATGTCCTTTATTCTTATAATTTTTGCCTTTTTTATCTTTTTGTTCTGACACTCACCCACACATTCAAGTCCAAAAGAAAAAATGAGGACATTTTTGACTGCTCCGTTTCTCCATTCTCAATATTTAAGGAGGTCTGGAACTGAGTTCCATGTAGCATTAAATGGTCTTAAGAAGTCTTGTGTTACTCACATCTGCAGATGGTGTGACATTTACGAGGCATGTCCAGAAACACACACAGAGACACACTGACTCCAGGAGGTCTCTGAGTGCTGCAGTGATAACAGAGCGAGCTTGGGCGCTGTGCATAAGGCGGCTGGTTGCCCAACAGGTTGAAATCCTTAACAATGGTTGCTCTGAATTTCTATGTCTGGATTTTAATGAGTGTGTGTGTGAGTGTGTGTGTGTGTGTGGCGCTGGCTTCCAGCAGCTCTCAACCTGGGAGGGAGAGTTATCTGTGTTTTAATCAGCACAGAACAGAGGGAGAAGGAGGGAAAGCTCTTCCTCTTTCTCCTTCTCTGGGTCTGTAATAAGGCTCCTTGCTCTAAATCCTTTAATCTGAGTAGGAATGAGGGCTATATCTCTGTCTTCTGGCTGCTCAGAACAATCTCTCCTTCTCTCTCTCTGTCTGCCTTTCACTCTCACACATATTTTCACCAAACCACTGCTGAAACAGAGCCTGCCTTGTTAATGGAGAGCCGACAGAGCTGCCTCTCCTCACTCTCACCCTTTCTTTTTGTTTATGTACATGTAGGTGAGTAAAGGTTAGCAGGAGCCGAGGAGCAGGAGTACAAAAGAGTATTTAAGAAAACCTCTAAAAGTTCTTTTAAGAAGTTGAGATGGTGCTTGGACAGGGTTCACACGCATGAGCAGAAACACATTCGAACCTCATCTGAGGCTTTGGCAGAGCTCTGTGTGTGCAGTCAGTACTAATTATTATTTTTTTATACGACTTTGGAGAGACAAGCCGTTTTTAATAAAGTGCTTTTGCGCTCCGTTTTCGCTCGATTTCTCCCTCTTTCGCTCTCCACGGACGAGACAGACGTTTAATTTTCAGCATGTGGGGAGAAGCAGTAAATCTGTGGGATTTGGTCCAGACATAATGACTCGACAGCAGGAGCTGCAGTCACGGAGGCTGCCCACCTCTGTTCAGCTGCACAGATATACTGTGTGACCATACATTAAAATCAACAACCTATTCTTTTCCATTTTTCCTCTCAAGTTAAACCTGAGGGTTTATTAATATTAGATCTGATCACAAAGCTCTTCCAAATGAAACTTGACCCCTTGCACCTTTTTTTTCTACCTGTTTTATTAATGTCTCCACCCTCCATAAATAAGCTGCTGTTGAGCCATGCTGCTGATTAGTCTGATTACAAGGTGATTTATAATCCAATTCTCCAAATACCTCCTGGTTTTCTTGAAGAGATTATATCAAGGGGTTTTAATTTCCATTCAGGAAGTTGGACTATTAAATAAATCTTTTCATCACATGGCAATTATCAGCTTGTTGTTTGAATTAGCTCATAATGTGGTCACTCTGAGTAATGAGCACAGACCTAAGCAATGCTGCATTTATTTATTTCTTGTTCTCCTTTACCCATCCAGAACTCTTTAAACCTAAACTCGTCATTAAGTCATGTTTGTGAATTCAGGTAGCTGCATTTGCAGCATGAGTGCAAGCAAAGAGAATAATGAATGACAATTAGCCAAATCTTCATTACTGGTAGTACCAATTTTGGAATTATTCTCCCTTCATTTAGTGCAGTAAAAACACTTAATGTCTGATTACCTTTCAAGAAATATGACCACATAAAAGTCACCTTTTTATTATATAATATGGGCTATCAAGATTGGAGCAGATCTCCACGGAGGACGAGGTTGGGGTGGATGGATGGCTTTTTTATATACTGTTCCAATCTTGGATGCCCCGTTTTAAACATGGTCAAAGCTTTGTTGTATGTGCAAGTTCTCACTTTGAACTACAAGCTCAGGCCTCAGATGGTTTCATCTACCCTCGGATGTGAATGTTTTCAAAGAAAGGGCTCATTTCAGGCACACTGTGAGCACTGACGTCTGATCCGACTGCCATTCAAACCTACTTGCAAGTGGCAGCCAGTCAGAATGTTTTTGTCCTTTACCCTCTTCTTCTTCCTGTTAAACGGGAGTTTTTCTTTTCTACTGTTGACAACTGCTTGCTCTTAGGGGGTTGTCTGATTGTTGGGGTTTTCTCCATTATCGGAGGGTCTTTACCTAACAATATAAGGTGCCTTGAGGGAACTGTTGTGATTTGGTGCTATATAAATAAAATTTGACTGAGGCACAGAATAAAATAAAGGATTTTGTTTTTTAAACTGTGTATCATAGGATTCTACTCTAGTCGATTCTAATGTAATCAATCAGCAGTAGAAATTTGATTTTATAATTCTCTGAGTCAGTGAGACAGTATCGACAACCGGCCTCTCAGTCAAAGCGGCCTGGCCCTCATTTTAACCTGAACAAAATCCAGATGATGAGCTATTTAAACAAAATCATATCCTTTGTAGTTGCTATGTCGAGCTAAACTAGCTTTAGAGACACAAATGGATTTTTGTGTCTCCTGTAAACATGTTGACTTTTTCTGTTAAATTGGCCTATTTGACATGCGAGCCAGCCTCAAATGGCCATTTGAGCAATTACAGGTTTTCTAGCATGTCTGTCACCAAATGTGGAGTAATCTTCTATTGCAAGTTGATTGAGTCACTGG
The DNA here is from genome assembly GCF_013358895.1 of Oreochromis aureus. Taxonomy (NCBI): domain Eukaryota; kingdom Metazoa; phylum Chordata; class Actinopteri; order Cichliformes; family Cichlidae; genus Oreochromis; species Oreochromis aureus. The sequence continues at coordinate 19,418,201 of NC_052958.1, read as the reverse complement.
TCTTCTTTTGGAAAAAGAAAAAAACAACAACTGCATATATCAGATATTTAAGGTCTTCAGCAGGGAAATCAGGAAATAAAACACATAGTTGGTTGGTCTTTGTAAAGGATTTGTTGACAAAGAGTGAACCTTAATAAAGAAGGCACAAATGGTGCTGTCTCATCCTTCAGGTTGGATGACAGTATTTGTATTTAAACAAAACGCTGGGAGTTATGTTAGTGGGGATTCATGCCATTTCAGCTAAAACCACAGTGACAGAGCACCTGGCAGGTTTTTGATCCAAGGCCGATTTCTTTTCTTCATGTTAACTGTGCCTTTAAAGCAACATCATCACGATCTGGAGTCGGTAAATTCTACAGAGAACTTCAATCATTACATCTTAAGGACTTAGAAATGAGTTGCTGAGAGCTGTCTGGGTGCTCCGACAGTTATTCCCATGTGAGCCGAATGCAACTTTACACCAAACGGGATGAGGTGCACTGAATAAGTCCTCTGCGCTGTACGACACGAACATCCTTTAATTGCTTTGACAGAAACTCTGACAGGACAAAGCAGTGTGTTGATTTTTAAAGTCGCTGGAAGCGCCGCTTAGGGATAATTAAAGCAGGAGATGTGCCCGTTGGTATGCAGAGAAAACGCACACAAGGACACACGTGGTCTCATCAGTGTGTGTCATTGTCAGGTTAATGGGAGTGTACTGGGATAGAAAGTGGTTGTTAATCGCTCACTCCAATGCAGAGGACACAGCCACTAAATTACATTTGCATAACACAGAATTAAATCTGTGCGTGCGTTTACTGCCATGAAATGGGATCACTTTTTTTTCCTCTCACTTCTGTCTATAGCAAACAGCTTTCAATGCATTGATGTGAAGTCATATTTATTTAAGGAGATTGATTTCCTTCCTTCCATGCAGTCCAAGGAGTTCACTTCATTTCAGAGTGCTGTGAAAATAAATTTGACTTGAAACTTTCTTTACATTGGTAATGCATCTGGGAGAATGTTTCTTTGCTTTTATTTTTCATTAAACTCGTGTTTTCCTGGTGAATTACAGATGTCACTGAGGTGCATTCAAATGCACGTGATTTGCTCAAGAGTTACCAAGAAAGGCTGAAATTAAAACGCCAAAAGTAGATCTGGATAACAAGCAACTTCTCTTCATGCCCCCCTTTATTTTCCTTTTTAAGATATTTCTGTGGAAATCTGCCTCTGACCCCTCACACTGCTGCAATTTAACCATGTCTAACTGACCCAGCTTTTGATCATCATTACTGTTGATTAACATGTCACCAGCTTCAACTCAGAAACTAGACAGCAGCTCCAGGAGTCCAAAGGTCCCAAGGCTGAAGATGGTCCTTCAGATTGGGCGCATGATCAACAGCATGCTTTTTGGGGGGTTTTAGACGTTCACAAGTTTGTGCGGTGGTTGTACTGCAACTTCTTTACCATATTAGTAAAGACAGTAACGTCAGATATGTTTGAAAAGATCTAACTTGTATATCTGTTCATGCAATGCAAAATAAATTGGACTCTCTGAGCCAAAAGTTGGACTTTTTGAAGTGGCCAGCTAGCATAGCTGTCACTTAGTTTAGCTTAAGTAAGAATACGTCAGCTTTGAATGGTTCCCTAAATCTGTTCAATAATTATTTAAAGTTGCACTGTATGTCAGTGTTAAATGTCACAGGATTGCAGACTGCATTTAGTTTAGTCCTGTTTTCTTATCCTTCACAGTTTAAAAGAATAAACCTTGCTAGGCAGGCCGCTGTAGGACAAACAACTCTGGCTGCCATTTATCTGTAGTGAGTGTAGGCTGTCATTCTGCTGTTTCCCAGATGGAGTTTACATCTATTTACTTTGGAGGAATCTCTGAAACTTTGTGAAAAGAGCCTGATATAGGTCGACGAGTTGGTGAAACTCTGCTATAGTGACGTGAGTTGTTGAGAATATCCTGACATTTTCTGTCCGTTAGTGCTGCTGTTAGCAGCTATTAGCTGCTGTTAGCGTTAATGAACCGGTCTTTGAAGTGGATCCAACATGGTTGGCCTCGGACACTCCGTGAATAAACTCTCGTATGATGTAAGAATATAATCAAACCTTTTATTAGTGGGAAAGGGGGAAGTTTAGGAGACTCTATCCTAACATTAGCTGGCATAATGTTAGCTTATAACCAGCTGCTGTCATTTAGTTGGCTCCTCATCTCTTCAGAGACAAGACGGTGTCATGTCTAGTCTGGTGACGGTAAATAATTGCGACAGTCTTGGAAATAAATAAGCATTTCTGTGCATGTTTTTGTTTGTTTGAGCCCTGATTTCGCTTCGAGAAAGGAGACTTGAGCTGAGGAAGACGAATGATATTTTGTTAAAATGCCAGTTCTGTATATAGAGGTTTTGGCGTTGTTTATGATCGCAGCATCCACCCCCCCAATTAAATTACCCCAAATGATTGTCCAATATGAACAAGCTATTGGCGGGAAAGAAAAACTCTGTTTTAACAGAGACAGTTCTGGCAGAACCAAACTTGGGGGGGGGGGTCGGCTATTTTCTGTAACGAGCTGGAAGATGAGGGAGAGAGAAGAGAAAAGCTTAGACTACAAACTAGAAACAGAGCTAAACTACAAGAGATTCTAGATAATAATACGCTAGACGAAAAATCGTTACAGTACATTGACTGCACTTCTTCCTGTTGTCATATTTGTCACTTAAGCAATAAGATATTTCAGTGTGTCAGTACTGAGTAGTTTTCTTTGCAGTGAACCAGTTAATAGAGGCGTGCTCATTCGTGAGGCTCGCTTTCCTGTATCTGACTGCCTATCATTTGAGTGGCCTCACAGTCGGTCGTCTGTGTCTTTTATCACTCCTCTGACACTCTGTCTTTTGTCTCTGCCCCGACACTGTTTGTTTCTGCTGTCTGTGTCACTGCCCTGCTGAGACGTTACCAAGTGGTACTACACAGACAAGAGTGTGTGTAGCTGTAACGCACTCAGCCTGCTTAATAACTGCTGACCCCTCCGACCTTCCATCATAAGACTAATCCTCCTCTCAAAGGTCACGTCATTAGAGGGTGTTATCCTGTCATGCTATAATGTCCACTTTAAGATTAATATAGAACACGGGCAGTAGTTTAATCTGCATCCTCGAAGCTTTAATTAACTCATTTTGTTGCTGAGCAGATTATTTTCCCAGTGTCCTTTTTCTTATTCCCCACCAATTGTACCAGTCGGTCAGTTCATCACTCACAATGTCTTGGAGGTTCCTTTTTTGGAATGATTATTTAACTGTTTTGCCTCTTCAAATGCTTTTAAAAACATTTCGAACATGTCTTTGTGCAACCCATAGATAAGCGGCACTTACCTTAGCACCAGAGTTGGCATATTGTTCAATTTGCAGGAAACGTGCAACCTTGCATTCTTATTTAGTTTTTTTGATAAATTTCATCAAACTGTCAAAGATTAAAATGTTAGACACGAAAACGCTAAAACTAGATTTTTCCAGAGACGGTTATTATTTTTAGATAAGCTTCAGTCAGCTTTAGTAACCTTTCCTTGCAATTTTGTGGACATATGGAGGTTGCTGTTGTCGAGGGGTTTTATTGAGTGTTTATGGACAAGAACCTAGCAATTCCACTTGTATCTCATGTTTAACAGCAAAGCTGCAATTTGAACGTCTTATAAAACACATGCAAAGAGTTTTTAACCTCCTTCCCTCAAAAGTGTTCTGTTTTGGGGGGTTTTCTTGCAATAAAAATGGGCAAATAATGTCTGCAGACACGGAGTCTGGAAGAAAGTAATGCCTTTTCGATTTTCAAAGTTTTGGTTTAAAAAATGTACTTCACTCTCTTTTAACTTTGATTTTGGTCTCCATCAAGTGGAAATGAAAGGCTCAAAAAAACGCTTTTGGTCTGTAGGGGTAGTTTCCACTTTATAAGAACTGTACAATGGCTGAATATTTTTAAAACTCGACCATGTTGATGAGCGTGGCCAGTTTAATTGATGGTGTGCAGACACGGGGATCTGGAGCTTATTTTGACCTTTCTATCATGGTTGGAGCTTTTCTACCTAAGTTTCTTACTGGGCACTAGTTAGCAGATATTTGTGTCTGTATCACCTGCACAGTTTATGAATGGAGCTTGCTAGCATTAGGTGACAACTCAGTACTCCATCCTCTCCTCCAAATAGGAATCCAAAAAACTTACATGGCGTCAAACAAACGGCTGCTAAATGTGGTGTCCAAAACCAGTGGGTGATGTTGTGGTGGCTACATCCATCTTTTATATACAGGTATAAGTTGGGGTAACATGTAGTGACTATGAAGGGGAACAGTCATTTAGTTAAAGCCTACCAGTGTTTTAAAGGTTAGCTGGAAGTGAGCTCTCCCTTCAGCATTTGTTTATATTTACTGCACATTTTATGTCATGTCTGTAAGTTTCCCTCTGGTATAGTCACATATTTTCTTTTTCAAACCCATCTTTTTGGGATGACTCGGACGTCTAGGCAGCATATGTAGTGCTAATACAGCAATACTCTCCATTGCTTTCAGTACACCTGGCGCCTCCTCAAGAGCCTCTTCAAAAGCAACTCTGATACCTCTGCTCCTCTCGGTCTCTGTTTGTATCTCTGCAGTATAAATTGTATGATGTACCTGTGGACTCTGGGAATGGTAAAGGAGATTGTGTGTGTGTGTGTGTGTGTGTGTGTGTGTGGGACTGTGTTGGTGATAGATGAGGTATAGCGACTGTGTGTGTTCTATCCTCTTCGGTCTTTTAGTTTTATGCTTACTTTGTCTCAGCCATGCTCTCCTTCAGGCTTCTTCATTACCACCAATAAGAACTCCATTTCCCCCGGGCTCCGCCAATCATAGCACTCATATCCCCTCTAGGCCCAGCCAATCAGCTCCAATGTTCCTGTAGCCCGATGTCATGAATGGCTAATGTCGCCCGGCAGTGGGCATGAATGTAAATGAGACCACATTGGGGCATTTTGAAATCAGAGAAGATTCCTCTCATAAACAAGAAAACTGCTGGTACCATAACTTTCCAGCACACTAATGTGAAAGTAAGATGGAAAAAAATAAGATGTCATTTGATACTGCAGATATCCAGCCAAGTTAAGAGCCATGTCTAAATGTCAGCCCCACACCTGCGAGCATACAGACTGAAGGATGGATCTGGGTACAGTAGCAGGGATGCACTAATGCAGGTAGAAAAGGTGAAAAATTGCTGCTTTTCAGGAATCACCTAATGTATATTAACAAGAGGAAATAGTGACTGGGTATCATGATATGTGCAAAATGCATACACTGAATAACAGTGCTAATTTTCAGCTCTTTTACAGCTGACTTGATAAACAGTTCTGGGAATCTGAGATCCTTCTATTCCTGGAGAAAGGTGCAGCATATTTGAAAAGGTTTCCATCCCAGCTGGGCTCTGACTCGGAGATCCAACATCTGTAAAATATTACAAGAGCTCAGCCAATGTTGGTTTGGATTTCTGCACATTTATACGGGACTTAAAGGTGGATAACTTCATCTAAAATGAGTTATTTTTACATTCTCTGGAAATTCCCGGCATTTTCAGTGATATTCCATCAACACAACCCATCAGGATCAGTTACCTGGCCATAGTTGGAACCTCTTAGCTTATGAAAACAGTTATATAATTCTTCTGGAGAGAGTGTGATCATTTTCAGACAGTGAAGCAGATTTTTGACCTTATGTCTATGGTTTATTGCCCCAAGCAATCATTGTACTTACTTTACAGTCTTTAGCTCCAAGCTAGCTAGCAATGACTTCATGGACTGTTTCTCTGTGGGTTTTACTCAACCTGTAGCTAAACTTAACACTTGTTTCTTATCTTCACCTTAGCTCCTGGGCAAGTCATATTCATTAGGCCAAGCAGCAGATTTAAACGTTTTCAGTTTCAGCCCTCGCAGTCATACCAGCTTGGTTTGTGGGCAGTCAGGGCAACTCTAGAACTGGCTTGTCTGAACATAACTTAAGACTTGGGATGTCTCCAAAATAATGCAAAACCCTGTAATATACACAGATGGTATAGTTTAAAAAGATGCCCCCCCTCCCAGCAACCCTGTGATTTAGTTTTAGTTGGTTTCCTACAGGGTCGGGAATCTGTACTACCAAAAGATCAAATTCTTTAACAATTTCTGAACTAAAGTCTTTAAGGAGCCACAAAACACATTTAAGCCTAATAATGAAGGTGCCGCCGTCGGCAATAAGCGATTTATGATTTTTTTGGTGACTCTGACCATTTTTAAATTTCTAAAGTCTTGTGGATGATTGTAAAAAAATAAATAAATAAATAAAAATGGGACAGTTAATTGTCCTAGCTCATAAATGGGTCTTTCAGGAAGTTATTACATACCTAAGCACAACTGGTCTTTTACTGACAATAACTCTAGTCATCTAGGATTCTTGTCAAAGCCACAGAGAGCCACTAGAGACAGGAAAAAAGGGCCATGTTTTGGCTCATCAGCCACAGGTTTGCAGCCCTTTTTCTTGGCCTTTATTTTAGCAGTGCTGGTGGCTTGGGTGCTTCAGATTATTTTGCCAGATTTACCCCAAAATGATTCTTCTTTCAGCTGCTTTGTCATCTTGCACTGAGTACAATTAGCTCTGGTTAAATTGGCTTTACACTGTTTAATAGAACTTTCGCAGCATTGCAACATTTCAGAGAAAAACCTAAAAAATTTTCTTGAGACTGGACGATCGGGTGCCTCTCCAAGAATGTTATACAATGTTCTTGGATCACAAAGTTAATGGAAACCAGACTGTCACATATTAAATGTTTTTTGAGGTGAAATGTTAGCCAGGCACAAACCCACATGTGGACAGGCAGGCAGGTTAAAGTACAAACACTCAGTGAGAAAGACAAACCGACAGACAGAGCCATAGATGGCGTTTCAGACCAGGTTAATCCCTCGGGATCTCGTGTGTCAGAACACCGGTTTTGTTTGAACTCGTTCCCGCGGGTAAAGATGTAAAGACAGAGAGCGGGAGAGCGAAACAATGTGAATTATAAAGAGCAGCTAGAAAGAGAAAAGCTTAGAGAGGTTAGACAGAAGGAGAAAATCAGTCAGGCTTTATTCCCCTGGCTGGAGCTTCGGCAGACATTCCTGGATTTAGTTTCACTCCAAACTTTTTAGCAGAGGGGTCAGTGCTCAAGACTTTTACAAAGTATGCACCCAGGATTTTAATGAGTCACATACTGCTGTTCGCTTCCTTATTAGTGTGTATGTGTGTGTCCTGGTCTTCGATTTTTATCACTGCATTTGCATTTAATCCCATTGTTGGTAATTCCAGTTTTCAGTCTAATGCATCGTGCTGGTACTACAACGGAGGCAGTTGTAACACTAAATTTAAGCAGACCTTTTACTGAATACATTAATTCCTGAATTCTGTTAACCCAGATATGTCAGACCTTTAATCTGACTCCCGCCAGATGGATACAGGCGTGCTACAGATGGAAATAAATGAGTGGAGGAACTTGAGGAGGGCTGATGCTTTTGCACAGGTGCACTGCATAAAACAATCAGCCGGTTAGCATCCTTCTCACAAGGGCTGCGTCTAACAATGGTTTTCATCCTCAATTAACTGGGTGATTATTTTCTCAGTTAATCATTGTCTATAAGACATTATAGGAATGGCTTTAAATGCTTGAAGTTACCGAGACCCAAGGTGCTGTGTTCAGGTTATTTTACAGTGGTGATTAGACAGAAGGGGGAAGTTGGGGAAACCAGAGTTAATATGAAAAATTACTGCTGTGGTCAGTATTACTTATCTAAACAATGGACCTAATCACTGTATGTCCCCTGATTGTGATGAGCCCACACAAGATTATTGTCAACCATGTAATTTTAGTGTCTTTTAGCTCATTTTGCAGTTTCTTTGCCTGCAACCTAATTCTGTCATCACTCTAATCAGGATCATTTTTGGCTACCATGTGCATACAGTGGAATATTTAGCATCTAAAGAGCCAGATATTTTCCTCAGCAGTTGGTAGAGAACAAAAATTGAGTTGTAAGATGGCCCATGTTGTAGTATTTGTCTTTTTAGCTTGTTTCTTTTGCCTTGGAGACCAGGTTCACTTGATGTCATATGCAGAAACATTTAAAGTAATAAGCTGAATGTCATGTGCAGGTATACTGGATAAAACCGTCAACCACATGAGAGCAATCTGACTATTATCATTCCCAGGTATTGCTGTTTATTCAGTGACGTACACACGTGATGTGTCAAACGCCACGTCTCGCTCCTATTTTGTCTCCTATATGTTTAAATATGATGTAAACCCATTTGAGTCATATTTAAACTCACTGGGTTCTTTTAACCTCAATTTTTCAATGTTAAAAATTCATAACCTTAAACAAATAAGTCATTAGTTCCTAAAGATGACTAACCACAGACATGGGTTTATGTATATAAAATACAACTGAATTTAACTGAATGAGTGAGTTGAGCTGTGTTGGACAAAATGTGGCCTGAGGCCTGGAACCCGGCCGCCTCTGTCCATCCCACAGGGCCAGGAATGAGATAAAGTCGAGTCTGTCAGGGGTGCGTTTCATCTGTGACACATGCTGTGGATGATATCAGATAATTGGCAACATGTAAGCTAATTTATATGACGCCATCGAGTTATTTCTTCAGGTAATATTTTCACTGTGAGTTAAGTGAGTTGTCTGTTTCCTCACTCTGTCTAAGCCCTCTGTGTCTCAAATCTCCTGTGGTCACTAGGTACAGAGGTACTTCCTCAGACTGGTTGGCGAGTGGTTGCTGGCTGTCGCTGAGTGAAATCAGTTTTAACAAGGGTGCGCCCCCATTAACTTCCTTTTTGCCAATTGCTGTGGCTGCTAGCAGACTGGTGTGGTCACGCATAGTTTGTATGAACATCGCCGAGTGGTAGTAAAACTAAAAACTGCTCATTTACCTACCAGTTTTTGTCTCGTTGACACACTTTTGGGCGTCCTGAATCATTCAGTCTGAATGAGGAAGCAGTGAGCATCCTTTTCAGTTTTCAGCTTTGTCAGTTCCCTCTGTTCAACAGCTACCATGCTTTAAAACATCTTTAAAAATAGGCTTCATAGACACCGGTGATGTCAACGCTGATCTTTATGAATATGTGTTTTTATTGTGGTCCGCTTTAAATGGAAAAAAAAAAGAAGCTTTTCACCCAAGACAACTACACATCTAAAAGTCAAGCTGATTCTCACAAGAACAAGAGCAGACGCACAGAAACACACACACCCAGTTTATTCCTGAGCTGACACCAGTCAGGGTTAAAGAACCAGAGCAGGAGGATGAAAGAGAGGAAATACTGCAGAGAGAAAAGAAAGGGGCAAGATGGCTGGCAGAGCACAGAGGCTGCTCCTGAGCGGAGCCAGAGATGATTTTTTTTCTCCTTTGATGTGGCAGATGCACACATCCATAACAGGCCTTCTGAGCGAGAGGAGAAGGTGAATATACCTGTCGCCTTTATCCCTTCTTACAGAGCTGGGCACCTTGGAGATGTGAAATTTAATGAGAGAGGCGGCCACATGACAGCGACACAGAGGCAGGGTTAACGTGGAGGCAAAGGGTGGTAAAAACACAGACGAGTAGGTGTTGACCCGCACCCTCATTTGGCGGTATAACCACATTCGCTAACAAGCACATTTTAAAGGCTCAAAGCAGAAATAGGAGGGATAAGAAGCTTGTTTATAGTTCACTGTAGAATTTAACCTTTTGACTATTGTAGAGCTGAAAGAGCTGCATAATAATCAGCCCTTAAGTTTGCATCTCTTTAAATGTGTGAAAACTGAGAATAATGATGTCCAGCCAAATTAAATCTGCCAGTCAGCCGGCAGCGCAATCTTTTCAGTTTAACAAACAACCCTTTATAGATCTCAACCAAACTTTGGCCTTCTTTTTCTGAGCTTTTTTTCTTTTACTCCTTATGTTTGTTTTGGTACAAGAACAACGGGAGACTTTGTGTTTTCATGCATCCAGGGGTGCAGGACTCTGGTTTTGGGTCCATTTTATTTGGTTTTATTTCCATGTGTCTGTTTTCTTACATTTCCCTGACTTTGGCCAATGACAGGTATTTTCAGTATCAGTCATTTGATTATTAAGAGGCTGTAAGTTACTAAGGTTACTGTGGGTATTCAGAATCTGCATAGAAGATAGCGACTTGTCTGCAGACGCTTGCCAACTACTCACTGAGGGTTACCAGGACTGTGAAAAGCCCGGATGCAAACAGAAACGGGAGAACCTTTCGACTACTATGGCTACTATAGTAGCTACTATAGCTACTAGTTATATATATTACTTCGTTAGAGTTATTCGATACTATGTCTTGCACTATCCTACTATATATTACTGTACACTACTATTCTTATTGTATATATTGTATATCTTATATCTTATTCATCTGTTCCTCTGTCTCTCCTGCTGCTTTGAGCATGTACATGACAAAAGAATTTCCCTCGGGATAAATAAAGTTATTCTTATTCTTATTCTTATTCTTATATGTCATTTTAATGTTAAATGGCCCCTAGTGGCCATCTGAAGAAGTGCATGTGGTCTGAGGGTCTCAACATCTTGTGGTGGAGGAACTTGTGTTACCCTGGAAACACAGAAAAACTGAGTATTTTAAGCCAATTCTTCACTTTTCTTAACACTATCCCTTTATTTTTAGTACCTGAACCAGATCAAGTGAGAGTAAATGCCTGTGCCACCCCTGCCTCCCTCTCCAAACCCTGATATGATGATTTAGTTTGAGGACTTGTTGAAATATTCACATTTTCCAAAAAAAGGTTTCAAACCTTTGGTAAGCACTGTTCTCGAGTAGCTGTGTGTGTGTGTGTATGTGTGTGTGTTCCCAGCGTTTTCTCCTCTCTAGCACTTCTCTAAACTCTGCACTGCAGCCATTAGACTACCTGACTCTTGATATCTGAGGACGGGTAATTTGGGAGAGCAGGTGGGTAGCGAGATAAGTCTTTTCACGCTAATAAATCCCTTTGCAGTGAACCGACCTGAAGTGAATTCAATTAGCAGGGAGCAGAAACACAGGGGATGCACCAGTCAATTGACCACCAATCAGAACTATCTGATTCCTGCTGTAAAAGCAGCAGTTGGCCAGTAAAATACCAGATAATGAAAGCAAGAAATAAATAACCATGATGCGACACTAAGCGTTTTGATTTATGTGAGCGGGGGAGGCAGAGACGAGGCCTCGTTAATTAGAAAGATTTTTGTGAGGTGCCCGCTAAAATTCAGAGGGAAGAAAGTGATGAAGATGATTTCAGCTGATGTGAAGCACTTGTGGAGAACCTGAAAGTCGCACCTCTGGACATCTGCACAGGTTTAGAGCAGAAAGACGTTACAGTGAGCGTGGTGTTGCTGAAAACTAGAGCCTTGTTTTACAGCCACAGGCCACAGCTATAATTAAACACACCCATCTAGACTAATGGAAGGAGAATCTCAGTGTGTCAGACAACTAATTGCTACACTCAGTCTCTCTTTCTCTCTCTCACACACACACACACACACACACACACACACACACACACACACACACACTCTCTCTCTTCTTTTGTCTTTGCTAATCTAATCTGGCTCAGCAACTCTCACTTTGAGTTCGTTACCTCCACCTTCTCCTCCTCCTCCTCCCCCAGCTCTCCCACCCCTCTCCTCTTCCTCCTGTAAAGGATGTTCTGGGTTTAATGAGAAGCTCCTCATTATTTCTTTGCATCTCTCTTTGCTCTCAGCGTTCATTCTTTTCTCCTTGAGTTTGTGCTGCTGTTGGTGCTGCTCTGCAATATCAGAGTGCCGTTAAAGACTCTGCTTTGTTTAGAGGACGAGCACTATTCCCAGTGTCTCCACGGATTCAAGTTCACTGGGTTTGTTGTCAGGAATGTTTGTTGGAGAAAGACAGTTGAACAGGGCTTTTATGAAGCGGTCTTAAATAATATTTAATATCACAAAAATGAAAAATCTTGATATATTTTTGTTCAGTTAAACATCCATTTCCAAAGATACTCCATAAATAAAAGGAAAAGTGTTACTCAAAATGGAGTTAACCTGCCAATTCACTGGTTATCAGTCGGCTGACAGTCGGCTCAATTCAGCTCCAGTCCTAACACTGAGGTCAAGGTCCTGTGTTTGAATCCGTCGGCCATGTAGAGCCTGCATGTTTCCCCCACCCCCGTGCACGCATGAGCTCCCTGGGGCACCGCGACCATCACCACAGTCCAAAGACATGCATGCTAGTTTAAGCCGTGATTATAACTTGGCTCTCCATGTAAAAACATGAAACTAAAATGAAAAATCAGTGTGCAGGTAAAATCTGGGTTTAAAAAAAACGCTTTGAAACGCCTGGTGTAAATATTGCAAGCAGTTGATAATAATGGAGATGGAGAAGCAGCAGTCAGGAGGAGTGATGGAGTGAGTGGGGGGCAGTGCTAATTACCCTATTCAGGAGTCTGACGGCTTGTGGGTAGAAGCTATTTGTGAGGGTTTTTTGTGCTTGATTTCAGACTTGTGTAGTGCTTACCTGAGGGCAGGAGTGTGAATAGGTTTCTCTCTGCTTGCTGCCAGGCTGTCTTGTTACCACTCATCAGTCCTTCCGGGCATTTCGTTGTGTCCTCCACATATTTTGGAGTGTTTTTTTGGATTTTGCCATTTGCCTGCTTCTTGCCTTCACCTTCCTGTTTTTGACTCCAGCATTGATTAAAGATTTTATTTTGGACTTCTAACCCTGCCTCTGTTTGTCCAGCGTTTTTGGCCTACCTGTGACATTTTAGTGAGAGCGTTAAAAGCCAGGTCAAAAGAATCATCTATGTGGTGTTTGTTGATCAGAGTTGTGATTTAAGTATAAAAAAATAAATTGTTGTAGGACCTTGTAAAACTTGGCTGCCAATAATTCCTTTATGAAGGTCAGCTAAAAAAATTAGGAAAAATGACCATTTGAAATAAATGTTTTCTGTCTCTTCTGTTTTTGTCCCAGACACGATGGAGCGGTGGTGGGCGTGGTGTTTTGCCCTAGTCTTCGTGGCGGCTCTTTGCTTGAGGCCCTCCTACGGCGAGAACGCAGTGTTCTCCTCCGAAACTTTGATAAACAACGTGGTGGCTGATCCCCACACGGGCCGGCTGTACATCGGCGCCGTTAACGCAATTTACCAGCTGAACTCTGACCTTATCCTCGAGTCTCAAGCCAAAACAGGCCCGAAGAAGGACAACCGGCAGTGCACGCCGCCCGTCAACGACGCCTGCGAGGAGGCCGTGGAAACCAGCAACCACAACAAGCTGCTGCTGGTGCACGGGACCAAAGACGTGCTGGTGGTGTGCGGCAGCCTCTTCAGAGGCATCTGCTCGCTGCGCAACCTGAGCAAGGTGGACCACCAGCTGTACTTCAGCGACAACAAAGGGGAGAAGTCTTACGTGGCGAGCGCCGAGGAGGGCGTCTCTGTGGTGGGAGTGATGTCGTATTACACAGGGGAGAAAGACAACTTGACAGTGTTTCTGGTGAGGATGGAAAAACACACGTTCGCGCACACATGGAAAACATTATTTCCTGCAGTAAATAAAAAATAATAATTCAGATGATCTCCACCATCTGTGATACTGTGTGAACAAACACAATAAAACTGCAGTTTGTAGAGAAATTAAATTGGCAGCCATATGGGAAATGAGCTCTCTTGTCAGTTATCTTTAAGTGTTTTTCATTTTATTCATGCAGCGTCGGAGAATTGGCCTTTAAAAGATGGTTTATGATGTTATGTCTTCCACTGAGTTTTCCCTTCCATTCCAAACATGCATATAGATGCTTTTAATGGTTCTTCTAATCAAATCAAATGTATTTTTCCCCTCTTGACGGCTCTCTGTTTGCTGGAGTGAGAGGAGGACGGGTTGTATTTCTCAGCAGAAGGATGCACTTTAAATGCGTTTACCAATATATTTTCATCCTATAAAGATGAATGTGTGATCGACGTGCACATCCAGTGGACACAAACAAAGAAATGCAGTCAAATACTCTCCACTTGATGAATATAGGTCTGGTATTCACTTTCTTTGGCTTCTTGTTGCTCCATCCTCCTCACGAGCCAGCTGCTTGATCCATTGTTAAGGTAAATCTACTGTTAAGTGCAGGTTCTCAGAGTCACAAAGAGCAAACTGTAAGTAAAGATGCAAATAAATCAGCTGCCTAATGTTTCCTGCGCCTTTTTTTTTCTTCACTGCATGAATTTATGGGCCATGCCACACCAGCGTGAAGATGGCTAAAGCGAGGAGCCACGCCGATGCCTTTCTTTGATTTATGAATGTAGCATTTTTTTGTGGAATGTGAAAAAAATACATATTTTTTGAAACTGGGCTTATTTTTCTTAAGATATTTCAGGCTCTTCATCATCTGTTCTGTAAATGGATGGTTCATTATATGTTCCAGGCATAAATCTGTTACTGGGGGTTTGATACATTAAGAAAAACTAATTTTAAAAAATGAGTGGTGGGGGCTGCCATGTTGGGATTTCTTACATTTAGCGAAGTAGTGAAGTGAGATGTTTTCATACTGGCCTAGAGACCGGCTGACAACCTCCAGCTGCTAGGGAAAAATGTGTTTTTTACTGATGATTGCTTTGGTTGTTAGCAGATTGCTGTGGTTGGGTGTGATTTGCATGGAAGATGCCACCATGTCTGCAAACACTTGCCATTTACTCTCCGAGCTGTAGTGAAGCTTAAAATGCAAACCAGAAAGGGACAATGTGTCAAAGTAAAAGTTGTCTTACAGCAACAGTAACACAGTTCAAAACGGTTAACTCTTACTTCACAGGGGATTCTGGTGTGCATTGAATTTTTCATTGTTTTAATACTGCTTGGCGAGTAGCTGGCGAGGTTTGCAGTCCAATCTTCCATCCCAACTTCCAGGTGTTTGGAACCAAAGTAATAACAACAGTTTTCGAACAGGACCCTGTTTATGACCAATTTTCTTCCTAGCAACCTTCAGCAACCTCTCGACTGAAAGGTCAAGACTGTTGGTTTTTGGTGGTGACTGGTCTCTAGGCCTGCATGAATGGGGCTTTAGATATCAATTTCACCTCCAGCAACTGGTTGGGATTACTCATTTTTACCTAGCTACCAGTGGTTGCCAGGCAGTTGCCAACTGGTCTCAAGACCTATGCAACTGAAACCTAAACAAATCTGTCACCTCTTTTATCTCAGGTTGGCAAAGGGTACGGCAGCCACGACAGCACCAAGCTGATCTCCACGCGAATCCTCCAGGACTATCGCGATTGGGTGGTTTTTGACAGCATCATTGAGGCCTCTGCGGTCCAGGCGAATCCCTTCGTCCTGTTGTACCTGCACGACTTCCGCTTCGCCTTCAAAGACCGCGGCTTTGTGTACTTCCTGTTCTCCCGTACGCTCGGGGTGCAGGACACCAAGAACTTCACCTTCATCTCCAGGATGTGCGAGAACGATCACTTTTATTACTCCTACACTGAGCTGCAGCTGAACTGTAGCGCTACCAACAAGTACAACAAAGTTCAGGTAATGATGATGCACTTTGCAGACACAGAAAAAAGCTGCCAGCAATTCAGTATAACTCTCAGCAGTGACTCAGAAAAACACATTTTATGTTTGGATGAGTTTGCTTTGAATTGAATCCTTCTCAGGAATGTCTCAGTCCTGACCTCTAAAAATTCAAAAAAATAAATTTAACATGCTCTTGCACTGGAAGTAGATTCCATTTATGCAGCGTTCACTTTCTCTGTATCGCAGATAAACACATATTTTTAGTCAAAGCACCAAACATTCAGCATTTTTATCTTTTCCTCCTCTCCCAGGCTGCTTATGTAGCAACTCCAGGGGAAGCTTTGGCTCAGAGTATGACCAGCTCTAGCCAGTACGGAACAGTTTCAGCCTCTGACAAAGTGCTCTTTGTCACCTTTACTTCTGATGAAGACCCATCCACTTCAGCCATGTGTGAGTGTCAGCTTGGAACTAATGTTGAATAAACTTTAGAAACTTTATTTCCAGCTGCTCTTTGCAAAGTGAGACAGCACCTTTTTTTTTTTTACTATATCAGATGATCTTTATCCGCTAAAATGTTTAAAGATCAAACTGCATTCTTGGCCTGAAACCTCAACTGTAAGCCTTTAAAGTACTCTGACAATAACAGCTGGGCAAATTTGATTCTGTAATATAACCGATGGCTTTTACTCGATTGAACCAGAGGAATGTTTCGTGTTTAAGCCACTCAACGCCGACCCATGAGTCATTCATGCATAAAAGAGATACCGAACTCAAGGGATGAACCAGTGTTGTGTCTACGCATAACAGACAACTCTGCAAAGAAAAGATTTTAAATTGGAAAAAATACTAAAGATGTATCTGTTTGACAGACATAAAGTAGTAGTTTCCCACCAACAAGCTGATTCACATGGAGACAAAGAGGCCATGTTATGGATTGGAGCTGCATGTCTCCCATCTTGAAGGCATCTCACTGGCACGAGCTTCATTTTTAAATTTCAAGAAAGCTTTTCTAGGAGTTCAGGCTGTGCTGATGAATAAATATATTAAAATTAAACAAACAGTGACTTTCAAGCTCCTTAGTATTGTATAAATGTTTTGCCATATATGCTTCATTTACTTGTAGGTTTGCATGTTTCAATAAATCATTTTTCCTATTTAAAAAGAAATGTGGGACGGCTCAAGACTTTTAGACAGTAATGTAGGAGAGTGAAGGACAAACGTGTTAGCATTAAAACAACCTATACTATGCAAGTATAGTTTAACAAACTCCTGTGTTAAAAACAGGAAATTTTGTACAGCTACGTACTGTTTTTGCTTAAACACTGTAAAAAATCGGTGCCTATTTAAGGGAAAAACCAGCAAATTATATTTTTATAGTGATTTTTTTTTTTTCTTTGTCAAGCATGAAAACTTTGGGTTTTATCTTTGACTGTTGTAGACGTGTGATGTGGTTTCCAGTATTTGTCTGGCCAACAGGTTAAGATTAAAGTTTAGCTAGCAAAAGGATACCATGACCAAGACTTGTGTAGCCATTAATCACATCTGATATTAATCTTCCGGTGTGTGTAAAAATGTTAAATACATTTTGCCAAAGTGTAATTAACCACTTTTAAAGCAGGAGTTTAGGTAGTTGGAACAATCTCCTTTGCTAGCATTAGCCTATCCCAGAATCCAGTTTGATACTGGGCACTTTTGATGAACGAGTCTTTTTTTGAAGTGGGATTGAAAATAAAGAATTTTGGTCTGAGAAAAGAAACCATAAGTGTCCTCTTCTATCACAACCTGTGAATGTTAATAGTGAGGTTATTGTTGACATGATGTGTTTGCTTCTGTTTGTAGGCATGTACCCTCTGAAGGCAATTAATGATAAGCTGGTACAGATAATAGGAGCCTGTTACAGCAACGGCGGCCTCATTGACAATAAGCCTGCTGTTTATGCACCTTATTCCTCCAAATCTGACGAGTTGTGCCTCAACAACAATCAGGTGAGAACATCGGTCTCTGTCAAAAATAAAGCATGGCTACAGCACTAGATGAAAGGTTATAAAATAATATATTTCCGCTCCATTAGAATGACATGGCTCTCAGGTACAAGTGTGGAGCAGAGTTCCTGCCCTCCCCACTGGCTAGTAAGGCTGAGTTCGCCCTAACAGCCGAGCCCTCGTTGACCCATAAGGCTCACTTGACTGCCGTCGCTGTGGCAGAGGAAATGGGACACGCTGTGGCGTTTGTGGGCACCGCCACTGGAGAGGTAACGAATGTTTTTTACTATCCTGTCACTTCTAGATTATTCGTTCCCTCCTCGCCTTTATTTATTCTTTTTACTTTGTCTTTTCTTTCTTTGGTTCGGGTACATAAAACCAGGGAGTGCTAAATTTTCAGTGAGGTTTTTAAAGACAGGAACATCATTTTGTCTGTTTTTATTCCCTGAATGCTGGAAAACGATGTAACTGTAACTCTGACGTTATCACATTAAAGTTGCTACCAACTCATCCATTTTTGCCACTTTTCTGGGTTATTAGGAAAACCGTCTAAACAGCGATGCCCAGAACTTTTGCCCAGTTAAGAGACTGCTTTTCCCCAGAATGCCCTTGGTCTACCCCAGGCTCTCCGTTAGACGTGCACAAACCACCCCACCGCTAAGGCATTCTCATCTGGCACCTTACAGTGTAGAGTGCTTCCCCCTGCCTCTAAGACTTAGGCCAGACACCATTTCGGCTGAGCTCATGTTGACTGCTTGGGTCCACAGTGTTACGCTTTTGATGACCACCCACAGCTCATGGCCATAGCTAAGGGTAGGAATATAGGTAGGTCATTAAGTCAACAGTTTTACCTTCATGCTGGTGGATAGCTGGATAGAGAGTAGCAAGTTAAATGGATCCAACATCTTTTTCTCTGCTGCTTATCCTGATCCGGGTCAGGGGGCAGCAGTCAAGCAGAGAGGCCAGTTCTTCAGGGATGACACCGAGGTGTTCCCAAGCCGGCCGAGAGATCTAATTTCTCTGGAGGGTCTTGGATCTGCCCCAAGGTTTCCTCCCAATTGGATATTCCTGAAACACTTCATCTGGAAGGGATCAAGGAGGCATCCTTATCAGATGCCAGAACCTTCTTAACTGACTCCTTTCAATGCAGAGGTTGAGCAGCTCTGCTCTAAACACCACCTGAACCTCTCACAGACATAATGACTCCCTCATTATATCTGTAAGGGTGAGCCCAGACGCCCTCCAGAGGAAGCTGCTTCGACTGCTTGTATCCTCGATCCTGTTCATCCAGTCACAGCCCAGAGTTGGCAGCCATAGCTCGACTTTTCAGTCAACAGTTTTACCTTCATGCTCAGCTCCCTCTTCATCACCGTAGACTCACAGGACAATCCATCTTCCCTCGCTTGAGGCTTGAGACGACACTCTGTGATATTATTTTGAAAAAGTGGATTGGGTGTGGGTTTTGGATGTGTTAATGCACTTTCTGTGTTTCTGCAGGTGCTGAAGGTACATTTGTCAGCCCATCCTGAGGTGTACGGGCGAGCTGCTGGCAAAGTCTCTGGAGACAAGGTCAACAAGAACCTGCTGTTCGATTCAAGCCTCGAACACCTGTACATCACCACCGAGAAAAAGGTCAGACTCACTCACTCCGATGTGGGGCTGATTGATTATTCATTTTTACTAAATCCATTTCTCTCTCCTTCCATTCATCCAACGCCTCTGTGTCACCTCAAACCGAAGGTCAGGGACTCTGTCGTGTGCTTACTTCTGCTTTTTTCCATTTCATCCATCAGGCCGGAGACTTAATGAGTCTTTCATTTATTCTGTCTGTCTCATTTGATCATTTATTCATCCGTTCGAATAACACCAATACATCCGTCTACATTACCACACAGAAGTCAGCCATTGATTTATTCACTCATTCCCTTTCTCCACGGCTCCCTTTGTTTTCCACTCGGCTTTTTCTCTTCATCTGTCTTTCTTTCCTTTGTCCTTTCATCTTTCGGTCGCCATCACTCTCCGCGAAGTGAAAAAGATGTTATTGATTTAGAAATGAATTAATTAGAAAGCACTTCAGGAGGGCAATTTACTTTGATCAAGTCAAGTGACGATACCCGAGCTTGTTCCATCTGCTCATTTAAATTTATTAGGCCGCCCTCTTCATGTCAGAGAGGAAAATTATTTCCACCGCTGGTTGGAAAAAGTTCTCCACTGAAATACCATCAATGCAAGCTTTTCAATTACAAGAAAATACTGCTCAGTAAAGGAAAATCGAAAATACTAATAGGCGGTCTGCGTAAAAGATTATTTATGCTCCATGTCAAATGATCCAGATCTGTTAGAACCGTAAAACATCAGTCACATGAAGCACTGAGTGTAAGCCATTAAACCAATCACTGAAAGTGAAGCTGTAAGAGTAAAAATTCAATCAGTCAGAAGACCTACATCCTAATTTACTAAACAGAAACAATCATAAAGGCTTTCCTGATCATCAGGTGTCCTCTGGACTCTGGTATAGGACCTGTGCCTGCTTTTCAAGCTCACGTCCCATTGTGACTCCATTAGCATTACAGCGATCGGTGGGGAATTAAATATTGACTGTGCTCTTCAGTAATTTAATTGATCGAGCCTGATGACATTTAGCCATCAGAAAATGAAAGGACGTGCGTAATACTCATGGACATCCAGCGGGACAAAGCCAGAGAAGAACTTTACACTCCTGCTGAGAGTCATGAGTGAGTCAGACATGAAATTACAGACGTTAAACAAATATTGAAGGTATCCGGAGTGATATAGACTTCGGGAGGATATAATTGTCTCAAATATCACGAATAAATGCCCTAAACCTGCTTGTAAAACACTGTAAAAGGACACTTCACAATACTTTACAATACAATGCTGCTAGTGCTATTGAATTTAAATTTAATACTGTAACAATGTAACAGCTTAATCTGTTCTAATAATATGTATATGTATTAATTACATAATTCAGTTTTGTAATGTTTTATAATATGTTATTAAGTCCCGAGTCCTGCTTCTCAAAATGGGTGGAACAATTGTAGGCTGGTGAGCACCATCACCTCATAGCAAGACGTTTCTGGGTTCACTCCTCCTCATCCTTTTTCATTCGCCTCAATCTCACCAGATCCATGAACCAGACTTAACTGGACTGGTCTTAATTTGAAGTTTTATTCAGTATCAAATATCATAAAGTGGAGTGATTATTCTCATTTCAAATTCTTTATTCGCTTTATTTATTCCAGATTAAGCTTTGTTAATCTTACGCTGAGCCTAGCTGTGCCCCCATAGTTCATGCGCTTTCTCAAATGGGCCATTTTAGCTCCTCTACCTTAAAGCCATAGTCTTTCTGATTGGCTGCCTCTTGTGAACAGAAGTTATGAGCAGTAGGTGAGTGCTCAAAGTCAGATTTAAGTGCATTATAAAACCATATTAGGAATATCCACTCTCAATAACAACAACAAGAGCCGAGAATAGACAGAAAGTGTCTGAATCAGACTGTTTACAGTCTGAAGCTTGAAAATTTGACTCACATGGAGTGCTTGCACATATGCTGACCTCATTGTTTAATAGATCTAAGTTTCCCAAAATGTAAACGCATAACTGCTAAAAGGGGACCCAAACGTATTTATCACCAGAAGAGCACAGAGCATTTCTTGGGCTCTTGCTTTCCCTCCCTCTGTTGTGGGTGTTATATTGTCCTGTATGTTTTAAGCTTTTATAAAGATGCCCCATCTCACAGGTTTTAAATAAGAGCACAAGTTAGCTCACAAAAACACGAGGTAATCAGTGCTGTAGAAGTAACTGAAATGAGGTTTACGAAATGATGCTCATTAACTGCTAAGTGATAATCATAGTGTGTACACTCCAAGCTGAGCTAATATCAGATTTATTTTTACCATCATTTCAAAATATTTTTCCCAGGTTGATAGTTGTTTTTTTGTTTTGTCTAGTTTTTTATCAGATTTCTCCTCTTGCCTCATCTCCTGTATGCTGTTTAATAGAATGGCACTTTCACAATAAAAGCCTGTCACATGTGTGCAGATCACCAAGGTTCCAGTCCAAGCCTGCCAGCAGGAGACGAGCTGCCACTCCTGCATCGGTTTGAAGGACCCGTACTGTGGCTGGTGTGTCCTGGAGGGAAAGTGAGTTGCACATGAGCAGCTTGTAGACCAGCTATCCCCCCCCCACCCCCCACCCCCCCACCCCCCCAGCAAGTCTAGAAAACAAAAGCATACTTGTTATGGGGACTTAAGGTTTGAAGAACCTTTTTTCTAAAACAAAGGCTGTGTCGGTGCTAGCCACCTCCATCGGTTTGTTTGTTCACATTTATGATGTAAAACTAACTCTATGACTCAGGAAACACCAACTTCATATTACCACCTTATAAAGCCAAGCTCATATTCATTTTTTCACTTGTTCTTTCTTTAACATCTGCTCGGTTCACAGGTGCACCAGGAAGCAGGACTGCGGTAGGTCATCAGAGCTGAACACCTGGCTGTGGTCACCTGATGGAAAGTGTGTGCAGATCCAGGGTTTCAACCCTCCGAACCTCAGCTGCAAGAAGACAGCCCAGGTATGAGGGAGCGATACATGAACATGCATATTGCTGTGAATCTTTCCCTCTGTGTGCTGGAACCCCCCTGAGCTAAGATCAGTTCTTGCTGAGCTCTGCTTAATTTAAACCACTCAAAGCCGAAACTCTGGCAGAGGTGGAGGGCTCTTTGTCTGTTCTGTCAGCAGCATTTCAAACTTCTTTCTAACCTCTGGTACATGGATCTTCAGGGCCCCTCAGGGGAGCTACAGAGAGATAAAGACATTTTTTGATGCACAGCAACATTATAATTTACATTTCCTCTATGTGAGCCAGATGTATATTGCATCGTTGTTTGTGCTGACAGCTCCTTTGAAAACAGCTCTGTAGTTTTCAGGCTGATGAAACTCAGAAAGTGAAAAATGTGCTTCTTGGAAATGTTGCATCACACCCAGAAACTGCTGATGGCGTCTAGTTTCGGAAAATCGTGTTGGAGCAGCACCAACAGCGACGCAGATTGATCTATGATAAGATCAGCCAGCACAGTTTGTTGTGGTTAACCATCTTAAAAACATTCCCATGTTACCGTAATAAGCTGTGGATTTTTTTTTTTTTTCTTCTTGTAACTTGCTGTCAATTAATTCTGTCCACTAATCTTCCAGCCTCATGTTCGCTCATGGCAAATATTCAAGTTTATGGTTACAGTTAGGTTCACATAGCAGGAGTGGCTGATTTGTACCCTCAATTTTAAAATTCAGATTTTGAGCACATAAAAACAAATGCAATATAGTGAGTCATTCGCAGTTTATTTGACGTTAAACTTCTGGAACTAGTTTTACTAATAAAGTAAATGCATCCAGGTTCCAGAACAACATATACTCCCTGACCAGTTGGCGAGAGATTACTGGGTTTTGCTTGCTGAGGCTAGGTGATTGCTTTGGCCACTAGCAGATTGTCACAGTTGCCCGTGGTTTCCATGGTGACGCCCACTTGCCTGCAAACACTTGCCAGCTAGTCCCTAAGGTCTCTATTTCTGGTTTTTGTTGCACTTTTTCAGATTTCATTCTGTACTCTTATTTGATCATTTGATACTGACAGACACTCTGAAAGACAGTGCTCAGTTAGTTTTTGGTGCAGCACCCTCTTTGTAACCAACTTCACCTAGCAACAGCCAGCGACTTCCAAAAACCACTTGGCAACCCTTTGGGAATATACATTTTTCCCTAGCAACCAAAGGCAGCCAATGGGACTGAGGCCTTAGCTGGCGTTGTCCTTACCATGAGTGAGGATACATATCGTCTTCTTACGGATTCTATCATCAGATCCCATTTACACAGTCTTTTGTCATTATGGTTAAAGTTTTCAACAGCAATCATAAAGTATACCATCTTTAGTTTTCTTCCCACATAATAGGAATATATCACATTTTGTGTTTGTTTGTTTTTTTATCAGTAAACAGCAGGTCAGCAAAAAAATATTGACTTTGAAAGTCACATTTATCTGAATACTCTAATAAAGCAAACTTATAACATTAATGCTGTTACGTTGAATAAATTCTTAACTCATAGAGCGGTTAATGTTAGTCTGAACTAACCCAGGCTTCCACACAGTGGTAAAAATGTTGTGGCTGTTTAACCTGTTAATGCATAAAGTTCGGTAATAATGGCTTTTGTAAGTAATGCTCAGCTGTAATTGCAGGGGATCAGCTGCTATTAGCAGCTTTCATTAGAGGAGACAAACACACAGTTCCAGACTGGTCCTTAGCCGCTGCAAGCATGTATTGATGTCAGAGCAGTGCATCGTTAGAGGGTTAATGCAAGGATGTCTATATACGTGCATTTACAAACACTTTACTGTGTGTACCCACTACAGCTTAATGGTAGACATGGATTTACTGCACGCACAGAAAGTGTCCTCAAAGCAGACTTCAAGTGGAAGAGTAGTAGTAGTATGAAAACAAATAGGAGGGTTTTTACTCTCAGACCGACACTTTTGCTCGTGTTTTAGATTTTAAAGATAAAAAATTGTTTCAAACAGGAGACGCCAACATCTAAACCCTTTAATAACATGGTACGAACTCGTACCTCCTTTCTTAAAACGCCTAAAACTTAAGTTTTTCTGTCTTTGAATAGGTGTTGTCATTATGTACCAGCCGCCTTAATAAAACTTTATCTTGTACTTTCAAGGAGGCAAAAATGATCCTGGCCAACAGCATTAAAGTAACACTGAGCAGCTAATTTATGTAACGCTATAAAATTCAAAATCGAAATGCTGTGGCAGCAATTTTATGGAGTACACTAAACACCAGCAGAGAATGCTGCGCTGCGTCAATACATCTTAACATGACGGCTTCACTCTCTGAATTAATGAGGGATTGATCAAAGAGCTGATGTGCCAGAAAGACGCGTCGTCCTTCAACGCGTGCAGCACCACGCTGTCCACCGACGTCGTCCCCACATCGTGATATTTCTACTCCAAAACTCAGGTGTTATCCAGCAGATACCGCCGGCTTGCATAAAATCTAGTTCATTATGCATTCTTAGGGACTAAACTTCAGCTTCAACTTCAGAGTTTCAGCAGTCGCAAGTTTGAATGAAATGAAACGAGTGAAGTTGCTGTGAGGGTAAAGATGTTTTGTATGTAGATTATAACATTGGTGATTGTTTATTTTGGCACCATAGTCCTCACTGTTCTCATCAGATGTGATGAGACGACAAAACAACATTATGGCTGCGTGATAATGCAATCAGGTGAGGCTATGATAAACGCTATGCAAATACGGGTAGGTGGTAGTCGTAAATACAGAAACTTTCGAACCAGTTTTTATATTTGTCTATTTGTTTGTTTGAGGCAAAGTTACAAGTTAATCAAGATAAGTTGAAAGTATAAAAGCAGATGTTGTCCTTCGGGGCAGCCTGAGAGTTAAGTCTTCAAGTCAGACATTAAATGTACCAAGTTTTTTTTCTTTTTAGGCTGTTTGATCTTTTTTACATTATTTATCATGGAGCTCTGCAGTCCTGTGAAAGCTAAGGACCCTCCATAAGTAGCGGTAGCGTAACAGAGCCACCTTTAACAGCAATAACTTGAAGTAGTGGTTTTCTGATGACTTTATGAGTTTATCACATCATAGTGGAGGAATTTTGGCCCGCTCGTCCTTTCAGCATTGCTTTACTTCATTAAGATTTGTGGGCATTTGTTATTCGCAGCTTTCTTAACGTCAGCATCACCGTGCTGACAGCTGGTATGAGGCATTTGTGCTAATATGTTGTGTTTAGTTTTCTCCCAGCATCGTGCTGTCCATTATGGCCAAACTTTTCCACATTTTGAGAAAAGACACTTTCTTCTGGCAAGCCTTCCAAACAAGCCATACTTGTTGAGTCTTTTTCTAATTTTAACTAATGATCTGTAATGTTTAACATCTGAGGCCTGTAGAGTCTGAGAGGGAACTAAGAAAACTACAAAACCTACAAAAGATTCGCAGCACCCGATGGTGCTTATCCTCGCAATATCTGTGAAAGCAGTAAGGGTGTACTTTTCTCACAAGTCCTTAAAACTTTCTTTATAACAGGGGTGCAAACGGAACAAATCTTCAAGCTATGGTAACTAACTCAAGAAAGACAGGACACAAGCAATTTAACCGAGGAAGTTGTGTAGCTTAAAAGTAACCCCTCCCATAAAGAGTTAAACAAAAGTTAAACCCAGTCCTGTCAGCGCCTCATTAATATGAGCGCCATGCAGTAATGTGCCACACTTCAAACTATGTTTATATTCATCTGATTTCCTTTGTTGAATATGTTTTGGAGGAAAAGTAATTGCTGCCCTGATTGTGTTCATTGGCAACATTTGCTCCAATCAAGGATGTGTGACATCTTTATACTACAAACAAATCACAGGAAGGAGGTTAGACTTGGGAGTGAAACACATCACCGTGAGCTCCTGTTTCGTGTGTTTTAAGGCTTACTTAAATGCTCCTTCTGACTTAGATGCTATAAGAAGGTCGTGGTTTTAATTAAGTATTACAGTTAAGGCCTTTTTAGAAGTAGAGTGAATTTGGGGATTATCAAACCAGCAAAGGTGATTATGGAGCAAGAAGATGATGGCGCAATAACAGTTTGAGCTTCCTAAACTTGTGTTCCTACTCTAAGCCCGCCTGCTGTTATCTTTTTCTGTTTTTCAGGTCTTTAATTTTTTTCATTAATTATTAAGTCTTTGGAGAGTTAGGTCTGCAGTCAAGTTCAGGTCACGTCTGCAGCCCTGCCCGTATCTGATTTTAATTAATTATGTGCTTCAGATAGCGCTGCTGTAATCTCGTAAAGTCGCACATACAATCAGAAACTCTGATCTGCAAATTGAAAAGGTGTCAAACGTTGCTCTTTGCTTCAGTATTTTAATTTGAACGTCAGAATCCTTTTGAGGTGACGTGAGTTTCTGGTGGAAAGGAGGTGAGCTCGTATTCCTCTGATCAGAAGACTCTGTATGTTAAACCCCGGCAAACAATCTTCTGAGACCAGACAGATAAATCTGTTGCATCTTAATTGGGAAATTTGGTGCTATCGCCTCCGTTGCAGCCCCTAGTTTGTGATTTGAACCTGATAAGACAATTGGATTTTAGCTTTAAAAGAAGGAAAAACTTTCTTCTCGAGGTTTTACATACTTAAAAAGAAGAGAGCGTCCCAGGTGACTTCGTTCAGGGGCTTCTCTGGTCCGATAGTTTCGCTAAGATCAAAAAGTTTGAAATTAAAACTTCAGCAGCAAAATTTAAATCGGTTGAGGTCAGCACAGAGTAATGAGGAGCTGATGTTTGAACAGTGCCAATGAATAGCAATTATCACCGCAGCTCTCACACACAAAAACTCACATGTATATGCACAGAGAGTCAGACACGTCACGGTCTCTTATTCTCCTCCACACTGAGAAACTGAAGACAAAAAATATACTCAGACATTGTTGCAGTCACGTAACCGCTGAGCTAATTATGCGATACTGAATGAAATCATTATTGAAATATTCACTAGAAAAAATATTTAATTAAGAGGATGGGAGTGCATAGTAAGGACACGCCTGCACAGTATTAGAGAGAAAAACCCAACGATTCGCTGGAGCAAACACTTGACAACAGTGGGGAGGAAGAACTTCCAGCACAACCACAATCTCGAGGTTGGTGTCTGTTGAGATGGACTTAAGCTAATCAGATGGGCACAAACACAAATTCAGCTGAATGGCAGAGTTTCTGCTGGTGTCACTGGGATGTAGCAAACACCTTGCAGCTGTATGGGACCAGTAAGGTGCAGCTCCAGAGACCTACAAAAGCATACAGGGCCCAGTCTAGAGCAGAGAGTAGTAAATGGGTAATTATGGAATATAAATGGTAACATGGTTAACACACACATGACTTACAGGTGAAAGTTTCCTCCTTGAAACCTGGACTTTGGGGGTCAAAAGCTGGTGTTCTCTTAGAACAGGTACCAAACCTGGGAGGGCTGCATCTGGTGTAAAATTTGTGCCAAATCAAATCCTGTGTGGCAACACTTTGTTAAATGAAGGAACAGCTGAAATGCCTTTAGTGGTATATGAAAGCATGGATAAATGAAAGGGTGAAGTCCATGATAGCCCGAGGCTATAGCAGCATACCAAAGAGATCAAAAAGCACTGTTTGCAGCCACGAGTTTATGTCACCTGAACACAAACTGGCAGAAGATCGATGTTTATGAAGACTGACATGAGAGTGAGAGTGACGTGCTCCGTCTAGCTGGGATAATATGATAACATCAGCTCTTTACAGTTTGGCAGGGAAAAACGATTTAGAATACAACTCTGGGTTTAACAGGAAGACAATGAAGAGAAGCTAATATGGGAGAAATAGGCTCTCTCTTTTCCTGTTTACAGTCCTGCTGCAGTGTTTTGGATACACTGAAGGCTTTTCATGGAGCTTTAAGAACAACGTGATAATAAGGAATTACAAGCTTAGAATGTGTCTTGATGCATCCTCAATCATCCAGGTAAGGAAATCCCCAAAAAGTTGATTCTGTTCATCTGGACGTAGCGATTTCTGTGGGAAAAACATTTAGTCACTAATCCAAGTGACTTCATCAATCTCAGTCTCTCTCAGACCATATTAATGCTGGAGGTCATCTAGAATGAGTCCCTGCTATAAGTTTCTGAGGATTTCATGACCAAATATAGAAAAACCTGGATTTCAAAGTATGAAATTACAGTTCAAGGCCTTTAAGTCTTTGAGACACTATAAGAGAGAGGTGTGGCACTTAAAGAATCCTGAGTTGAACTCTTCCATGGAGTTGAGTATCCAGCCAAGTGTAATTAATGGCCCTGACCAGGTCCTGGTCGCAAGGGCAGCAGCGGTCTCCTCCACCTCTTCTGGGGTTACACCGAAACTTTAAAGCAAGCAGAGAGACTTCATCTCTCTAGAGTCTCCTTCCTGGCTCTGCCCTGGTTGGACTTCATTTCCTTTGGATGAAGCTCATTTCAGCCTCTTCCATCCACCATCTTACTCTTTCAGTAGCTACCCGTAGCTCATAGCCTTAGGCGGGATTAGGAACGTAGATCCAGAAGTAATCAGCGACTGCAGACGCTGCCCTCCTGTGGGCTCACCGCGCGCAGCAGGAGCTGTAGGGCTCTGGTGCTTTGCAGATCAGAGGGGGAGGCCCGGGTGGTCCCCTGGTTACCAAACTGTTGCTGTGTTGTGCATGTTTTTCTTAGTTGTTGAGCAGCAGTGCATCTCTGAACTGGATTATCTATAGCATCATATTAATCTTTCAGCTCAATGTGTTCAATGTCGATTAGCCAAACCAACAAAAATAAATATTACCACTGGGTTTGTTTTTTCTTTTTCCTTTTTTTAAATAAAATTGGTGAATGTCCAGGTGTAATAAAAATATGACAACTATATTACAAAGTCATGTATAACTTTATAAAAATGCATTGCCACCATTTCCTAGAGGAGAAATTTAAAAAGATATAAGACTTAGGTCTTAGTGTTAGTTCTGCAAGCGCTGCTGTTAATAATACAGCGAATTCATCAGGTCAGTCCTCTGCGTGATGATGCCTGAAACTGCCTCAAACCTTTGCACAGTGCATGCATACTGCGGCTCCTATCTTAATTACTCTGTCACACCCCGTCTTATTCTGTAATTCATACTCGTACACAGAAAGCACACTCCCTTTTCTCTGTCTACCAGTGGCTCACACCTCTCGTGTTTCTTTATCTCCCCGCAGCCAGTTGAGGTGTGAGGTGAAATATAATTACTTCTCTGCTTTCATTTTCCTTCTCGGGTTCATCTCTAACTCTCCTCTCTCTTTCTCCCTTATTGTGCCTCATAACTCCTTTAATTTGTGCGCTCTGTCTCCAGGTGGACATCAGCATACCCACTCTCCCCGCACTGAGGTCGCCCGATGACTTGGAGTGCGTTTTCGGCTCTTTCGTCACCGGAGCCGTGAAAAATGGCGGGCAGGTTACTTGTTCGCTGCCCGACCCTGTGGAAATCCCACCCACTCCTGACCAGCAGGGTACGTGAACACGTGAAGGATGCACAGATAGTTTGTTTTCAGTATATGGACTTTGGATTGAATTGGATTGGACTGTCGCTCAATTACACATCATAAAAACACATATAAGCATAAACTAGAATCCACAATCATGTTAATATTCTAAAAGAACCAGTCTTGAAAAACAAATTCATATAAAACCCAGCAGCTGGTGAAATCCTTAACGTCTCGTTAAGAATGTGGAAAAGCTAAAGTATCAACTTGGTTAGAAAGTGGCATGTGTAAAGTGAACAGACACACTGATATCTGCTAATTAGTGGTAAGTTTGAGTCATTGCACCATTTACTCAAGCTATCCAAAGCTGGATCATGATCCAGGTCCACAAACATGGGACACATTCTCAAACTCCTCCTGTTATTTAATTAGATTTGAGAATATTCATTCATATTTTGAGCTGGACTGTTATCTTTATTCTCCTGTTTGATGTATTTTTCTTATTGTTTTTCTTCTTTTTTTATTTGGCTCATCTTAAATCCTAATAACACACTGTGTATCTCCTTTTCTATTGCCTACTGTTTGTTTACATCTCATACTCATGCATTTTAATGTCTTTGAACTGCCTTGTTGATGAAAGGTGCTGTGTAAATGTATTTGGCTTCCTCTTAGCGAGACTGGAACTACCTCAACCTAACTATTTTAAAATCCTATTGTATTTTTACTCAAGTGTACAATAAGTTCTGTCTGTTTTTATATTAAAAAGAGGGTAACTGTGTAACCGTTATCAGCTGTGTGCTCCAGGAGCAAGAAAGTGAGCGGTGTTTAAAAGAACTTTTAAATATAAAATGTAGGTGTTGCAGTTTGCCCTTTTAAAAGACATTGCCTCCTAACATTAGTAGCTGTAAGTGACCCTTATTTTGTGCCACATATTGGTGGTAACCTGGTTAACGTTATTAGGCCATTTATTAATGTAGTATAACAGAAATAAATGGAGAAATAATTAACAGGAAAAAAAGAATATTAACAGTAAAGTCAATGTTTTTACATTTTGTATCAAAATACAACAAAGAGGTGATTGTGCAATAAAAAAAAATTACACTAGCATTGCAATCTTGAAATGTGAAGAATATAAAGATGTAAATATTAGCATATGCTACTCTCACGTGTGTATCATACAATAACGTCTGATATATAAACTGACAAACACTTTGATTCAGAGTTGATAGGAGCTGGAATTTTATTACTGTTGACCAAAGTTAGCCATGTCCTGCCTCCTCCCTCCTTTAGCTTTGCAGTCTTGATGCTAAGCTAACTTAGCTGGCTGTTAGTGGTTGCATCATGGAAATTTTCTTTGTTTGACTCTCTGTAAATTGCTCCTTTAGCAGTTAATGTTTTGTTGGTATTGTTTCCCCTATTAATTTTAATGTGTGTGTGTGTGTGTGTGTAGACTTTGTGTCAGTTCCCATGAGGATTATGGTGAATTCAATCGAGGTGACTTCAGGAAAGTACGACTTCTACAACTGTGCTGCCACCGTCAGGAAGAACCAAAACACGCCGTAAGATGAATAATCTAGCCTCCCCTCCCCCATATATACATGCGTGTATACCGAAAAGTATCAAAGCACGTGTGATGGCACGCACTTCTCGTTGTGTTTTCAGGTGTATAGCGTGTGTGACCAGTAAGTGGGGCTGTCAGTGGGACGCGCAGACTCACAGCTGCAGTGACGACGGCAACAATGTGAATGGAGATTACATAATCAAATCCCAACAGGTAATAAAATAATAATTTGCAGCTTTTTTTTTGTGCCTTTTAGAGCTGCTTTAATTCTTCAAGCACAGATTCATCAAGGAGCTAGAAACACTCCTCAGAGAGAGTTTGAGGTGATCTGAGTTTTGTGACATGGTGCATGGAAGCAGCCTTTAGTAGATGGGGTGCACATGTCCATCCACATGAAGGGACAGACATGGTAGGTTGTTGTGTTTAGATGATGCTTAGTTGGTAATAAAGGGGCCCAAAGTGTACCAAGAAAATACTATCACACCACCTGCAGCCTGAACAGTTAATACAAGCCAGGATGGAGCAGTGGTCTCGTGTTACCCTGCCGTCTGAATTGAGATCGATATGACCAGGCAACGTTTTCCCAGGCTTCTGTTGTACAGTTTTGGTTCGCATGTGCAAACTGTAGCCTCAGTTTCTTGTTCTTAGCTAACAGATTGGAAAGCAGCGTGGTCTTCTGCAGCTGCAGGCCATCTTATTCACGGTTCAATGTGTTCTGCATTCAGAGATGCTCTTCTGCACAGCTTGGTTGTAACAAGTGGTTAATTGAGTGTTTGCCTTTCCTATCAGCATGAAGCAGTCTGGCCATTCTCCTCAACATGGACTTTTTCTCTCAAAGAGGAAAAGCCACTCACGTGATAGTTTCTCTTTTTCGGATCATTCTCTGTAAACTTTAGAGGTGGTTGTGTGGGAAAATCCCAGCAGGTGCACTCAGTTTTACCACTATAATTGGCTGATAGGATATTTGCTCTAAGGCGCATTTGAACAAGTATACCTAGTAAAGTGGACGAAGAGTATACAGTGGCCAAAACTCATCATTAAAATCAAATATTAACAATGAAACTGAATGTTTTCTCTGTTTATATTGATGAGTTATTAAGTGTCTGAAGTGTTTCACAGTGAGCTATTGTGATTTGATTTGAGGATGGATAATTCACAGCGTTGGCTGAAGTGTTTTTATTCCCCATGAGTACTTACATTGTATTTGAAGGTGTGAACTGTGCTGTTAGCTGTTGAGCTTAATATTTCTGTTCCTGCTTCTCTTTCTGTGATGTAGTCTGACAGTTGTCCTCAGTTTGAGTCTCCGGAGCCGGCGTTGATCCCTGTGGGCTACCAGATCCCCATCAGCTTCCAGGGAAGAAACCTGGACAGCTACATGGTGAGATCAGTCAGAGCTGCTGACTTACTGCTTCATAAACATCCAAATATTGTCGTCAACATCATCTGTGTGATCATTTCTCTCAATTGTGTGTATATGTGTGTGTGTGTGTGTCTCTCTAGGACCGGACATTTTTGATCGGGACTGAGCTGATGAAGCACAGCGAGCAGGAGGTGACAAAGGAGGAGGAGACATCAAAGTTCAGATTCAGAGGATATAAGGTCAGTATAACGAGGAGGAAGAGGGGACAACCTTGTTAACATTTGGGATAAAGATTAAATACTTTGAGCCCAAACAAGACAAATATTCTGGTTTCAGTGCAGATTTACATACTTAAAGCGGACCTGTTAACTCATGTTCATGTTAAACAAGACCAAGGTTTTCAGTTCAGTTCAATTCAGTTTTATTTACATAGTGCCATATTACAGCACTCATCACCTCCAGACCCTTAGCATATCTTACCACATATAATAATGATGAGAAATCCCCAACAACCAGACGCCCCCCTGTAAACAAGCACTTGGTGATAGTGGGAAGGAAAAACTCCCTTTTAAGAGGAGGATGCCTCCAGTAGAACCAGGCTCAGGGAGTGGCAGTCATCGTGACCAGTTGGGGGTCATAATGAGGTCAGTTTATGTACAAGTAATCTCTGTGATCCAATCACAGACTTCAGACCGCTCCATCCAATGTGGTCATCTCAGACACACAGCTGTGAATGTAAGCACACAAACTCATCTAATTAGAGGAAAGGTGATCAGGCTTTCTTAATCACTGAAACTACCAGTTGAAGGCGAATTCAAGATTTGTGAGGCTTCACCTTTTATCCAGAAGATTTCTTCAGTTCTAAAAAGTTACCAGGTGTTAAACCCCTATTGAGGCTGTCACCTCAGAGGCGGTCCTGAGACTCGTTGACCCACCCTGTCTTATTTGAGTCTCAGCGTCTGAATCTCAAGGGGTGTCAAGGTGGCTGATAGTTGGTGTAATAGGCCATTATGGTTCTCTGATGGTCGGTCCACGTGGACGTAGATGGCCTCTTTTATTCATGAAGACAGCTCTTGGGTGGGAGGTGAAACATCTGAAAGAAGACTTGGATGAACACAGTTTGCAGGGCAAGCCGTGTGGGAATTATTAAAGGACCCAAGATGCAGGCACTGCTGATGTGAGTGAGCTTTACTGAGGAGGATGACATACAAGAAAAGGCGAGGGTGGCGAGAACAGAACTGACAAAACCTAAACTAGGAAAACTAAGAATAAAACAAACCTGAAAGCTTGAGACACAAATGAGACTGCTGCTGACATGCAGATATGCTAAGATTAGTTAATCATACAGCAGTGCTGCTTTTTAAACTGTTTACAACCTTTTATAGTGTAGGTTTCAGAAAAAGCACTACAAATACAGGTAATAGTTGTTTTATTTGAGTGCTCGGAGTGGAGTGAGTGTTGCAGTGTAACTCGGCTTGCACTGACGGTGTCCTCGTCCTCGTGCTGCATTTCCAGCTTTCAGGATTATCTTTAATTAAATTTGACTTCAGAGATGCGGAAAGCTTTAATAAAGGAAGAGTTAACGTGGACCAAGAGAACACGTTGCGCAGAAAGCAGGGTGAACAGCGTTTCTTAATGCAGCCATGTCGTTTCACCCTCGTGACTGCAGAGCTCTGTTCAGTTTTTAACCTTAGTTGACATAGTGATATTTTCCACCCACTTGTCTGTATTTATAACATTTAGCACAAAACATTACAGCAGCAACACTCAGCATCATTTTCTGAAGAAATGCAACCAGAAAGATAGAAGGTCGGCAACAAGGTGCATTTTTTAGAAATATGAATCACATAAAGTCACTCAGGTAGAGTCCACGAATAAAAATGTAGAACTGGAAATAATCCTGGGTGCAGACATTTGTCAGGACCTCTGTCAGGCTGTGCTGGATTCTTCAGATCTGCTAGTTTTTTAGGCCTGACGCTTCTTCTTTTGTCCTCCACTTGTCCACTCTCCTCAGATGTTTTTTTTTGACACACACCAGGCTGAGAAATTTTTGCCTAATAGTTGTGGCTGTCAGACTGTTATCTTTGACCTTTTTTAGTAGTTTCAACTAAAGAAGATGGGAACAAATCACACTTTGGGTTCTTTTTTTGACAGACTGCTTGAGTTGGGTGAATTTTTAATGCTTGAGTGATTGACAGGTCACTGCTAAGAGGCTTAATGAACCAAAATATTCCTCTGAAAATGGTGAAGTACAAGGACCAGATTAATAATGAGTAAAAAAGCAGCCAATGTCTAAATGACCTTTAGAAAGCATGGGGAACTATTGGACCACTTCAAAACATTCCAAGAAAGGTCTGACTTCTTACAAGTCGGAGGTCGTAGGTTAAGACTTTTGCACAGTGCTGTACATAATCCGAATACTCAGTAAAGTCTCTATTATGAAACCACTGAAAGTCTTTAAAAAGGGCACAGGAATAAAAGCTAAAAAGGAGTGCTGGACAGGAAAGAATCAGCTGACAAGATAAAAACAGAAAGCAGGCTCTGAATGTGAGCAGTAACGCTGCTTTTTCTGTCTCTTTGCTAACGTACACAAATTAAAA
Organism: Oreochromis aureus; assembly: GCF_013358895.1. Classification (NCBI taxonomy): domain Eukaryota; kingdom Metazoa; phylum Chordata; class Actinopteri; order Cichliformes; family Cichlidae; genus Oreochromis; species Oreochromis aureus. Next base: position 19,383,137 of record NC_052958.1, on the reverse strand, counting down.
CCCACTTAAAAAAAAACACCCCACTCTGATTCTTGTGCTGCGTCCATTAGCAGCCTTCAGAAAGACTGAAATCTCTCTCCGCTTCTCGGCTCTCTGTTTATGTTTTCAAGCTCGCTGTCGCTGCCGAAAGCTATAGAAAAATCAGGGAGTGTATCATTAATGATAATTAGACAATTAGTGCATCGTTAGCGGTTAATTTGTGAGCAAATGAACATGATTGGGAGTCAGAAAGTGTTTCGAGCGCAGCTCTAAGTTTAGTTCATTGCTTTTGAAATCTTGTGCTTGTGTTTAGTTTTATGTGTTTCGTCAGCTGTTTTCAGTTTTGTTGAGCACACACTGATTGTGCTGTCAAACAGATGTGTGCAATGGCGCCCCCTTATGGACTACAGAGATGTATAATTATTTTCCCTGAGTCACTGAACTGCAGGTGTGTGTGTGTTTGTTTCAGTGACTTTTTGCTCACATCCCTCTCATACACCCCCCCAGTTTTTCCTCTTTTCTGCCTCCATTGATCCTTGCCTCACGCTGAGTCCAAGTCTGCCAATATGCAGTTAAAGAGTGTGTGTGTCTGTGTGGGGGTGTGCTTTCATGTTTGTGTGTGTCACTGCAGGTTTTCCTCTCATTATCTCTGGTATTTGTCTCTACATGATACTTTTTTTTCCTCTTCTTTTAGTTTTTTCCTCACTTTTTTTCACATATCCTGAAGAAAACTTGTCTTGATTTATGGCTACAGCGGTGTGTGTGTGTGTGTGTGTGCGTGTGTGTGTGTGTGTGTGTGTGTGTTTTTGCTTTTGCTTTTTTTTTCATTGTGTGTGCTGACCTTCACAGTTGGATAGAGGCGAGGTAATTTAGTGTGGAGTTCCAAAATAGGGAGGAAGGTTTTGTTGGTCTGTGTTAATGCAGACCTGAGGGGAAGTGTGTGTGTGTGTGTGTGTGTGTGTGTGTGTGTGTGTGTCTAATTGTGTTACTCGTGTTGTGGGGACATGCATTTAAAAAAAAAAGGCGAGCATAAGGTGGATTCACATCAGCACACACCTTGTAAAGGTGTCGGGCTCCAGTCACTCATGCTGTAGTCTTTCATTTAATCTCTGTTCCCTGAGTTTAACATGTAGGCAGCACCGTCTGCCTGGTGTTATAAGTAACCTGATCAAACCGCATCAAGTTGAGGACAAACTCTGGGAACAATTGCCTGACAGTTTGTCATTTAAGGACCTGTAGGCGTCATGTAAATGTAAAACTTCGCCGTCTTCTGTAAAGCTGTACTAAAGTGTTCTGCATGGTAGAGCAAGTGGAAGCTCCAGAAGATGATGCAATGGACATAACATTGGATAACAGTGTCACACTGCTTTTTGCATAATGTCAGTGGGGAATTTTGATAAGTGGTGAAGGAAGTACTTACTGTGCAATACAAAAGTGTTCCATTGTACGCAAGTTTTTTATTTTAAATGTCAGCAAAATGTCTTTAAAATGTCTCTTAAATCAGACGCTTGCCCCAGTTAGTGCTGTGCTGTATTTCCTGTGTTATTAAAGCAGATGTGGCATCAGGCTATATCAGAGATGGATGTTACTGCCAGGCCTGAAAAATGAAACAACTGGAAAAGGATCTTGAGCCTGCATTCTTTCTAGCAGCCAGCAGGAGGCGACTGCTCTGCTCTGTGGTTGTACGGCAGTGTGAGAGAAAAGAACTGAATATCTTGGACCCCAATAAACATCATGTGTCATTGTGTTTATTTCATAAATTATTATGCAGGAAATAAAACAGGGTACAGTGCTGTGCAGAAGTCTTGGCCACCCGTCATTTCTTTATATTATTATTTCAAGGAGCCAGTTTTTCTTGATTTATTTTGTTTTTTTCAAGTTGTCTCGACCATTAGTTTTCCAGGCTTTTTGAAGGGCATTGGCTGCTTTTTCACTCATTTTTAGTCCAGTAATTGTACCTGCTGCTAGCAACAATCATTTCTTCCTATTTCTTTAGTTGGATTTATGAAAAATGCCAAAAATAACAGTTTGATAGACATATATTTGTATTTTTGCACCAACTTCCCAAAGAACTGGTGAAGCAGAAGCTATCTACATCAGATGAACCGTATCTGAAAGTCATGTTCTTCAGAAACTGGTGAAAAAAAATCATGCAGTCCTGACAGAGAGCCCGAGAGAAACATCTGGACCTTCAGATGATCCATATACTGTTCATTGAAGCCTCATCAGAATGGTCTCAGTGGAAGGGCGGTTGTCAATGTGAAACAAGGAGAAAAGGCTGAGGTATGCCAGATTACACAAGAATCGGGCTGAAAATCAACAGAAATTTTATATTTTTGGTGAGAAGGTCAGAAGAGAGACACAACAGTGAGTTTCTACAGTAAAACACCATGGATGTTCTGTTGTGTTTTGAGGCTTTATTTTAGCCAGTGGTGTTGGGGATCTTGTCAAAATCGATGGTATTATGAACACAGAAAAGCACCATCAGATTTTAATCCACCATCTGGAAAACATCTGAGTGGCAACAGCTTTGTTTTTAAACATACCGATGATCCCAAACACACTGCTGATGCAGAGAAAGCTTACCTGGTTAGCTAACACACAGTGGAACACTGAGTCGTGGACTGGCCTCAACATTATTGAAGCAATGTGTGTGATCATCCTGATAAAGAACAGAACAAAAGGCAGAAACAACCAAAGAAGAGCTTTGAATGTCCTTCAGGAAGCCTGCTGAACTATTCCTGAAGACTGTTTAAAAAAATTGCTGCCTGACAGAGTTCAGACTGTGCTTCAGAATAAAGGAAGTCACACCAAATATTGACTTTCAAACTTGTTAGAATTGTGTAAACTCTGTTTTTGTCTTATGCTATATTTGTTTGCATGTTTCAATAAATCACTCCACCCATGTCCCATTTTTCTAGCAACATGTAAAGAAATGAAGGGTGGCTCGGGACTTCTGCACAGTACTGTACTGTATATTTTAGGGTTTGGCTAGCTTGTAATTGACAAGCTGCTAATGTATGAGCCAGGTTCAAAATCAAAGAGGGTAACAACCAAAACGCAGAACTATTGGCTTCGAAACTCTCCACAAACCAAATGTAGAATGTCGCCATGGTGTCCAAGTCCATCCTTTATATATTCAGTCCATGAGGTAGTTGTATTGGGTTAAAGCTGCAGTATATGTGCTTCCAAGACACAACCACCACAACATTAAGATTCTCTTAATGTAAGTCATTAATTTTTTTCTAGTTAAAACTATGATTACGGTTTGGATAAGATGGACAGTGGTTTTGGTCTCCAGAAACATATTTTTTAGTTAATGAAATGTCCTCTGAAGTGATGGAAACATGGCCGTGTGTGTGTGTGCAGTTTGAATACGACGAGCAGCAGGAGGTGAACGTATCCTTCCACATCAAGGACAGAGACACTGAGAGGAAGATTGACAGCACCCTGACAGGTTGGTATTTCACCAACACAGACACTTCACAATCGCACATAAATCAGGATAAAGTGTGAAAGTGCACTTATCACGCTGTCTTTAGTGTCACCTTCGCTCATTTCAAATTCACTTCCAGCTGCATTATGATAATTAGCTTTATCCTCTCTTCTCCATCTTATTCTTCATCTTGCTCTCCTCTTCTTGCCGCCGTCTCCCCAACAGTCGTACTGTATAGCTGCTCAGTGGGAAGAGAAGACTGCAGCCTGTGTAAACATGCCGACTCCAAGTACCAGTGTGTTTGGTGCGCCGCCTCACACAGCTGTGTTTACCGGGAACTCTGCCGTTCACCACAGCCAGCGCAGTGCCCCAACCCAGAAATCACTGATGTGAGTCATAAAAACACAAAGCCACGACCTCTGACATGTCGGTAGGAAACACTGTTGGAACTGTTTTATGGACAGGATTGGTTCTATGCTTGGGAGCCTGACGGGTTTGAATGAGTGAAATGTATGTGCGTTAACCTTTACCCTCTGTAAGACTATGGCAGTGTGATTCATCCGTCCTTCCATCCATTGTCTTCTGTTTATCTGATTTGGAAGCAGGTTGCAGCAGGATAAACAGGATTGTTTACTTCCGATGTTTTCAAGTTCATCCTGAAGCATCTTAGGCAAATTTTGATCCATCCCAGGGTCTCTTTACACTCAGATGTATGAACCACCTCACCCAGCTTCTTTTAATATGAAAGGCCTGCAACCATACTCTGAGGCCCGTCCAGATGTCTGAGCTCTCTAAAAGTCCAGACACCCAACAGATGAAGCTAGTTTCTGCCATTTGTATCTGCAACTTCCCTCTTCTGGTCCACTTCTCGCTAAACTCCTTTGCTTTGGACACCAACTCTCCCCCAACTCAGCAATCGTGTCGTCCACACAAAAATCTGAAACATGATTCTCAAACAGATCTTCCTCACATTGACATCCTGTTCATATGTAAAAAAGGATAACCCAGCTGGACTCCAATAACCATCAATCCAAACAGTCAAAAAAATACATAAATGAATAAAACACATGGCCTGGATAGAACATCATTAAGACCATGTGGACTAATTCAAAGTCTAGTCAGTTTTTTTCTTACTGCTTTTATTTCACTTTCCATTTAATGTAGCTGATTGACTTTCTTAGTTTATGATCATGGATAGGCTCCTTAGGCTTCCCTGTGATCTTAAGGTGGATGAGTACTTAAGGGGATGATGGATGGATGGATGCACTGATGGTTTTTAGGATGGATGGATGATTTCTTGTTGTATGTGCCAATGTTTTTTGGGGCAAAGCACTACATTTTTCTGTTCATCATTCAGCAAAATCACAGGTAAAAAGTTATAAGAGAGCTTTATCATGTTCAGATATCCCAGTTTTGGGTGAGAATTCCTGGGACTGAGTAAAAAATCTGCACAAAGAATGTCTTATTCTTCAGTTTCACACAAATATAACAACCACAAAGACTTGAACAAGAACTGCAGCATGTTCCATTTATAATCTGCACTGAACCAGAGAGTGGCCTCACAGCATTTCAGAGATTAAACCGCAGAGCTGTGATGTGGCTGTGTCATTTAACAGAAGCAGAAATCCAGGAGAAGATCTGCGAGTAGCACCTTTAATAGAGCCAGTATTGCATTTTCCCTTCTCATCGTAACAGAAGACGAGAAAACCTACTGACATAAATCACACCGTCGTTCATGTGAAGTTGTCCTTTGTAGAAAAGAGTGCAGTGGGAAAACTGCAACCAGCTCTGAAATGTGCTGCGGCTGCAGAAAAAAATAAATACATACATAGAAAGCAATCATATGGATGACAGAGGACAAGAATGATTTTACATGGATCTGTTTGATTGTTGTCACCTTGCACAATCTGATTCGCTCACCAACATATTTTTGTGAGTGCTCTTACTTGGTCAGCATCGAGTCCAAGTTTTTGGTGCAAAGTCAAAAAGTTCCTCACTTTAAACCTGATGGCCATCACCATCACCTTTACAGGAATGGGCTGTTACGTTATCAGCTAACCCTGGCTAGCCTAGTTAGCAAGCTGGATCCACAGACTGTATTTGCGCGACACAGAGAAACAAACACCTGCTAATTAGTATTAAATAAGACACTAAAGCTGGAGTACAGATTAATTAATTTGCAGCATTTAACTTCACTTCACGATCATTAGGTCGACTCCAATCACTTGAATTAATTGAGGTCATTCAATTTAGCCACACTATTAATATTACACATTTTTATATTTACTGCAGTTTAAATGGGTGAGATGCATTACAGTCACACTAAAGCAGCACAACCAGAATTATGAAGTTACCACCTCGTTGCCTTTGAAATAGTTACTTCATAGATGGGGATCGGGTCTGCGGCCACTCAGATTCAGCTCAAAGCAGCTTTGCCACATCAAGATGGCGATCAAACAGCAATCAGACAGTCGGTCTGCTCTCAGTTTGCTGTTGAATGGGGCCAATCTGGCAATCACATGCAGTCTGTTTGGGTTAATACACCCATTAACTGTGATAAATTGGCCAAAACTTCAAATCTGTTTGCAGCTACATACATAGAAATTCTGCTACTACTTACATTAAGTACCAGTTTAACTGGAAAATAGGCACTTGGCTGGATTGCTTTTACTTAGGAGGAATAACCAATACCTAGTTGGCATCCAGCTGAGTCGAATCCCTTTTTGCAAAGGGTTAATTGCCAGAACATTGCAGTCAATTTGGTTTAGAAATTAGACAGCAATTCTTTGCAACCTTTAATCAATCTGTCTGAGAGAGATTGAAGTCGGTCATCTTCCTAAACCACAGGTGTCCAACTCCAGGCCTCAAGTGCCGGTGTCCTGCAGGTTTTAGATCTCACCCTGGGTCAACACCCCTGAATCAAATGATTAGTTCATTACCAGGCCTCTGGAGAACTTCAAGACATGTTGAAGAGGTAATTTAGTCATTTAAATGAGTTGTGTTGGACCAAGGACACATTTAAAACCTGCAGGGCACCTGCCCTTGAGGCCTGGAGTTGGACACCTCTGTCCTAAACTATTTATTTTTTTATTAATTTTTATTTTGTTCAGTATCAAACACATTTTGTTCTTCAGGATTTTTTCTTTTAGTCGTACATCAAAGAAAACAAAGCAAGAATCCACGAACCCTCACCTACATCTGTGTGGACGGTCTTAGAAATCCACATCATTGGCTCAGGTCATTGCTAACACTAAGTTTAACAATTCACTTGCATCCTTAGATCAGATCCATACAGCTTTCCACAAATTCATCTCTTCTCTCTTTGTCACTGAGCTAATTTTTTCCCTCCCATATTGTATTCGCTGTTTGTCTCCTCCTTGGCTGCACAGCTTCAGTATGTTTCCTATTTTCTCTGGAACAGCAGTCATTTGTTTCAGGCCCCGTCTTGATTTCCTCTGGGCTGCGGCTGATTATGCCAGAAGAAGTTAGTTATTTCCGCAGCAGACTTTGGCTTTGCTGAGGACGACAGGGAGGTGAATATATACAAGATGAATTTGGTCTTATACGTCGTGCAGTCGCATCAAATTGAAGATGCGATGGCCCAAATTGAAGCAGATATGCGGAGCCTTTATTTCAGAAGATGTGTTTTCACAGGCTGTACTTCAACATCTTTATGAATATTTATACATTAATGTCATAACATTGGAAGCAGAAATATTTACAATTTGGTTTTTTTGGGTTTTTTTGTATTTTTTTTCCCATTTTCAGATTTTTCCCTTTAATTCATAAAGTCGTAGTACAGAGAGAAAACCCCAAAAAGCACAGAATTATACAAATATTTTCTTTATTAGATCTAAAATAATTGAAAAAAATATTCTTTTTAAATATTACAAAGCATCTAGTGCATTTAATGGAATATTTATTTTAAAAAATTGACGTATTCATTGGTCGGTAGGTCACTTGTCATTAAAATAAAAGCAGCGCGGCCTGTTTTTACCTTTACACTGTGCTGCATTCCAATTAGCATTCAAGTTCACCTGAAGCATCCCTGAAGCCTTCATTTGTTGGACACTTTAGCCAAGTGGAAAATGGTGTGCTGTGAGTGGCACATGCAGGCGTGCCATCATTCTGTGATTTGGGGAACGCTTTGCATTTTCATTATCACTTGGAAGCATTTGCTTAATCGTAGGAAGCCAAAATTGTTAATATTCGATTGTTGTGCAGTATTCTGTAAGGACGTTTCAAACCTGTTTCTACCCACATCTCGTGTCACTGATTGACAGAAAAAGTAACTCAGGTATTATTTCAGGTTTTGGAATTTCAGCTCTCCTGCTATGATCTATGATATCAAACAGTCTTTTCTTTCCTTCTCCAGATCAGCCCTCGGTACGGCCCTCTGAATGGCCGGATCTCAGTGACCATCAAAGGCTCCAACATGGGAATAAAGAAGGAAGACATCAAAAAGATCACCGTGGCCGGAGTGGACTGCATTCACCAGGAGGACAGATACTCCGTCTCGACCAGGTGATCTAACAGGAGCGACGGCGGCCTCGTTAACATGCAGATAGAAGCACACCTGTTGCTTTTACACATTAAGCTGAAGCTCTTTCATATGCACCTGTGGCAGTGTGCTGACATGAATTATTAGCTAAAGATAAAAATCTATAAAAAGGTGGAAGCTTAGTATTTCTGCACGTCATCTTGGTTCTTTGGTTGATTGTACCAGGCACTGCCCCGCAGGTGAAGGCTTTGATCTATTAGCCAGACCCAAAACTAGATTACTTACATACTTGCAAGTAATCTCCATATGTAATGTACAATTAAGGGGTTGATTCAAGAGGGGGCACTGAGTTATTTGAATTCAGTGCCTCCATCTGTTTTCTGAACCGCGGCCTCTGTTGTTCTCTGTCGGCAGTGTGGTGTGTGAGATCGGCCCGGCGAAGCGAAACCCACCGCAGGACCTCCCGTTTGAAAGGACCAACAGCGGACCAGTGGAGATAACAGTTGAAGGAGAACGATCTGGGATATCTCAGGTCTATTTCACCTACCGGGTACGTCAAGACCTTCCTCTAACACACGGTCAGGAAACGCATGAAAGTACTAGGTGCTCATCAGCACTTTCAAAATAAGAGTGTGGGGTTTGTCTACTAGTAAGGTAATCGTGGGTAACTGTGGGTATGGATAAAAAGAAATAGGTCAGTAGACAGACGCTAGATAGACGCCTCACCTTGCTTGTATTATTCAGGCTGTGTAGCTTGTGTCAGGCTTTTCCATCCGCTGATAATTTAAGACAGTGACGATTAACAAAGCTCAGTAATAAACCGATAAATCCCCCTGAAAACACCAGAGGGCTCCTTTACATACAGCTCAGGCTTCATAGCATAATGTGCATCAGAACCCACATATGTTAACAGCTAACATGTGTCTTATCTGTACACTAGTTTGCTATTAGAAATGCTGTAGATTTGTCTCCTGATCTTCTGTCTTAAAGCATCTTAGTTCAACTTCAGGAAGCTTTAAAAAAACTGTTCAGTCTGGTGTAGTTAAACCTGCAGACACTGCGTGCAAACCTTCTCAAAGTCTCTGAGGCAACACCGAACATAGTTTGACACAAGTGCTTCAAACCCAAGAGATCAAATCCCAGAAACATTAAAAGGTTTCCAACAAAGTAAAAGCACGCGGCCCTTCTCTGGTGCGATGCAGGGAAACCGTCTCCCTAAAGAAGCAGCAGTGCGTGAAAATACTCCTCGCATACAAATTCACCACCGCCGCACCAAACTCCATTCGGTTTCCAGTCGTCCCCCCACCCTCGCATAGCACATGAGGAGAAACAAACATGATCAAAATAAATGTGCTTCACCTGCTGTTCTGTTTTGTTTCTTGAACTCGGCTCAGTTGCTTAATTTGAATATCGCTGTTCACATTCATATTTCTTGTTTGTTTCTATTAAACTGACAAAAAGCTAATTAAAGCAAACTGCTGAGACTAAAATGACTAATTTAGTTCATCAGCAGTGCGTCACTGCCTTTAAATGCTACCACTCAGCTCAGGGTTGGAACTTTAGATTACTGCATTGCTGATTTGTCTCAGTGTCTACGCAGAAATATGAAACTAATAAACATGCTGACCACGATGTTGGGCTTTTCATGAACAAGAACACATCGTGTTACAAAAATATTCAAAATCCAAATGTTTTCACTCCTTTTAGCTTCTCAAATGTGATGAATTTCAGAGTGTTAGAGGTGAAATTGGTTAACATCATGATTACAAGGAGCATTTTGACTATTGTTTTGAACTGGTAGTTTGATTAATGAAAAGTCACAAATCACAAAAAACACACATGTGCCGTTACCCTCAGAAAAAAACAAAAACTGCCCAAATCCGTGTTGCTGAATCGTGAAAACAAAAAATACTTCCACATCTTTAAACTGATCGCTGTATTTATATACCTGCACTCTAGGGTAGCTTTGCATGATTCACAGTTCAGAATAATCCTGATTTATAGTTTAGTCGGCATTGGTGCTGCCTCTCAGTCAATCCTGTGTGGGTCAAGCTGTTTTAACTTTCTTTGCTGCTCATAAACAGAAAGTCCAAACTACAGGCAGAGCTTTCATAATGCCCATTCTAAGGATATCCACTGGCCAAGGATACATAAAGATGAAGAAGAAAAAAAACATACTTTATACAGTACTTAATACTATCTACTCACCTTTCAAACACCAACTTACAAAATGGATTTAAAAACATAGAGATGTTCTTTAGAAAACATAAATTATACTATAAAAACCTGACCAAGGGTTTGAGCTGTCACTTGAGAAGGTACCATACCAAAAACAACAGGAAAAGAATTGTTGAAGTTCACAAAGCAGGACAAAAGTGTCAGGAACTGGAGTGAGAATGTCAAAGAGCCACACAGTACAAAACCAGCCTGGCAGAGGAAGGAAATAAAAGACTCTAGTAAGAGATGTGTCTAAAGACCCCAACACAACTGACACCTGACTGACACCCATGAACGACTTAGTCAAGTCAGGAAATGTAGTATAAAAAAATGACTCAAACTCTCCACAGAAATGGACTGTGAGGTCGCAGTCCAACAATAATACCAGTACGGCAGAAGAAGACGTCCTTAATCCAGACTAAAGTGTGGTAAGGACAGCCTGGAGAAAATTATTCATACTGGAAGCTAAACTAGACTAAACTAGAGCTCTTTGGTCACAGAGACGCTGCTTATGTTTGGAGAAAGAAGGCTACAACCTAAAGATGAGCGTTTCTACAGTGAAACACGGTGGTGGGAGTATTGTGCTGTGGGGAGGCTGCGGTGCATCTGGAATTGGGGATCTCCTAAAAGCTGAAGGAATCGTGAAGAAGGAAGGATATGTGAAGATTTTCAAAGAAAACCTCAAGCTGTCAGCAGCTAAACTGGGTCTGGGTCGTCGCTTTGCATTCCAACATGACAATCACCCAAAACATGCATCACTCCTGGTGAAGAAGTACCTCCAGAAGACCACAGTGAACATTACTGACCAGCCTGCGCAAAGCCGCGACTTGAATCCTGTTAAAAATCTGTGTGGTGAACTGAAGACCAAGGTTCATACTGGAAGGCCTTTAAATCTAGAGGCGCTTCAGAGATTTACCAAAGAAGAACAAGCTGGAATTGCTGCAGGCTGTTATTCAGGGTGTTTGGGAAAGCTTTCTATAATAGCACTCGTGAAGCACTTTCAGAAAAGCAGTCATTTTCATTGGGGCAAATACTTCTGTCCCCATTGGTATTTAAAGAGTCTCCATGTTCATATTTGAGTAAGGACTCTTTTTTTTTTTTTTTTTTTTTGGCACCAGAAGCTTTCCAGTGTCCATTTGGATTTTTCATGTTCAGCTTTCATTGTGGTCTAAAGTGACAGAACCATCACGGAGGACTTAAAAACCTGTGCTTTTTTTTTTTTTTTAAATTACAAACAGGCGACCTTTACTCTTCAGTCACATTAGAGTAAACGCCTTCAGATGACTATAAAGACAATTAAATGTTCCTGAATGGTTGGAGCTGTTCATCCTAAACTTTAAAGTTTCTGTGTGTCACAAAAACACACTAATAAGCTCATCTGGGTTATAATTGATGTACAATGACTAATTACTGCAGCTGATAAATGCTGACCTTTGATGTGAATGAGCCTGACGCTGCCTCATTTTAATTCCACATCGATTTGTTCATATTTCCATCTGCTGCGACTCCCCTAGTGAGCGTCTCTGGGTTGGAGTTTGTTTCCTTTTAAAGCGAAGAACTGTCTGCATTCCCTTTGTCTCTCACACCGAATACACTTCAGCTGCTGCTGCCTCCTTCACTGCTGTTTTCTCTGTGTGTTCAACTTCCACCCAGGCAGAGTTGTTATCAGTTTGTCTGTCGTTGGGGATATTTATTTTTGTGCTTGCAGCGCTGTCTGCCAGAACAGCGAGAACAAATCTGCAACAGCAACGAGCCGAATGCTTAAGTGCGTCTCAGCAGCTGCACATGTGTTGCTCTGATTTAAAGGATATCATAGTTCTTCTTTGCTTTGGATTCATATTTTTATACTTTTTTATTTATATAAGATTCTTCTTGCATCTAAACAAAGATGACTTGATAAATTTTGAAGGCTCTTTGTGCTGGGATGTAAACCAGGCATAATATTTGCTCTTGGTTTGGTTGTCCTGTCAGGACTGTACAGAACCTTCCAGTATAACAGAAACCCCTCCAGCTGACCCACAGAGCACAGAAGTAGAAAACGTGCCCGATGGTGAAGCTCTGCCGTGACACGGATTTTTATTTTCTTTCTTTGTAGTTGTTGTTCTTAGTTGTTCTGCTGCCTAAATACCACAGGGTCGAGTTATTGAGTTATTGAGCTGCATAAAATTTACGATCTGTTTGAGTTCGAGATCAAAGCGTCTGTACCTGCAGGACAGCAGCTGGAACATAATGAAGTCTACACGGTTAAAGTTTTCTCTTCACTTCTCGATTTTATTCTTCTTTCTCTCTGCTGCTCGGTTTGACGGATCTGGGACCTTTTGTTTTTATTATTATTATTATTTTACTCTCCAGAAGCTTTAAAAAAGTGTTTGCAGTTTGAAAACTTGATTTAGGAATTAAATACAACCATCTGTCCTTCTGAAATTCTCCCAGAGGCACGGAGACATACTTAAAGGAGTCAACCTGTAAGGGAGACTCTCTCTTCCTTTATGTTAGTACCATTATAGATTATTTGTATTAAATGCATATAGCCTTTAGTTTGGATTTTATGATTTCTGTCGCTGGAAAATATTTTGGTGAGATGGAAGTGACGGTATAGCCGCAGCATTAAAGTGATATACTTAATGAATCATTAGTTTTAAGTACTTTAAGTATATTTGTTGCTCAAGCTTTTGCACTATAACTTAAGTAGGTTCATAACTTTCACTGAAGGATATTTTTTCACTGTTTCAGTTATTTTGTACGAATTGATGCCGCGTCACATGATGCATCTTTATTCAGGCACAGGGCTGCATATGAACGTAGAATAGTAAAAGTTTCTACTCTAGTTATAATCATATAAGATGATTTTGTAGAAGGCCAGCCTCGCCTTATTCCTGCTCACACTTCTTGACTTACTTGCTTCCTGACTTATATGTGTGTTACGTGTACATTTCCAGGACGTTTGTTACACTGGCTGATTTTAACTTCTACAGCAGTTCTGTTGTCATGTAGCGCCATCATCAGACTAAAATTTAAATTGGTCAAATATGATGCTCTGATCCCGGGGTCTCAAACTGAAATGAGCTGTGGACCACTGCTGGCATTGCCATCTCATTGAAGCCACTTTAGTGTTCAAGTAATGCAAAAAAACACAACAAAACACCCACAAATATTTCTGAAAATGTAGTGGGGTTTTTTTTTTTTTTTCAAATATTCTATAACAAGACAAAACTGAAAACGTGAACGCAATTTTTTTCCCACTCTTAACTGAAGCTTTTCATTAAACTACCAAATAAACAAATTCGTACTCTTTCTCGCCAGACACGTGGCAGCACTTCTGCTATAGTTTTGTTCGTATTTAACAAAATAAAAATGCAGACATAAGTGTACACGTTAGTTTTTGACTGCTAGTGAAAACTGTTTTCTTTAGAAATAACTCTCACTGAACTAACACAGTCAACATGGTTACCATGTTTGTACTCTCTGCTCATATTTCCTTCATATTAAATAACTTTTTGCTTTTTAAAGAGCTTATTTTAACATTGCACTCAAAAACAAACAAATCCTCCCTAACAAAAAAGTTACTTCAAGGGGCAAATTGTATTATATTTCTTCATGTCAATATACGGGCTGCAAGTAGGGGTGACGTGGGCTACAAGTGGCCTCCAGGCCGCGCGTTTGAGACCCCTGCTCTAAATCAAACAAAAGTTTGAATAATAATTTTGTAAAAAAAAAATTGAAACATAAAATGTCATTTTAAATTTAGCAACATATTTCCACAAAAAGTTAGTGTAAAATTAAAACTTAAAATTGATTTAAAAATCCCCCAAAAATAAAAATTATTTGAATCACGCTTAACCAAAAGCAAATAATGGAGAGTTGAGTGTTGAACTTGAAGAATACGTATAAAGATTTCTACAATTATGCAGATTGTCCAGTTTTCAATCACATAAAACTGTAAAACTGATCATTCTTCACCATAAATTCAGTAATTACAGTAACACAGGTACCTTGTTTCTCTATATTAAAGCAGTGCTGACTCCGGCCGGTCACTCTGTTGGTTTCATAATGTTAACAAGCTAAAGTGTGGTTTTATACACAGTGTACCTGAACCTGCTGCTTTGCTCTTACAGGCAGGTGGTGCAGCATATGTTTATGGTGCCGGCATTTAAGTAGCAGCCATCTGGAGTAGCCTCCTATAGAGTTACTTAGCCTGTTGAGAGGTTTTTATAAACGCAGCGCTCTTATCAACACATGTAAATTGTCCTCTAAGTGTTTGATCCTTCAGTAAAACCTCCAGTTGGTAAATAAATGGGCTAATTTTGTTGTTCATTAATAGAAATATGAGGTCTACTTGTTTGCTTTTATTACAGTTAAATTAAAACATGATTACTCTAATGTGCTTAACTTTTTTAATCAAAGCAAAAAATGATGAAATAAAACACAAACACAGCGGACGTTCGTGCTTGTGTTCCAGCTGTAGTCGTTATTAACATTTAGAAACACATTCTCATGTGATCCGTCCTAAAGTCAGGATTCTCGTCATTATATCAAGTAGAAAAGAAGGCAAATAATTTTCTTACCTGTTCAGTCAAATGTGATCTGAACTTTTTTTTTCAAACTGCTAAAGTAAATGTACATGTAAAGAGTAAATATTTAAACAAGACATTCTTCAGGCGAAATAAAGACACTCAAGACAGTTTAGATGGTAACAACGTGCGCACGCTGGGTGAGCGCTGCTGTCTCAGGCTCACAACCAGCATTTGTGGCAGTTCTTTATTTATAGCGTTTCAGAGTATGTGTGTGTGTGTGAAGTTTATGATCTCAGAGTGTGTGTGTGTGTGTGATTCTGAAGAATGGGCCCCTCTTTGTATTTGGGAGTGTATAGATAAGAACGTCCTGCTCTCCCCTTCCTGGGAGTGAAACGGCTCATAGAGAGCCAGGTGCAGAGGAAATATACTGGGTGAATCATATCTGAGAACACTATGCTTTTGTCTTTCATTTAAGCTTCACTTCAGCGAAACAGTAAAATCATAAAATACGATTAAATGGAAAGAATAAATGGGTAAACAACTATTAACACTAAAATTAAAGATAAACTTTCAATAACATATGAATAGAAGTGGGAATAATACTTGAAACATTTGAAAATCTCTTAACAGTACAAAATCTAGAAATGTAAAAAGACACAAATATGATTAAATTAATATATGAAATGTATGTACATACATAATAGCCTCTGTAATAGAAGGTATCCACATATTGTATGAAAATTGCAGCATATTTCCATTAAAGTTACTGAGTTTGGTCATTTTTCCCCTGTTTTCTGTGCAGGACCCCGAACCGAGAACAGTCACACCAGAGAGGGGTCCAGCAGCTGGAGGGACGGTGATCACGATCGGAGGCAAAGACCTGGACACGGCCACTAAAGAGGATGTTGCTGTGACAGTGGGAGGAGTTCCCTGCGAAGTGTAAGTGACACCTGGTAAAGTAAAAAGCAAATGGTACCAGAAACAAAAAAATAAAGAGAATAGATGGACCTGAAACTCATTTATATTCATAAATATTTTCTTTTGGTTCTTCAAGACCAAATACAACATAGAAAATGAGTCAGTCGCTCCTTTTCACAGAGTTCATGAACTTTTTCCATCCATTTAGGGATTGTATTGCTTTTCTTGTTTCTCGAGACAGCCTGTGTTCATACTCTTCCTTCCTCCTCTTCAGCCTTTCATTCGGCACAGAGATCACCTGTAAGACCGGCAGGTATCGTGGGCAGAAGGTCCCATCGGACCGCTTAACAGTGACTGTGAAATACGGGACGAACACCACCAAAGACATC